>NW_028145922.1:0-15000 GCF_977016875.1 Pavona decussata | reverse complement strand
ATGAAATGTTTGATGCAAGAAAATATGCAGTGCATGTAAAAACATTTTTCTACAGTGTTGTGGATTTTGTGGCTGAAAATATCACTTAATGGGGCACTGTCAACACGGTGATTTTGCTGTATTTTGGTCACAACTGCTCAACTATTTGACAAAAAACCTTTTTGCTAAGTAAACATGAAATTGCTCTGACTTATAACACCGGAAAGAAAATATTAAGGGATTTGTTCACAGAAGACCTAACTGTTGTCAGTTTTTAGCAGCTTCTCTAAAATACACAAGAAGAACTTGTCATGAAAAATTGGCCAAGTTTTTCAAGTTACAATCCATTTCCATTCAAGCCATTTGTAGCCAAAGATGATAATAGTCGTTTCTATGCACTGGTAGGGTTATTGTTAACAAAACTGAACCATTATTTCAACTATTCCACCAATTCAAATATGTTTTTTGGCCATGCAAAATGACACCAGATAGGTGACACTGCCCCTTTAAGCCCGCATTTTCACCATGTACAGTATGCCCATCTATGAATCTGTGGAGATTATTTGATAACAATATTTGCCTCTAAAAAATCTAAAAATAATTACAACATGTCTGAATTCCTTACCTAATGAAAAATAAAAATGTATAAAATATTATACAAACAAAAACATAGCCTGGATTTCTTTTAGTAACTAAAGATAAAAACTGTTACAGCAGACATGCCTTACCGTGGCCACCCAGCAAACTTTTTTTAAAATTACCAGTTGTTAGCCAATCAGGATATGCGAATTTGATTAACAGTCACACCTCTTTGCAAAAATTATCCAACAGGCAAGTTGGATTCAACAATGTTGAATTATTGAAAACATGTTGTTTTGTATTTTATGGCTAACTTGTTAAAAAAAGTTTGTTGGGTGGCCACGGTAAGGCACATCGCACTGTAAAACTGTTGCAGTATTGCAGTTCAAATATATACAAATAAATTCCAAAGCAAGTCCTAGCTTTGGAGAATGTTCACCATTTTTAATTTGGAGGTCGATTCAAAGCTATTGCCATCTTGGTCTGTCTGTGGATGGTCGTAAACAAACAGAGTTATTTCTTTTTGGCCTGAAAAATTGAAGGTGAAATTATAATGTTATTAAAATATAGATTGTTAACTGTTAGTAACAATAATTTATTTGTGTCAAACAAAGTTTTGTAAAGAATTTATTTGGAGGATGGAACAACAGAATGAGTATAATTTAATAAATATTATTTATGATTCAAACAATATCCCAGTAAAACAATAACTGCACTGAGCTACATTGTATTATCTGCTTGGTTTTGGTGTTTGTGTGAAATTCTCATCTTTTTGAAGGGTGCAGTAAACAATGTTTCCTCAAGCTAAACTTACTAAAAATGGCAATTAAATAAAATAAAAGAAATTTAGTTTGTAATTCACATGTTTCTGAAAAGGAGTGTTGGTCTTTACACTGTAAATTTGAATCTACCTATCTGAAACATTTTTAATTAACAATAATCATGTTCACTTACATTCAATCAAATCTGTGTTTTTGGTAAGTTCTGGAAAACAGCTCTAAAAATTGGGTGTAAAAATAGTTGTCTTTAAAACAGCAATATTTCATTGCCTTAGGCCTGTTACAAAGGTTGTGTTACTGCCGAGCCGAACTTAAATCAATTTGACCCGGCAGTGGCACGGCAGAAGCACGACAGTGGTTTCAAACGTCGAATTTAATTAAGTCACGCCAAATTCTATTAAAAATACATTAAAACAATTTATGAACATAGTTCAGCACGTCAATAGCACGCTGTTTGAAACCAAGGCGTCCTACTGCCATGCTACTGCTGTGCTAGTCATGCCAAACTTAATTCAGCCTGCCAAACTAAGATGGTTTCAAACGCCGTGCTACTGCAATGTTTAAGTCAAAATAAATATTTTTGTATTGAGTTTGGCACAGCAGTAGCGCATTGTTTGGAACAGGCCTTAAAACAGCAAAGAGCCACATACTTATACGGAGAAAACTGCTATGCAGACATGAGACTCCTTGCGTGGCATTAATACACCACCACCATCTTTTACCAAAGTTTGGTAACAGATGTTTGTCAAAACAATATTTGAAAAAGTGTTGTGACTGCAACACTCAGGTTGAAAAACTTTAACTTGGTTTAATTGAAATACTTACGATGATCGTGGCGCAAAGTTCCTACTTGCTCCAATGTTTGTGCTGCTCACTGCTCTTCTCAAACCATTTATGTGTTTCTTGATTTTCTTTGAATGGAGCTTGTCAAGTTCTAAAACACTGGATGATCTAAAAGGCTTCTTTGACTGCTGTGAATTTTCTTTGGCAGCACTGCAAACTCTGAGTAAGAACAACACATTTATTTTTTCCTTGTTGATTTGTCTATTCCTGCCATGTAACTGACAATCTATTGATGTAGTAACCCTGTTTCCTAGAATGTTTGCTTTCTCTGGATTAATTGCTCACCCAAACGAATCATTCTCCTTTCCCTCCCTCTTAGTCAAAATATTTGAAATCCTTCCCTCAAATAATCAGCCGACTAGAAAGTTCAATAATATGCAGTTTATGTGTTGTGTTTATTTTATATAGGGCACCACTTCTAGCAGCCAATGATTGAAACATGCCTATTCATGGGATAGTCATTATAACTCCTGGGAATTTTAGAAACCTAGAAAAGTATAGGAAATTAATAATCAAGACAAATTTGTTTGGGTCATGGAAAAGTCATGGAATTTCAGATTTTCCTAAAATTGCTTTTAGTGCGAATAAGTGTGAATAAAATAATTATTGAATTGAATTGAATTGAGTTGATGATTGAAAAGTAAAGAAATTCACTGACAGGAAACTTTGTGTCAAGCGTATAAACATTCTGACAGCCAGTGGGGCATTTGACTCATTGGTTTCACCTCATTTTGAGGTCATGGAATTGGATTAAAAGTCATGGAATCTTCTTTCCCAGTTTCTGTGTGAAGCCTACTACAGCCCACTGACTCGTTTTGTCATTCCTCTCTTTGTTTTCGATATTTTTTATAAATTAACTCACCTCTTGGGCATCATGTCTTTACTCTTCTTTTGACTGTTAGATTTGCCTGGGATTAGCAATGAATAAAAATTAATTAATCAAGGTTACTTAGCACATTAATCTTTAACTCTAATTAAAAGTAGTTGGGAAGCATGTTCACGCTTATCTCACCTTTACTAAAAGGATTTCCTAATTGATTCAGTATAGAAGGCAGTTCATCCTTCAGCCCTATTTGCTTGTTCACTGGCAGTTCTCTCAAAGGTGTTGAAAGAGGATCATTAATTGGAGGTCTTCTTATCTGTAATTAAAATGAGCCATAAGATTTATTTTTTAAACATATTGGTAGCAAGATTGTAATCATTTATTATTATCAATTATTTCCCATAAAATTTCAAATATAAGCTCATGCCCCTCAAATTTCCAATGCTAAAATCCTTCCAATAATAAACCCTCCTGAATATAACCCAATGAACTGTTATTAATAACAAATTGAAGACAGTTTCCTATGACCTCTATGCTCTTATGATGTCATAAAATGTTCAAAACTCAACCGGGTATTGCTTCCCAAGAGGTCAGATGTTTGTTTAACAAAACCAGTTTTTATTATTTTATTATTGAAAAACTCCAACCTGTCTTAATGTGCAAATTACATGTAAGTCTTGCAACATTTTGCTGCAAATACCTGTGCTGTTGATGTCTTTTGTTGTTCTTTGTCCACTGGAGTCTCTCTGAGAGGCAATATTCCTGATAGATTAAGGTCATTAGATTCTCTTGAAGGTGTGGTGCTGCCAAACCTGTTTTGAGCCAGATCAGGAGAGGCACATTCTGGTTCAACGGGTTTATTAGTCTGGCAAACTTTAGGATGTGGAGTTACCCTTCTTGGTGGACAGTTTGATGACTGATTCAAACTACTCTGGCATTGAAATGTCGCTGGAGATAAAACAGTGGTATTGTTATCTGAGGCCATGAAAGAGGATGATACTCGTAGAGGCATCGCAGTATTTCTGCTTAGTTGAACACCAGTCACTGAGATCAATGTTTTTTGTTCAGTGCAATTTTGTTCTGTTGGAAACTTTGCCTTAGCTGGTGGTGAGACAGCCTCAAATTCTTTAGTCAAGGAAATGCGAGTATTTGCAAGGTCTGAATTCTCTGTTGTTTGATGGTTGGGCTTGTTACTAATATCTGTTTTTGATGTTGCAGATAGGGTGAAAGTTCTCATTGCTTGCGTGGTGATAGTTCTGCTTCCTCGGCATGGTGTCTTCATGTCTGTGTGAGTAACAGGTGTATTGAACTGGCGTTTCCTGATTGGAGTTTTCACTTGTGGTGTTCCTGGAAAGTATGATTAATGGTCATGATTAATTACTAAATAAAAAACTCCAACTTAAATTTCACTGTAAAATAATGCAGTTGTTGTAGGTGTTGGAAATATTTTAAAAGCCTGTCGTGAGGACTCTGGGTGTGAGATTGCCATCCTAATCGCCTGCAAGCAGGAGAGCTTCCTTGCAGGCTATCATCCTGAGTTCAACTCCCAGCCAATGCTGGGTAAACAAAACCCAACTGGTGTGCATTATAATGCATCAGTCAATTCCAGCAGGGCCCGTGCATGGGCCAAATGCCTGGGGGTCGCACCGGGGTACACGAATGCCCCACCCTGGGGCCCTGATAAAATTGCGAATGCCCCACCCCCAGGACTGACAATGTGAGCAAATGCCCCATAGGGGGGGGGGGGGTGGGCATTGCTAGAATTGACTTATGCATAACAATGGATTTCTTACTAAATGTTTAAGTTCAATAATAATCATTGAATGTATGTGATGTCACTTATTAATCAACTCAATTTAGGACGTGAGATATGTTGAGCAGTACACCTGCTAGGGTGACATCTGTCCTAAGGAGTCACTCCGCTACACACAAACCCTACATTTTAAACTTCATCTAAGAAGACAACTCTCCAAAAGAGTGCATGATCATACTCACAAGGGGTGAGTGAGCCAATGGCTATTAACACATGATTGAAGGAACTTGAAAAATGAGTTTTAGAAGCTGTAATGGAGTGGAACTCACCCACACTTGTGGACTGAAAGCTTAATATAAATGAGGACATCATGTCATTGCAGCTATCATTGTCTTTCATACTCTGATCTGCCCATGTCACTTCACGCCCATTTTCTACTGTTTCAATAATGGTGTTGTATTCCTCTGTTAACTCTTGAGTAGCCAGGCCAACGCCTTTTAAAAGGAAGAACTGTTTCTGCACCATGCTTAGCAGCTTCACTACCAGTCTGGAAAAACAAGCAGTTGGGTTACTAGCCTGTTCAGTATTGTATAATGTTATATATATTTACTTCCTGACAAACAAAGTGTTTTTCACCATGAATGGCCAGTATGGAAAAGCATTGCAAACTTGAAAAAAAACTTTAAAGGCTCATTTTGTGAAGGTCATTCCCTGTGCCTTGTAAAAAATGCTAAAAAACTTAACTAGGATTTTCCTTAATATAATTTATTATATATTATAGCCTCGCGACACTGGAGGTGCAACTTAACACACCACACATGCACTTACAAAATAACCTACAGGCTATCTGCTCTGACTACCATTAGCCCTCAGGAGGTGCAACTTTACTTTCAGTATCTATTTAAGGTTTAGTTTTTCCTTTTAGAAAATCTTTTGCAAATTTTAAATATTTTCCTTTAATTTGCTTTACCAGGGACATTTTGAGTGTTACTTTCAGCTCAATTTGACCCCAAAAATGTACACAAAAAAAAACCTCCCCATTAATTCACACTGTAGCCCCTTTGTTAGTATAATCATTCAGTTGCCCACCTTTCTGTGTTCTGAGCATCTTTTTCTTGTGCTTGTACATGCCTCTTGTAAAGTTGACAGTTCCTTTTCAATTCCATGTTGTCTAACTGTAGCTGCACCTCTGTCTGGCATCGCTCCATTTGGACTTTTGTATCTGGGTCTGACTCGGTTTCAAGTTTAATCTCTGATTGAATTCTTTCCAACCAAGTAGTGTTTTTTGCAATTTGTCCTTCAAAGTCTGCTTTTTTTGATGCTAGATATTTTTGTTTGGATTTTGTAGCATCTGTATATGAGTGGGTCTTAGACTGTGCCTGAAATGGGGAAAAGTGTTATTTATTTAGTAAATTTTTTTCAGTACAGTTGTGAGTTGTGAGTGTTTAAAATTGTGAGTTAAAAGTTGTGAGTGTTTAAAATGGATTTCATTATCTTCTCAAAATATCTGAGTGTAAAATTATAATTAAAAAATTTTAAATTTAAAAAATACATTTAAATTTTTGAATTCTTAATCTTATGATTAATAACAACATGAACAGATATAAATAATTAAAAATAAACTAAATATGTTTTATTATTAATAATATGAACTCTAGATTTATGTAAGAGTTACTAAGCACTCATAGTTCAGTTTGAATAAGTCTACTATTGATCGATGGTCTAATAATTTTTCTCAGTTACTAATTCCTCGCGAAGCGAGGGCCGAAGGCCCGAGCGTAGCGAGGTTAATAAATTTGTCGGGCCGAGCCGGCCCGAGCGGAGCTAAGCCGCGTGAATTCGAGCGAAAAATATATTTATATATATATATGTGTCTATATATGTTTATATCTTTGAAGGTGTCCGCACAATGACGTCAGACTGTCTGGCGTCGTCTGGAGCAAAATTTGCATACATCGAAAAAAATATGCGTGCATGATCAAATTTCAATTGCAATGTTCATCAATATTCACTGGATACAGAACTATCTCTCCAGAATCTTTTCCCTTTCTTTTGGAAATCTTTTTTGGGAATGAGTGCATTAAAGAAATTACACGTTTTGTGGCCACGGTAAATAATTTTCCGTGGGAAATAAATTCATCGAACACGACAGCGCTGCACGCCCGTTGTACATTACGTCGCGACAGAAATAGATTTTCAACCGCAAACTAGCCCGTGGAACTACGAAAACACTATGCTCATCAAAAAAAAAAATTATCTTATGCGCCTTTTAATCTCCTTGTTTGATGCTACAATACGAGTAAAGAGGGCTTTCCACCCAGCCCCAGCTTCGCGAGGTTTTGCGAGTCACGTATTTCTAGTATATAATATTTTCTGTCTTTGATTGCCATCTCCACCATCCCTGGGTTCAATGTTGAACATGTTCAATGCATATAAAACCCCAAAAATGAAACAGAGGAAGTGGGTTGAAAGCATAGAACACAAATATGGAAACCTTCCCAAGAGAATTGACTTGAGGATTGTAGAATTTTTTTCTCTATACTTGCTTCACCTGTTCTTCATTGAATTGCAAATCCAAGGACAAAATTTATTCAACTTTTAATGTTACCATCTATAGTAGATACCTGGTCAAGTTTCTCTCCTTCAACACAAACCATCTGCATCCTTTTCAGGGTTCGTTCCTAAATAAAGGATAATAAGTTCATTTACACAGTTATCTATCATTATAAAACATCACAGCTAAATTAAATATTAGTTTTACAATAATATTTTAATAATAATTAACTAATTAAAAGTAACAGGCTGCTGCCAAACAGGAGCTAGCCTGCCGCGCCCAAGAAAATGCTCTGGGCTCCTAAATTTTTTGCAGCAGCACCTAACATTTGACATGTTGGGCTCCTAATTTTGCAGCTTGTGGCCTTGTGGGCTCCTTGAAATTTTCTTAGGCAACAACCTTGTCAATGAGTAATTTGAATGTTAATAATTAAAAATGGTCACCTTTCTGTAAAGTTTAACTTGAAGTTCCCTATCTGCTGCTTCAATGTCAATGATGTTCCTTCTCAACACCATCCTCTCTTTCATCACACATTTCAGGCTTGAACTTAACCTAAATTATTATAAACATTTAATATATTTTATTTAAATAAATTTAAAGAAATAATAAAAGAAATGATTAAAATATCATCATTCTTGAAGACCCAAGGGCAGACAGTGGGGGTGAGGAAAAAGTCAAAATGGGAAGGAAAAAATTCAACGAAGAAAAGGAGGGAGGGAAAGTAACTTACTTTTCCTAACTATTCTTCATCAAATTTTGTTTGGTCCATTTTGACATTTTCCTGATCCCTGCTTAATCTGCCCCTGGGTGTCCAAGGATGTAATATCCAAATCCAAGCATCCATCCATGGGAAGGTCATATTCCCCAGGGGTTTCACTAGAAGCCGGCAACCGGCGAATTCTGCCGCCTACTTTCTACATCAGCGCCGCCTACTATTGCCATTCTATCTCCCAATTCCGACCTGTTTTTTTTCCTGAAATGGCAAGCAAAGTCAATTGCCAATATATCAGTTTGTCTCATTTTTATCTATTGAGAACAACGTGATTGACACTTACAACCTGTATCGTTATTTGCTGTTTGACACGTTAAATGGAGATCATGATCAAGTGATTTTTAAGAAATCTGTCTTATCTATTGTACTCAATTCAAATGGTTCCCAGAATGCTGGAAGTAGCATTTCCTGCTTCCAGATCTCAACATTTTCTGCACCCCACTAGACTGGAGAGCCCTTGCAACCCCAATATTTTTCACAGCCGGCTACTCTACAACAACCCATCCCCATACTTTAAATTTTATTGAAACCCCTGATTCCCGTTAGGAGAGCTCAGATTCCTTTTTGCCAAGTATGCCTGCATACATTCAAAATCTTCTCTTTCTGGTGGACACAATTTATTCATAATAATTAAATTTTTTTTAATTAATTTATTAAATACCTTTGTATCTCATCTTCAGTCTGTCTGCTAGAGCCAGCAGGCTTTATTGGCATGCCAGGTCCTGGTTCAAAAAGCTTTTTTTTAAGTTCAGAGATCTGTAACAAAATGTTTAAAGCAAATTAGAGATGAAGCTGTAAACTTTTTGAGTTAAAAAGAAAACAATGAATAAATTGTTTTATTTAATATTTAATGAAAGTTGTCCATCAACAAAACTGGCACATGATCACTTTTGAAAGAAGGCAAACCAGATTGGCATGTGTCCTGAAAGTAGCCTGATGTCCAACATTGCCAAAATATCTTTGATGAACCTGGGGGGTGGGGAGGGGGCATGGGGAATGTTCAGCAGGTGAAGGAGGATAAGGGAGAAGCGCATTGAAGACAATGATGATGATAAAACTTACAACAAGGGGAAAAAACAACTGGTCGGAGAAATTAATTTTTCATTAAAAATAAATGTTGTCTAGTAATAACTTTTTCACCTGAGATTCAAGCAGATGAGTTATGTTACTTTACCTCAAGTCTTAACTCCTCTACAATCTTAGCATAGCGGCTGACGTGCATGTCCACTGACAGCTCATTTTTGACAACCTTGCATGTGATGTTCATGGCACGATCAGCATACTTCAACGTGTTGTAAGTGTCCTCATAGCTCAGGCCTGATGGACTAAATATTAAAATAATAATATCAAGAAATTGAATTTAAATCGTGTTAATCAAATTTTCCCAACCCTGTTAGGTAGAGGGGAACAGGAGGTTTTATAAAAACTTCCCACTGACAGATCAAAAGACATGCTATTAAAAAACACACTTGACCATTATGCATACATGTATACCTTCAGCCAGTAACAGTAAATTGGAGTAAATAATAAACTGAAAGATTTATTTACCTGACTGCTGCAATCATAACAGTCCTGCAGTTTCCTCCCAGTGAGTCTTTAAGGAGTCTTGTTAACTTGCTATCTCTATACGGAATATGTCCTGATTTGTTCTTTCGATAAAAGAATACAACAGTACTTTCAAGTTGTGATGAGAAACAAGGAAATGTAATAATTTATAATATCCTTTGATATTTTTTAATAGTTTTTGAGAGTTAAAACCACTGGCTTGAATACCCTTCAATTACCTCTTTGTCAGCAAGAGCATTGATGCAGTTTCCAAGGGCTAGTAAGGACTTGTTAATATTGGCACCCTCTCTGAACCTTGCCCCTCTGTTGGATGTGACAAGGGCACGCTCAGATCCCGCCAAGTCAATCAGTGACATTTTTCCCATGGTAAAGTTTGCTTTTAATCCTGCTGTCCTGTCCTTTTGCCGCAAAAACACCTGTGATATGTTACAGAAAAATACAGTTTTAAGTACATATTAACTAATTACTAATTAACAGTTAAATTTGGTAATAAAAACAGACAGGGGTGGGAACTGGGAGAGAAGGGGATGGGAACTGCAGTTATCTGTACTATTTCCTCCTGTAGACTGAGTTAACAGTTAACAGTTTGTTACCATAAGTTATTTGATGGCTATATTGAGCCAATAATCTGCAAGCAAGAATCATCAATAATTATATGCAATGTACGGGGTTTTCTTTCTTCCTTTGTTTTTTGATCCTCAGATCTATATTCTATGGAAATTTAAATTAAATTCACAAATGTATGATGATCTATATTCTATGGAAATTTAACTTAAATTCACAAAATTAATGTATGATGTACTGTTGAATTTATTTACCTGAAACACAGCATGGGATCTTGACGACTGTGCGTTGGCATCAGTGGGGTGCTGTGTCCTGTTGTTGTTCCCGTATTCCAACATTCCAAGCAGCTCTTCTGCTGAAGTAGGCTTTGAAAGCAAAGTAATGTTAAATAGCCACAAGACAGATGTCAATTGGTGAGAAATTTAGGAGTCTTCAAAGGAGGTTTGGTCATTACCTTGTGAAGTGTAAGACCACTGACGCACACTCCTCTATGTGGATCTTCCCGGACAGCAAGAGGCTTGCCTGGCATAAGAAGATCCCTGATTGTCTCATTGTAAACCTGTGGATAAAGTGGTTGCAGTCAGGTTGAATGCATAATTACCTCAGTTATTAACTGTATTTAATCTCAAAGTACATTTCAAACTTCTTTCAATCTCATACCCAGAGTCTTCAGGCTCTTTGGCCAGCATTTAGTTGCCAGGAGAGGCTCTGGGGACAGCAAATTTTTTACCGCAGAATTTCTGCGGTAAAACAATGGAAACCGTTACAGAGCAGCCAATCAAAAAAATTGAATTTTTCGATGTCCCCAGAGTCTTCCCGGCGTTGCCCTGCTGACCAAAAAGCCTGAAGACTCTGGGTACGAGATTGAACTTCCTTATACACGGACGCAGACGATCGAATGATACTATTCAAACTCAAACAGCTGGCACCAAACTCTGTTTTATATAGCGTGAAACAGCCCTACGAGCAGTCTCAGGTGGAGAGATTGCTGCTCGCAGGGTAGCTGCTAGGAGTATTACCACGCCAAGTATTTTGTATTTGAGTGCCCAGAACACGCTAAACCTATAAGCTAGTCTTGTTTTTAATTGGATATTTTGTTTTTTTTTTTTTTTCAGTCTTTCTTCTTCTTCTTCTTCTTCTTTTATTTATGCATCTTCTTGGCGATGGAGTGTTTTACAAGTGATTGCAAGTGAAAGCAGCAGGTTGAAATATGAGAAAACAATAAAAAATCGGCAACTTTTATTAATATTATGGTCTACCTCACCCTGCGAGCAGAGCCTCCTTCTTTCTTTTTCTTACTCGAGAACGCCAAAATTGAGCAAGCAAAAGAAAGGCTCTGTCTGCTAGCAGGGTGGGTCTACCTATGGCCCAGCCGCCGACCGTTTTGTGAGAGAGGTAAGCTTACATTTACCTTGAAAGGGACTCAGACTACTCACAGTCGCAGCATAACTACGATCAGGCGTACTTTCGTTTCGCAATCGCCATACATTTTTTCGCTTGGCATTCTCTAAACTGGTAATGCTTTAGCTGGATCCTTTAGCTTTGCAAGACGAAAATACAGCCTGGCTTGCATTATCTGAGATAAATGCGGATGTAGCTTGCTCACCTCGAGGTAAGAGACCGCGACATCGGAGCTTTTCTCGTCTTTACAAGCGTTGATTCTGCTGTACAATTCCATCATGGTTAGAAACATAACTCCAGGGTTGGCTGAATCTCCTAACATCGTAAATGTTTTCCCTGCTCCCGTTGCTCCGTAGGCGAACACCGTACAGTTGTATCCACCAAGAACTCCATCGACGATTGCTTTGGTTGTGTGTTCGAAAACATCCCTGTTGCTCGCACCGTCATCGAACACTCGATCAAACATAAATCTCAAGTCCCTCGCTCGCCGTGACAAGAATTGAGGCTGCTTTCTGCGTCGATCGCCTTGCAAGTAATCAATGGAGTCGTCCTTCGGATCGAAAACAAGAACGCGTTCGTCCATTACTCGAACAGACGTTGAGGATTGCTTGCTCACTTCCATACTGTTTGGAGGTCTTACTCGAACAACAACTTTCATATTACTGTTCTTTCCTTTCTCGTCATTCACTCGAGATCGTCTAGCAGCTGTCTGAACCATTTTGCTTGATGTTAGTAACAGAGCTAGCTGTATGTTGTGTTGTTTTTCATTGATCAGATTCCTTTCTCTCCGAAGTCCGAAGCACAAAGCGTCATGCGACACATCGCGCATTTGAATTTCGAACGTTTGTGATGCCTCTTCGCTGATTGGTCAATTGTACACATTGTTACTAGGGAAGGGAGGGTTAGGTTCTTTTGACGTCCCACCTCGGGCTGGAGTCTGGGGTTCCGGCGAGGGAAAAGCCGAATTTTTTTGTCGCCAGGTTTTAACACTGCCACTGGTACTCCGAGGATGACAAAAGATAATTAAATGTTGAAGAAAATAAAAGAAAAAAAAAAATCTTTCGTTTGGGGATGTTGCAACTCGGATGTCAGACTTTTACTACTAGCATGTCGGATTTTCGATATTTCTGCTGTACGACAGTAGTTTTCATGCGACTAGAAAATATTAACGGCAGACTGATCCCAACGGCGGAGGTGACAAGCTTGAGAGAGCAAACAACAAAAGCTAGAATAACTGAAATATATTTGTTTTTTAAAAAAACAAATTTTTTTGCCCGATATTTCGGTTTGCAATACAAACCTTCCTCGGGGGCTGAACGAAAAAGAAAAGTGAGAAACATAAAAGGATCGTTACAAAGAAGATTGAAAATATAAAATGCGTGACAATGATTGGTTGTTTAGGACTAAGTGTGAGACATGTCATTGGCGTGTTTCGTCACGTCTATTTATACCAAGAGGGTGCAATGTTTTAGCTTTGTTGATTAAATGAGCTTCACGAGCCTTTCTAACTGAGTCACGTTTGCTGCGTATAAGTTCAAGCGGGATTAGTTGGACGTCGTTGATTGAGTGGCCAGGTTGGTTGAAATGTAGCGAGACAGGAGTGGGGTTGAGTAGTTGATGGTGATTCAGGATAGATCTGCGATGCTCCCCGAAACGTTCATTAAGTTTGCGCTTTGTCTCCCCAATGTATTGGGAGTGGCACTTCTTACATTGAATTAAATAGATTAGGTTTTTGGAATTACAAGATATGTAGTCAGAAATTTTGCGTGATTCGTTAGTGTTGAAAAAAGTGTAGTTCGTTTGACCTTCTTGGAGAAATGAGCAAGTTAGGCATCGTGGGTGGTTGCATTTATGAATTCCAGCGGGTTGTTGGTTGGAGGGCTTGTTTTGAGGTAGCTCGGAATGGACCAGGAGATCACGTAGACTTGCGTTACGTTTGTAGGCGATAACTGGTGGATGAGGGAAAACTTGTTTGCAGTTGGCGGAGGACTGGAGGATGTTGATATGTTTTTTCACAATAGATGAGATTTTGGGAAGTGCAGGATTGAAGGATATGACGAAGGGTGTTCTGTCTGTTTTTGTGGCTTTCTGTTCTTGTGGCTGTAGTGTTGCGTGACGTGGGATGGCTCGTACGCGATTTGCATCTTTTTGTAGGGAATAGCGGCTATAACCACGTTGGACCAGGTGCTTGATGAGTTCTTCGCTTCGTTTATCAAAGAAAGCGTCAGTAGAGCATATGCGACGGATTCGCAGGAAAAGGCTGAATGGAATAGTCTGTTTAGTGTGGTTCGGGTGGCATGAAGTTTTGAGGAGGTATTGATGCTTGTCTGTGGGTTTTGTGTGGAGATCTGTTTGGATGTGGTTGTTGCTGAGGTGGACTTGGACATCTAGGAAAGGGAGTGTCTGATGAGAGGAATTTGAGTATTCATGGGTAAATTTGATACTCGCGTGAATAGAGTTTAAGTATCTGATGAAATCTTTAAGGTGTTCCTCTCCTTCTGTCCATATCATAAAGACATCATCGATGAACCTCCACCAAACGAACGGCTTGAGAGGAGCGTTTCCAATGGCGTGTTGTTCAAATTTACCCATGAATAGATTAGCGTATGAAGGTGCCATGCGGGTTCCCATAGCTGTCCCGTGTACTTGTAAATAGTGTTCGTTGTTGAAGGAAAAGTTGTTCATTGTAAGAATCATTCTTATGAGATCACATATGCTTTCAGCAGGAAGGGATTTGTTTTGACGAGTCTTTAGAAAATGGCGGCAGGCTTCGATGCCTTCATTATGAGGAATGTTAGTATACAATGAGGAAACATCCAGGGTGACAAGGAGGGCGTTTTCCGGTAGAGGTCCCAGTTTCTCGAGTTGAAGAAGAAAGTGTGTAGTATCTTTTATGAATGAAGGAAGATTCTGAACAAGGGGCTTTAGGTGGTAATCGACGAACTCGGAAATGCGTTCAGTAGGGTGGCCATTGCTGGATATGATGGGTCGGCCAATCTAAATTCACTCCGCACTAAGAAATTAAAACGTATGCCTCCAACTGACATTAATAACGATGCATCTAATCAACCTGCAGAAAATAACCCAACATCGATGAATAATGCGGAACAAACTGATGCTGAAAATACCAACCCTGTACGCAATGTCATCACTGCTCCTTCCGATCCTCCCAACAGAAATACAGCCAACTCCACTCCTAGAACACCAACAAACGTCAACCAACACAAAAAAAAATCGCAGAACCCGCTCCCAAAACAATAACATATCACAACCACTACAAGACAAGGAAACAGTGATCAACCTTTCTACCGTACGACTTTCAAACTCTGAGACCAAACTATTATCACGAGGACTGACCTTCGTCCCCACCCCCAAAAGTGTCAACTG
>NW_028145920.1:0-21779 GCF_977016875.1 Pavona decussata | reverse complement strand
CTCCCGTGGGAGCAGAATCATAGAACTGGCCCTGAGGGGGGTAGGGTAGGCCCGCCAACAAAGTGCACTTTTGGTTAGGTCGCCAATTTCTAACAAAAATGTGTCCCAACTAGGTTTTTTTGGACGCTCTTTCGATTGGCAACATTTCTGATTGAAAATGGCGACCTACCAAAATCGTCACTTTGCTTCCCCGTCCATATAGGGGTGAGTATTTGACTTTGCCTTCGTCAGAGTCAAGTGAAAACATTAAAAATGGAATCAGCATGCAAGAAAACCTACTATGGAGTAGGTTTTGTGCCTCCCGTGGGAGCAGAATCATAGAACTGGCCCTGAGGGGGGTAGGGTAGGCCCGCCAACAAAGTGCACTTTTGGTTAGGTCGCCAATTTCTAACAAAAATGTGTCCCAACTAGGTTTTTTTGGACGCTCTTTCGATTGGCAACATTTCTGATTGAAAATGGCGACCTACCAAAATCGTCACTTTGCTTCCCCGTCCATATAGGGGTGAGTATTTGACTTTGCCTTCGTCAGAGTCAAGTGAAAACATTAAAAATGGAATCAGCATGCAAGAAAACCTACTATGGAGTAGGTTTTGTGCCTCCCGTGGGAGCAGAATCATAGAACTGGCCCTGAGGGGGGTAGGGTAGGCCCGCCAACAAAGTGCACTTTTGGTTAGGTCGCCAATTTCTAACAAAAATGTGTCCCAACTAGGTTTTTTTGGACGCTCTTTCGATTGGCAACATTTCTGATTGAAAATGGCGACCTACCAAAATCGTCACTTTGCTTCCCCGTCCATATAGGGGTGAGTATTTGACTTTGCCTTCGTCAGAGTCAAGTGAAAACATTAAAAATGGAATCAGCATGCAAGAAAACCTACTATGGAGTAGGTTTTGTGCCTCCCGTGGGAGCAGAATCATAGAACTGGCCCTGAGGGGGGTAGGGTAGGCCCGCCAACAAAGTGCACTTTTGGTTAGGTCGCCAATTTCTAACAAAAATGTGTCCCAACTAGGTTTTTTTGGACGCTCTTTCGATTGGCAACATTTCTGATTGAAAATGGCGACCTACCAAAATCGTCACTTTGCTTCCCCGTCCATATAGGGGTGAGTATTTGACTTTGCCTTCGTCAGAGTCAAGTGAAAACATTAAAAATGGAATCAGCATGCAAGAAAACCTACTATGGAGTAGGTTTTGTGCCTCCCGTGGGAGCAGAATCATAGAACTGGCCCTGAGGGGGGTAGGGTAGGCCCGCCAACAAAGTGCACTTTTGGTTAGGTCGCCAATTTCTAACAAAAATGTGTCCCAACTAGGTTTTTTTGGACGCTCTTTCGATTGGCAACATTTCTGATTGAAAATGGCGACCTACCAAAATCGTCACTTTGCTTCCCCGTCCATATAGGGGTGAGTATTTGACTTTGCCTTCGTCAGAGTCAAGTGAAAACATTAAAAATGGAATCAGCATGCAAGAAAACCTACTATGGAGTAGGTTTTGTGCCTCCCGTGGGAGCAGAATCATAGAACTGGCCCTGAGGGGGGTAGGGTAGGCCCGCCAACAAAGTGCACTTTTGGTTAGGTCGCCAATTTCTAACAAAAATGTGTCCCAACTAGGTTTTTTTGGACGCTCTTTCGATTGGCAACATTTCTGATTGAAAATGGCGACCTACCAAAATCGTCACTTTGCTTCCCCGTCCATATAGGGGTGAGTATTTGACTTTGCCTTCGTCAGAGTCAAGTGAAAACATTAAAAATGGAATCAGCATGCAAGAAAACCTACTATGGAGTAGGTTTTGTGCCTCCCGTGGGAGCAGAATCATAGAACTGGCCCTGAGGGGGGTAGGGTAGGCCCGCCAACAAAGTGCACTTTTGGTTAGGTCGCCAATTTCTAACAAAAATGTGTCCCAACTAGGTTTTTTTGGACGCTCTTTCGATTGGCAACATTTCTGATTGAAAATGGCGACCTACCAAAATCGTCACTTTGCTTCCCCGTCCATATAGGGGTGAGTATTTGACTTTGCCTTCGTCAGAGTCAAGTGAAAACATTAAAAATGGAATCAGCATGCAAGAAAACCTACTATGGAGTAGGTTTTGTGCCTCCCGTGGGAGCAGAATCATAGAACTGGCCCTGAGGGGGGTAGGGTAGGCCCGCCAACAAAGTGCACTTTTGGTTAGGTCGCCAATTTCTAACAAAAATGTGTCCCAACTAGGTTTTTTTGGACGCTCTTTCGATTGGCAACATTTCTGATTGAAAATGGCGACCTACCAAAATCGTCACTTTGCTTCCCCGTCCATATAGGGGTGAGTATTTGACTTTGCCTTCGTCAGAGTCAAGTGAAAACATTAAAAATGGAATCAGCATGCAAGAAAACCTACTATGGAGTAGGTTTTGTGCCTCCCGTGGGAGCAGAATCATAGAACTGGCCCTGAGGGGGGTAGGGTAGGCCCGCCAACAAAGTGCACTTTTGGTTAGGTCGCCAATTTCTAACAAAAATGTGTCCCAACTAGGTTTTTTTGGACGCTCTTTCGATTGGCAACATTTCTGATTGAAAATGGCGACCTACCAAAATCGTCACTTTGCTTCCCCGTCCATATAGGGGTGAGTATTTGACTTTGCCTTCGTCAGAGTCAAGTGAAAACATTAAAAATGGAATCAGCATGCAAGAAAACCTACTATGGAGTAGGTTTTGTGCCTCCCGTGGGAGCAGAATCATAGAACTGGCCCTGAGGGGGGTAGGGTAGGCCCGCCAACAAAGTGCACTTTTGGTTAGGTCGCCAATTTCTAACAAAAATGTGTCCCAACTAGGTTTTTTTGGACGCTCTTTCGATTGGCAACATTTCTGATTGAAAATGGCGACCTACCAAAATCGTCACTTTGCTTCCCCGTCCATATAGGGGTGAGTATTTGACTTTGCCTTCGTCAGAGTCAAGTGAAAACATTAAAAATGGAATCAGCATGCAAGAAAACCTACTATGGAGTAGGTTTTGTGCCTCCCGTGGGAGCAGAATCATAGAACTGGCCCTGAGGGGGGTAGGGTAGGCCCGCCAACAAAGTGCACTTTTGGTTAGGTCGCCAATTTCTAACAAAAATGTGTCCCAACTAGGTTTTTTTGGACGCTCTTTCGATTGGCAACATTTCTGATTGAAAATGGCGACCTACCAAAATCGTCACTTTGCTTCCCCGTCCATATAGGGGTGAGTATTTGACTTTGCCTTCGTCAGAGTCAAGTGAAAACATTAAAAATGGAATCAGCATGCAAGAAAACCTACTATGGAGTAGGTTTTGTGCCTCCCGTGGGAGCAGAATCATAGAACTGGCCCTGAGGGGGGTAGGGTAGGCCCGCCAACAAAGTGCACTTTTGGTTAGGTCGCCAATTTCTAACAAAAATGTGTCCCAACTAGGTTTTTTTGGACGCTCTTTCGATTGGCAACATTTCTGATTGAAAATGGCGACCTACCAAAATCGTCACTTTGCTTCCCCGTCCATATAGGGGTGAGTATTTGACTTTGCCTTCGTCAGAGTCAAGTGAAAACATTAAAAATGGAATCAGCATGCAAGAAAACCTACTATGGAGTAGGTTTTGTGCCTCCCGTGGGAGCAGAATCATAGAACTGGCCCTGAGGGGGGTAGGGTAGGCCCGCCAACAAAGTGCACTTTTGGTTAGGTCGCCAATTTCTAACAAAAATGTGTCCCAACTAGGTTTTTTTGGACGCTCTTTCGATTGGCAACATTTCTGATTGAAAATGGCGACCTACCAAAATCGTCACTTTGCTTCCCCGTCCATATAGGGGTGAGTATTTGACTTTGCCTTCGTCAGAGTCAAGTGAAAACATTAAAAATGGAATCAGCATGCAAGAAAACCTACTATGGAGTAGGTTTTGTGCCTCCCGTGGGAGCAGAATCATAGAACTGGCCCTGAGGGGGGTAGGGTAGGCCCGCCAACAAAGTGCACTTTTGGTTAGGTCGCCAATTTCTAACAAAAATGTGTCCCAACTAGGTTTTTTTGGACGCTCTTTCGATTGGCAACATTTCTGATTGAAAATGGCGACCTACCAAAATCGTCACTTTGCTTCCCCGTCCATATAGGGGTGAGTATTTGACTTTGCCTTCGTCAGAGTCAAGTGAAAACATTAAAAATGGAATCAGCATGCAAGAAAACCTACTATGGAGTAGGTTTTGTGCCTCCCGTGGGAGCAGAATCATAGAACTGGCCCTGAGGGGGGTAGGGTAGGCCCGCCAACAAAGTGCACTTTTGGTTAGGTCGCCAATTTCTAACAAAAATGTGTCCCAACTAGGTTTTTTTGGACGCTCTTTCGATTGGCAACATTTCTGATTGAAAATGGCGACCTACCAAAATCGTCACTTTGCTTCCCCGTCCATATAGGGGTGAGTATTTGACTTTGCCTTCGTCAGAGTCAAGTGAAAACATTAAAAATGGAATCAGCATGCAAGAAAACCTACTATGGAGTAGGTTTTGTGCCTCCCGTGGGAGCAGAATCATAGAACTGGCCCTGAGGGGGGTAGGGTAGGCCCGCCAACAAAGTGCACTTTTGGTTAGGTCGCCAATTTCTAACAAAAATGTGTCCCAACTAGGTTTTTTTGGACGCTCTTTCGATTGGCAACATTTCTGATTGAAAATGGCGACCTACCAAAATCGTCACTTTGCTTCCCCGTCCATATAGGGGTGAGTATTTGACTTTGCCTTCGTCAGAGTCAAGTGAAAACATTAAAAATGGAATCAGCATGCAAGAAAACCTACTATGGAGTAGGTTTTGTGCCTCCCGTGGGAGCAGAATCATAGAACTGGCCCTGAGGGGGGTAGGGTAGGCCCGCCAACAAAGTGCACTTTTGGTTAGGTCGCCAATTTCTAACAAAAATGTGTCCCAACTAGGTTTTTTTGGACGCTCTTTCGATTGGCAACATTTCTGATTGAAAATGGCGACCTACCAAAATCGTCACTTTGCTTCCCCGTCCATATAGGGGTGAGTATTTGACTTTGCCTTCGTCAGAGTCAAGTGAAAACATTAAAAATGGAATCAGCATGCAAGAAAACCTACTATGGAGTAGGTTTTGTGCCTCCCGTGGGAGCAGAATCATAGAACTGGCCCTGAGGGGGGTAGGGTAGGCCCGCCAACAAAGTGCACTTTTGGTTAGGTCGCCAATTTCTAACAAAAATGTGTCCCAACTAGGTTTTTTTGGACGCTCTTTCGATTGGCAACATTTCTGATTGAAAATGGCGACCTACCAAAATCGTCACTTTGCTTCCCCGTCCATATAGGGGTGAGTATTTGACTTTGCCTTCGTCAGAGTCAAGTGAAAACATTAAAAATGGAATCAGCATGCAAGAAAACCTACTATGGAGTAGGTTTTGTGCCTCCCGTGGGAGCAGAATCATAGAACTGGCCCTGAGGGGGGTAGGGTAGGCCCGCCAACAAAGTGCACTTTTGGTTAGGTCGCCAATTTCTAACAAAAATGTGTCCCAACTAGGTTTTTTTGGACGCTCTTTCGATTGGCAACATTTCTGATTGAAAATGGCGACCTACCAAAATCGTCACTTTGCTTCCCCGTCCATATAGGGGTGAGTATTTGACTTTGCCTTCGTCAGAGTCAAGTGAAAACATTAAAAATGGAATCAGCATGCAAGAAAACCTACTATGGAGTAGGTTTTGTGCCTCCCGTGGGAGCAGAATCATAGAACTGGCCCTGAGGGGGGTAGGGTAGGCCCGCCAACAAAGTGCACTTTTGGTTAGGTCGCCAATTTCTAACAAAAATGTGTCCCAACTAGGTTTTTTTGGACGCTCTTTCGATTGGCAACATTTCTGATTGAAAATGGCGACCTACCAAAATCGTCACTTTGCTTCCCCGTCCATATAGGGGTGAGTATTTGACTTTGCCTTCGTCAGAGTCAAGTGAAAACATTAAAAATGGAATCAGCATGCAAGAAAACCTACTATGGAGTAGGTTTTGTGCCTCCCGTGGGAGCAGAATCATAGAACTGGCCCTGAGGGGGGTAGGGTAGGCCCGCCAACAAAGTGCACTTTTGGTTAGGTCGCCAATTTCTAACAAAAATGTGTCCCAACTAGGTTTTTTTGGACGCTCTTTCGATTGGCAACATTTCTGATTGAAAATGGCGACCTACCAAAATCGTCACTTTGCTTCCCCGTCCATATAGGGGTGAGTATTTGACTTTGCCTTCGTCAGAGTCAAGTGAAAACATTAAAAATGGAATCAGCATGCAAGAAAACCTACTATGGAGTAGGTTTTGTGCCTCCCGTGGGAGCAGAATCATAGAACTGGCCCTGAGGGGGGTAGGGTAGGCCCGCCAACAAAGTGCACTTTTGGTTAGGTCGCCAATTTCTAACAAAAATGTGTCCCAACTAGGTTTTTTTGGACGCTCTTTCGATTGGCAACATTTCTGATTGAAAATGGCGACCTACCAAAATCGTCACTTTGCTTCCCCGTCCATATAGGGGTGAGTATTTGACTTTGCCTTCGTCAGAGTCAAGTGAAAACATTAAAAATGGAATCAGCATGCAAGAAAACCTACTATGGAGTAGGTTTTGTGCCTCCCGTGGGAGCAGAATCATAGAACTGGCCCTGAGGGGGGTAGGGTAGGCCCGCCAACAAAGTGCACTTTTGGTTAGGTCGCCAATTTCTAACAAAAATGTGTCCCAACTAGGTTTTTTTGGACGCTCTTTCGATTGGCAACATTTCTGATTGAAAATGGCGACCTACCAAAATCGTCACTTTGCTTCCCCGTCCATATAGGGGTGAGTATTTGACTTTGCCTTCGTCAGAGTCAAGTGAAAACATTAAAAATGGAATCAGCATGCAAGAAAACCTACTATGGAGTAGGTTTTGTGCCTCCCGTGGGAGCAGAATCATAGAACTGGCCCTGAGGGAGGGTAGGCCCGCCAACAAAGTGCACTTTTGGTTAGGTCGCCAATTTCTAACAAAAATGTGTCCCAACTAGGTTTTTTTGGACGCTCTTTCGATTGGCAACATTTCTGATTGAAAATGGCGACCTACCAAAATCGTCACTTTGCTTCCCCGTCCATATAGGGGTGAGTATTTGACTTTGCCTTCGTCAGAGTCAAGTGAAAACATTAAAAATGGAATCAGCATGCAAGAAAACCTACTATGGAGTAGGTTTTGTGCCTCCCGTGGGAGCAGAATCATAGAACTGGCCCTGGGGGGTAGGGTAGGCCCGCCAACAAAGTGCACTTTTGGTTAGGTCGCCAATTTCTAACAAAAATGTGTCCCAACTAGGTTTTTTTGGACGCTCTTTCGATTGGCAACATTTCTGATTGAAAATGGCGACCTACCAAAATCGTCACTTTGCTTCCCCGTCCATATAGGGGTGAGTATTTGACTTTGCCTTCGTCAGAGTCAAGTGAAAACATTAAAAATGGAATCAGCATGCAAGAAAACCTACTATGGAGTAGGTTTTGTGCCTCCCGTGGGAGCAGAGTCATAGAACTGGCCCTGAGGGGGGTAGGGTAGGCCCGCCAACAAAGTGCACTTTTGGTTAGGTCGCCAATTTCTAACAAAAATGTGTCCCAACTAGGTTTTTTTGGACGCTCTTTCGATTGGCAACATTTCTGATTGAAAATGGCGACCTACCAAAATCGTCACTTTGCTTCCCCGTCCATATAGGGGTGAGTATTTGACTTTGCCTTCGTCAGAGTCAAGTGAAAACATTAAAAATGGAATCAGCATGCAAGAAAACCTACTATGGAGTAGGTTTTGTGCCTCCCGTGGGAGCAGAGTCATAGAACTGGCCCTGAGGGGGGTAGGGTAGGCCCGCCAACAAAGTGCACTTTTGGTTAGGTCGCCAATTTCTAACAAAAATGTGTCCCAACTAGGTTTTTTTGGACGCTCTTTCGATTGGCAACATTTCTGATTGAAAATGGCGACCTACCAAAATCGTCACTTTGCTTCCCCGTCCATATAGGGGTGAGTATTTGACTTTGCCTTCGTCAGAGTCAAGTGAAAACATTAAAAATGGAATCAGCATGCAAGAAAACCTACTATGGAGTAGGTTTTGTGCCTCCCGTGGGAGCAGAGTCATAGAACTGGCCCTGAGGGGGGTAGGGTAGGCCCGCCAACAAAGTGCACTTTTGGTTAGGTCGCCAATTTCTAACAAAAATGTGTCCCAACTAGGTTTTTTTGGACGCTCTTTCGATTGGCAACATTTCTGATTGAAAATGGCGACCTACCAAAATCGTCACTTTGCTTCCCCGTCCATATAGGGGTGAGTATTTGACTTTGCCTTCGTCAGAGTCAAGTGAAAACATTAAAAATGGAATCAGCATGCAAGAAAACCTACTATGGAGTAGGTTTTGTGCCTCCCGTGGGAGCAGAGTCATAGAACTGGCCCTGAGGGGGGTAGGGTAGGCCCGCCAACAAAGTGCACTTTTGGTTAGGTCGCCAATTTCTAACAAAAATGTGTCCCAACTAGGTTTTTTTGGACGCTCTTTCGATTGGCAACATTTCTGATTGAAAATGGCGACCTACCAAAATCGTCACTTTGCTTCCCCGTCCATATAGGGGTGAGTATTTGACTTTGCCTTCGTCAGAGTCAAGTGAAAACATTAAAAATGGAATCAGCATGCAAGAAAACCTACTATGGAGTAGGTTTTGTGCCTCCCGTGGGAGCAGAGTCATAGAACTGGCCCTGAGGGGGGTAGGGTAGGCCCGCCAACAAAGTGCACTTTTGGTTAGGTCGCCAATTTCTAACAAAAATGTGTCCCAACTAGGTTTTTTTGGACGCTCTTTCGATTGGCAACATTTCTGATTGAAAATGGCGACCTACCAAAATCGTCACTTTGCTTCCCCGTCCATATAGGGGTGAGTATTTGACTTTGCCTTCGTCAGAGTCAAGTGAAAACATTAAAAATGGAATCAGCATGCAAGAAAACCTACTATGGAGTAGGTTTTGTGCCTCCCGTGGGAGCAGAGTCATAGAACTGGCCCTGAGGGGGGTAGGGTAGGCCCGCCAACAGAGTGCACTTTTGGTTAGGTCGCCAATTTCTAACAAAAATGTGTCCCAACTAGGTTTTTTTGGACGCTCTTTCGATTGGCAACATTTCTGATTGAAAATGGCGACCTACCAAAATCGTCACTTTGCTTCCCCGTCCATATAGGGGTGAGTATTTGACTTTGCCTTCGTCAGAGTCAAGTGAAAACATTAAAAATGGAATCAGCATGCAAGAAAACCTACTATGGAGTAGGTTTTGTGCCTCCCGTGGGAGCAGAGTCATAGAACTGGCCCTGAGGGGGGTAGGGTAGGCCCGCCAACAAAGTGCACTTTTGGTTAGGTCGCCAATTTCTAACAAAAATGTGTCCCAACTAGGTTTTTTTGGACGCTCTTTCGATTGGCAACATTTCTGATTGAAAATGGCGACCTACCAAAATCGTCACTTTGCTTCCCCGTCCATATAGGGGTGAGTATTTGACTTTGCCTTCGTCAGAGTCAAGTGAAAACATTAAAAATGGAATCAGCATGCAAGAAAACCTACTATGGAGTAGGTTTTGTGCCTCCCGTGGGAGCAGAGTCATAGAACTGGCCCTGAGGGGGGTAGGGTAGGCCCGCCAACAAAGTGCACTTTTGGTTAGGTCGCCAATTTCTAACAAAAATGTGTCCCAACTAGGTTTTTTTGGACGCTCTTTCGATTGGCAACATTTCTGATTGAAAATGGCGACCTACCAAAATCGTCACTTTGCTTCCCCGTCCATATAGGGGTGAGTATTTGACTTTGCCTTCGTCAGAGTCAAGTGAAAACATTAAAAATGGAATCAGCATGCAAGAAAACCTACTATGGAGTAGGTTTTGTGCCTCCCGTGGGAGCAGAGTCATAGAACTGGCCCTGAGGGGGGTAGGGTAGGCCCGCCAACAAAGTGCACTTTTGGTTAGGTCGCCAATTTCTAACAAAAATGTGTCCCAACTAGGTTTTTTTGGACGCTCTTTCGATTGGCAACATTTCTGATTGAAAATGGCGACCTACCAAAATCGTCACTTTGCTTCCCCGT
The DNA here is from genome assembly GCF_977016875.1 of Pavona decussata. Lineage (NCBI taxonomy): Eukaryota > Metazoa > Cnidaria > Anthozoa > Scleractinia > Agariciidae > Pavona > Pavona decussata. The sequence continues at coordinate 11,757 of NW_028145920.1, read as the reverse complement.
CCATATAGGGGTGAGTATTTGACTTTGCCTTCGTCAGAGTCAAGTGAAAACATTAAAAATGGAATCAGCATGCAAGAAAACCTACTATGGAGTAGGTTTTGTGCCTCCCGTGGGAGCAGAGTCATAGAACTGGCCCTGAGGGGGGTAGGGTAGGCCCGCCAACAAAGTGCACTTTTGGTTAGGTCGCCAATTTCTAACAAAAATGTGTCCCAACTAGGTTTTTTTGGACGCTCTTTCGATTGGCAACATTTCTGATTGAAAATGGCGACCTACCAAAATCGTCACTTTGCTTCCCCGTCCATATAGGGGTGAGTATTTGACTTTGCCTTCGTCAGAGTCAAGTGAAAACATTAAAAATGGAATCAGCATGCAAGAAAACCTACTATGGAGTAGGTTTTGTGCCTCCCGTGGGAGCAGAGTCATAGAACTGGCCCTGAGGGGGGTAGGGTAGGCCCGCCAACAAAGTGCACTTTTGGTTAGGTCGCCAATTTCTAACAAAAATGTGTCCCAACTAGGTTTTTTTGGACGCTCTTTCGATTGGCAACATTTCTGATTGAAAATGGCGACCTACCAAAATCGTCACTTTGCTTCCCCGTCCATATAGGGGTGAGTATTTGACTTTGCCTTCGTCAGAGTCAAGTGAAAACATTAAAAATGGAATCAGCATGCAAGAAAACCTACTATGGAGTAGGTTTTGTGCCTCCCGTGGGAGCAGAGTCATAGAACTGGCCCTGAGGGGGGTAGGGTAGGCCCGCCAACAAAGTGCACTTTTGGTTAGGTCGCCAATTTCTAACAAAAATGTGTCCCAACTAGGTTTTTTTGGACGCTCTTTCGATTGGCAACATTTCTGATTGAAAATGGCGACCTACCAAAATCGTCACTTTGCTTCCCCGTCCATATAGGGGTGAGTATTTGACTTTGCCTTCGTCAGAGTCAAGTGAAAACATTAAAAATGGAATCAGCATGCAAGAAAACCTACTATGGAGTAGGTTTTGTGCCTCCCGTGGGAGCAGAGTCATAGAACTGGCCCTGAGGGGGGTAGGGTAGGCCCGCCAACAAAGTGCACTTTTGGTTAGGTCGCCAATTTCTAACAAAAATGTGTCCCAACTAGGTTTTTTTGGACGCTCTTTCGATTGGCAACATTTCTGATTGAAAATGGCGACCTACCAAAATCGTCACTTTGCTTCCCCGTCCATATAGGGGTGAGTATTTGACTTTGCCTTCGTCAGAGTCAAGTGAAAACATTAAAAATGGAATCAGCATGCAAGAAAACCTACTATGGAGTAGGTTTTGTGCCTCCCGTGGGAGCAGAGTCATAGAACTGGCCCTGAGGGGGGTAGGGTAGGCCCGCCAACAAAGTGCACTTTTGGTTAGGTCGCCAATTTCTAACAAAAATGTGTCCCAACTAGGTTTTTTGGACGCTCTTTCGATTGGCAACATTTCTGATTGAAAATGGCGACCTACCAAAATCGTCACTTTGCTTCCCCGTCCATATAGGGGTGAGTATTTGACTTTGCCTTCGTCAGAGTCAAGTGAAAACATTAAAAATGGAATCAGCATGCAAGAAAACCTACTATGGAGTAGGTTTTGTGCCTCCCGTGGGAGCAGAGTCATAGAACTGGCCCTGAGGGGGGTAGGGTAGGCCCGCCAACAAAGTGCACTTTTGGTTAGGTCGCCAATTTCTAACAAAAATGTGTCCCAACTAGGTTTTTTTGGACGCTCTTTCGATTGGCAACATTTCTGATTGAAAATGGCGACCTACCAAAATCGTCACTTTGCTTCCCCGTCCATATAGGGGTGAGTATTTGACTTTGCCTTCGTCAGAGTCAAGTGAAAACATTAAAAATGGAATCAGCATGCAAGAAAACCTACTATGGAGTAGGTTTTGTGCCTCCCGTGGGAGCAGAGTCATAGAACTGGCCCTGAGGGGGGTAGGGTAGGCCCGCCAACAAAGTGCACTTTTGGTTAGGTCGCCAATTTCTAACAAAAATGTGTCCCAACTAGGTTTTTTTGGACGCTCTTTCGATTGGCAACATTTCTGATTGAAAATGGCGACCTACCAAAATCGTCACTTTGCTTCCCCGTCCATATAGGGGTGAGTATTTGACTTTGCCTTCGTCAGAGTCAAGTGAAAACATTAAAAATGGAATCAGCATGCAAGAAAACCTACTATGGAGTAGGTTTTGTGCCTCCCGTGGGAGCAGAGTCATAGAACTGGCCCTGAGGGGGGTAGGGTAGGCCCGCCAACAAAGTGCACTTTTGGTTAGGTCGCCAATTTCTAACAAAAATGTGTCCCAACTAGGTTTTTTTGGACGCTCTTTCGATTGGCAACATTTCTGATTGAAAATGGCGACCTACCAAAATCGTCACTTTGCTTCCCCGTCCATATAGGGGTGAGTATTTGACTTTGCCTTCGTCAGAGTCAAGTGAAAACATTAAAAATGGAATCAGCATGCAAGAAAACCTACTATGGAGTAGGTTTTGTGCCTCCCGTGGGAGCAGAGTCATAGAACTGGCCCTGAGGGGGGTAGGGTAGGCCCGCCAACAAAGTGCACTTTTGGTTAGGTCGCCAATTTCTAACAAAAATGTGTCCCAACTAGGTTTTTTTGGACGCTCTTTCGATTGGCAACATTTCTGATTGAAAATGGCGACCTACCAAAATCGTCACTTTGCTTCCCCGTCCATATAGGGGTGAGTATTTGACTTTGCCTTCGTCAGAGTCAAGTGAAAACATTAAAAATGGAATCAGCATGCAAGAAAACCTACTATGGAGTAGGTTTTGTGCCTCCCGTGGGAGCAGAGTCATAGAACTGGCCCTGAGGGGGGTAGGGTAGGCCCGCCAACAAAGTGCACTTTTGGTTAGGTCGCCAATTTCTAACAAAAATGTGTCCCAACTAGGTTTTTTTGGACGCTCTTTCGATTGGCAACATTTCTGATTGAAAATGGCGACCTACCAAAATCGTCACTTTGCTTCCCCGTCCATATAGGGGTGAGTATTTGACTTTGCCTTCGTCAGAGTCAAGTGAAAACATTAAAAATGGAATCAGCATGCAAGAAAACCTACTATGGAGTAGGTTTTGTGCCTCCCGTGGGAGCAGAGTCATAGAACTGGCCCTGAGGGGGGTAGGGTAGGCCCGCCAACAAAGTGCACTTTTGGTTAGGTCGCCAATTTCTAACAAAAATGTGTCCCAACTAGGTTTTTTTGGACGCTCTTTCGATTGGCAACATTTCTGATTGAAAATGGCGACCTACCAAAATCGTCACTTTGCTTCCCCGTCCATATAGGGGTGAGTATTTGACTTTGCCTTCGTCAGAGTCAAGTGAAAACATTAAAAATGGAATCAGCATGCAAGAAAACCTACTATGGAGTAGGTTTTGTGCCTCCCGTGGGAGCAGAGTCATAGAACTGGCCCTGAGGGGGGTAGGGTAGGCCCGCCAACAAAGTGCACTTTTGGTTAGGTCGCCAATTTCTAACAAAAATGTGTCCCAACTAGGTTTTTTTGGACGCTCTTTCGATTGGCAACATTTCTGATTGAAAATGGCGACCTACCAAAATCGTCACTTTGCTTCCCCGTCCATATAGGGGTGAGTATTTGACTTTGCCTTCGTCAGAGTCAAGTGAAAACATTAAAAATGGAATCAGCATGCAAGAAAACCTACTATGGAGTAGGTTTTGTGCCTCCCGTGGGAGCAGAGTCATAGAACTGGCCCTGAGGGGGGTAGGGTAGGCCCGCCAACAAAGTGCACTTTTGGTTAGGTCGCCAATTTCTAACAAAAATGTGTCCCAACTAGGTTTTTTTGGACGCTCTTTCGATTGGCAACATTTCTGATTGAAAATGGCGACCTACCAAAATCGTCACTTTGCTTCCCCGTCCATATAGGGGTGAGTATTTGACTTTGCCTTCGTCAGAGTCAAGTGAAAACATTAAAAATGGAATCAGCATGCAAGAAAACCTACTATGGAGTAGGTTTTGTGCCTCCCGTGGGAGCAGAGTCATAGAACTGGCCCTGAGGGGGGTAGGGTAGGCCCGCCAACAAAGTGCACTTTTGGTTAGGTCGCCAATTTCTAACAAAAATGTGTCCCAACTAGGTTTTTTTGGACGCTCTTTCGATTGGCAACATTTCTGATTGAAAATGGCGACCTACCAAAATCGTCACTTTGCTTCCCCGTCCATATAGGGGTGAGTATTTGACTTTGCCTTCGTCAGAGTCAAGTGAAAACATTAAAAATGGAATCAGCATGCAAGAAAACCTACTATGGAGTAGGTTTTGTGCCTCCCGTGGGAGCAGAGTCATAGAACTGGCCCTGAGGGGGGTAGGGTAGGCCCGCCAACAAAGTGCACTTTTGGTTAGGTCGCCAATTTCTAACAAAAATGTGTCCCAACTAGGTTTTTTGGACGCTCTTTCGATTGGCAACATTTCTGATTGAAAATGGCGACCTACCAAAATCGTCACTTTGCTTCCCCGTCCATATAGGGGTGAGTATTTGACTTTGCCTTCGTCAGAGTCAAGTGAAAACATTAAAAATGGAATCAGCATGCAAGAAAACCTACTATGGAGTAGGTTTTGTGCCTCCCGTGGGAGCAGAGTCATAGAACTGGCCCTGAGGGGGGTAGGGTAGGCCCGCCAACAAAGTGCACTTTTGGTTAGGTCGCCAATTTCTAACAAAAATGTGTCCCAACTAGGTTTTTTTGGACGCTCTTTCGATTGGCAACATTTCTGATTGAAAATGGCGACCTACCAAAATCGTCACTTTGCTTCCCCGTCCATATAGGGGTGAGTATTTGACTTTGCCTTCGTCAGAGTCAAGTGAAAACATTAAAAATGGAATCAGCATGCAAGAAAACCTACTATGGAGTAGGTTTTGTGCCTCCCGTGGGAGCAGAATCATAGAACTGGCCCTGAGGGGGGTAGGGTAGGCCCGCCAACAAAGTGCACTTTTGGTTAGGTCGCCAATTTCTAACAAAAATGTGTCCCAACTAGGTTTTTTTGGACGCTCTTTCGATTGGCAACATTTCTGATTGAAAATGGCGACCTACCAAAATCGTCACTTTGCTTCCCCGTCCATATAGGGGTGAGTATTTGACTTTGCCTTCGTCAGAGTCAAGTGAAAACATTAAAAATGGAATCAGCATGCAAGAAAACCTACTATGGAGTAGGTTTTGTGCCTCCCGTGGGAGCAGAATCATAGAACTGGCCCTGAGGGGGGTAGGGTAGGCCCGCCAACAAAGTGCACTTTTGGTTAGGTCGCCAATTTCTAACAAAAATGTGTCCCAACTAGGTTTTTTTTGGACGCTCTTTCGATTGGCAACATTTCTGATTGAAAATGGCGACCTACCAAAATCGTCACTTTGCTTCCCCGTCCATATAGGGGTGAGTATTTGACTTTGCCTTCGTCAGAGTCAAGTGAAAACATTAAAAATGGAATCAGCATGCAAGAAAACCTACTATGGAGTAGGTTTTGTGCCTCCCGTGGGAGCAGAATCATAGAACTGGCCCTGAGGGGGGTAGGGTAGGCCCGCCAACAAAGTGCACTTTTGGTTAGGTCGCCAATTTCTAACAAAAATGTGTCCCAACTAGGTTTTTTTGGACGCTCTTTCGATTGGCAACATTTCTGATTGAAAATGGCGACCTACCAAAATCGTCACTTTGCTTCCCCGTCCATATAGGGGTGAGTATTTGACTTTGCCTTCGTCAGAGTCAAGTGAAAACATTAAAAATGGAATCAGCATGCAAGAAAACCTACTATGGAGTAGGTTTTGTGCCTCCCGTGGGAGCAGAATCATAGAACTGGCCCTGAGGGGGGTAGGGTAGGCCCGCCAACAAAGTGCACTTTTGGTTAGGTCGCCAATTTCTAACAAAAATGTGTCCCAACTAGGTTTTTTTGGACGCTCTTTCGATTGGCAACATTTCTGATTGAAAATGGCGACCTACCAAAATCGTCACTTTGCTTCCCCGTCCATATAGGGGTGAGTATTTGACTTTGCCTTCGTCAGAGTCAAGTGAAAACATTAAAAATGGAATCAGCATGCAAGAAAACCTACTATGGAGTAGGTTTTGTGCCTCCCGTGGGAGCAGAATCATAGAACTGGCCCTGAGGGGGGTAGGGTAGGCCCGCCAACAAAGTGCACTTTTGGTTAGGTCGCCAATTTCTAACAAAAATGTGTCCCAACTAGGTTTTTTTGGACGCTCTTTCGATTGGCAACATTTCTGATTGAAAATGGCGACCTACCAAAATCGTCACTTTGCTTCCCCGTCCATATAGGGGTGAGTATTTGACTTTGCCTTCGTCAGAGTCAAGTGAAAACATTAAAAATGGAATCAGCATGCAAGAAAACCTACTATGGAGTAGGTTTTGTGCCTCCCGTGGGAGCAGAATCATAGAACTGGCCCTGAGGGGGGTAGGGTAGGCCCGCCAACAAAGTGCACTTTTGGTTAGGTCGCCAATTTCTAACAAAAATGTGTCCCAACTAGGTTTTTTTGGACGCTCTTTCGATTGGCAACATTTCTGATTGAAAATGGCGACCTACCAAAATCGTCACTTTGCTTCCCCGTCCATATAGGGGTGAGTATTTGACTTTGCCTTCGTCAGAGTCAAGTGAAAACATTAAAAATGGAATCAGCATGCAAGAAAACCTACTATGGAGTAGGTTTTGTGCCTCCCGTGGGAGCAGAATCATAGAACTGGCCCTGAGGGGGGTAGGGTAGGCCCGCCAACAAAGTGCACTTTTGGTTAGGTCGCCAATTTCTAACAAAAATGTGTCCCAACTAGGTTTTTTTGGACGCTCTTTCGATTGGCAACATTTCTGATTGAAAATGGCGACCTACCAAAATCGTCACTTTGCTTCCCCGTCCATATAGGGGTGAGTATTTGACTTTGCCTTCGTCAGAGTCAAGTGAAAACATTAAAAATGGAATCAGCATGCAAGAAAACCTACTATGGAGTAGGTTTTGTGCCTCCCGTGGGAGCAGAATCATAGAACTGGCCCTGAGGGGGGTAGGGTAGGCCCGCCAACAAAGTGCACTTTTGGTTAGGTCGCCAATTTCTAACAAAAATGTGTCCCAACTAGGTTTTTTTGGACGCTCTTTCGATTGGCAACATTTCTGATTGAAAATGGCGACCTACCAAAATCGTCACTTTGCTTCCCCGTCCATATAGGGGTGAGTATTTGACTTTGCCTTCGTCAGAGTCAAGTGAAAACATTAAAAATGGAATCAGCATGCAAGAAAACCTACTATGGAGTAGGTTTTGTGCCTCCCGTGGGAGCAGAATCATAGAACTGGCCCTGAGGGGGGTAGGGTAGGCCCGCCAACAAAGTGCACTTTTGGTTAGGTCGCCAATTTCTAACAAAAATGTGTCCCAACTAGGTTTTTTTGGACGCTCTTTCGATTGGCAACATTTCTGATTGAAAATGGCGACCTACCAAAATCGTCACTTTGCTTCCCCGTCCATATAGGGGTGAGTATTTGACTTTGCCTTCGTCAGAGTCAAGTGAAAACATTAAAAATGGAATCAGCATGCAAGAAAACCTACTATGGAGTAGGTTTTGTGCCTCCCGTGGGAGCAGAATCATAGAACTGGCCCTGAGGGGGGTAGGGTAGGCCCGCCAACAAAGTGCACTTTTGGTTAGGTCGCCAATTTCTAACAAAAATGTGTCCCAACTAGGTTTTTTTGGACGCTCTTTCGATTGGCAACATTTCTGATTGAAAATGGCGACCTACCAAAATCGTCACTTTGCTTCCCCGTCCATATAGGGGTGAGTATTTGACTTTGCCTTCGTCAGAGTCAAGTGAAAACATTAAAAATGGAATCAGCATGCAAGAAAACCTACTATGGAGTAGGTTTTGTGCCTCCCGTGGGAGCAGAATCATAGAACTGGCCCTGAGGGGGGTAGGGTAGGCCCGCCAACAAAGTGCACTTTTGGTTAGGTCGCCAATTTCTAACAAAAATGTGTCCCAACTAGGTTTTTTTGGACGCTCTTTCGATTGGCAACATTTCTGATTGAAAATGGCGACCTACCAAAATCGTCACTTTGCTTCCCCGTCCATATAGGGGTGAGTATTTGACTTTGCCTTCGTCAGAGTCAAGTGAAAACATTAAAAATGGAATCAGCATGCAAGAAAACCTACTATGGAGTAGGTTTTGTGCCTCCCGTGGGAGCAGAATCATAGAACTGGCCCTGAGGGGGGTAGGGTAGGCCCGCCAACAAAGTGCACTTTTGGTTAGGTCGCCAATTTCTAACAAAAATGTGTCCCAACTAGGTTTTTTTGGACGCTCTTTCGATTGGCAACATTTCTGATTGAAAATGGCGACCTACCAAAATCGTCACTTTGCTTCCCCGTCCATATAGGGGTGAGTATTTGACTTTGCCTTCGTCAGAGTCAAGTGAAAACATTAAAAATGGAATCAGCATGCAAGAAAACCTACTATGGAGTAGGTTTTGTGCCTCCCGTGGGAGCAGAATCATAGAACTGGCCCTGAGGGGGGTAGGGTAGGCCCGCCAACAAAGTGCACTTTTGGTTAGGTCGCCAATTTCTAACAAAAATGTGTCCCAACTAGGTTTTTTTGGACGCTCTTTCGATTGGCAACATTTCTGATTGAAAATGGCGACCTACCAAAATCGTCACTTTGCTTCCCCGTCCATATAGGGGTGAGTATTTGACTTTGCCTTCGTCAGAGTCAAGTGAAAACATTAAAAATGGAATCAGCATGCAAGAAAACCTACTATGGAGTAGGTTTTGTGCCTCCCGTGGGAGCAGAATCATAGAACTGGCCCTGAGGGGGGTAGGGTAGGCCCGCCAACAAAGTGCACTTTTGGTTAGGTCGCCAATTTCTAACAAAAATGTGTCCCAACTAGGTTTTTTTGGACGCTCTTTCGATTGGCAACATTTCTGATTGAAAATGGCGACCTACCAAAATCGTCACTTTGCTTCCCCGTCCATATAGGGGTGAGTATTTGACTTTGCCTTCGTCAGAGTCAAGTGAAAACATTAAAAATGGAATCAGCATGCAAGAAAACCTACTATGGAGTAGGTTTTGTGCCTCCCGTGGGAGCAGAATCATAGAACTGGCCCTGAGGGGGGTAGGGTAGGCCCGCCAACAAAGTGCACTTTTGGTTAGGTCGCCAATTTCTAACAAAAATGTGTCCCAACTAGGTTTTTTTGGACGCTCTTTCGATTGGCAACATTTCTGATTGAAAATGGCGACCTACCAAAATCGTCACTTTGCTTCCCCGTCCATATAGGGGTGAGTATTTGACTTTGCCTTCGTCAGAGTCAAGTGAAAACATTAAAAATGGAATCAGCATGCAAGAAAACCTACTATGGAGTAGGTTTTGTGCCTCCCGTGGGAGCAGAATCATAGAACTGGCCCTGAGGGGGGTAGGGTAGGCCCGCCAACAAAGTGCACTTTTGGTTAGGTCGCCAATTTCTAACAAAAATGTGTCCCAACTAGGTTTTTTTGGACGCTCTTTCGATTGGCAACATTTCTGATTGAAAATGGCGACCTACCAAAATCGTCACTTTGCTTCCCCGTCCATATAGGGGTGAGTATTTGACTTTGCCTTCGTCAGAGTCAAGTGAAAACATTAAAAATGGAATCAGCATGCAAGAAAACCTACTATGGAGTAGGTTTTGTGCCTCCCGTGGGAGCAGAATCATAGAACTGGCCCTGAGGGGGGTAGGGTAGGCCCGCCAACAAAGTGCACTTTTGGTTAGGTCGCCAATTTCTAACAAAAATGTGTCCCAACTAGGTTTTTTTGGACGCTCTTTCGATTGGCAACATTTCTGATTGAAAATGGCGACCTACCAAAATCGTCACTTTGCTTCCCCGTCCATATAGGGGTGAGTATTTGACTTTGCCTTCGTCAGAGTCAAGTGAAAACATTAAAAATGGAATCAGCATGCAAGAAAACCTACTATGGAGTAGGTTTTGTGCCTCCCGTGGGAGCAGAATCATAGAACTGGCCCTGAGGGGGGTAGGGTAGGCCCGCCAACAAAGTGCACTTTTGGTTAGGTCGCCAATTTCTAACAAAAATGTGTCCCAACTAGGTTTTTTTGGACGCTCTTTCGATTGGCAACATTTCTGATTGAAAATGGCGACCTACCAAAATCGTCACTTTGCTTCCCCGTCCATATAGGGGTGAGTATTTGACTTTGCCTTCGTCAGAGTCAAGTGAAAACATTAAAAATGGAATCAGCATGCAAGAAAACCTACTATGGAGTAGGTTTTGTGCCTCCCGTGGGAGCAGAATCATAGAACTGGCCCTGAGGGGGGTAGGGTAGGCCCGCCAACAAAGTGCACTTTTGGTTAGGTCGCCAATTTCTAACAAAAATGTGTCCCAACTAGGTTTTTTTGGACGCTCTTTCGATTGGCAACATTTCTGATTGAAAATGGCGACCTACCAAAATCGTCACTTTGCTTCCCCGTCCATATAGGGGTGAGTATTTGACTTTGCCTTCGTCAGAGTCAAGTGAAAACATTAAAAATGGAATCAGCATGCAAGAAAACCTACTATGGAGTAGGTTTTGTGCCTCCCGTGGGAGCAGAATCATAGAACTGGCCCTGAGGGGGGTAGGGTAGGCCCGCCAACAAAGTGCACTTTTGGTTAGGTCGCCAATTTCTAACAAAAATGTGTCCCAACTAGGTTTTTTTGGACGCTCTTTCGATTGGCAACATTTCTGATTGAAAATGGCGACCTACCAAAATCGTCACTTTGCTTCCCCGTCCATATAGGGGTGAGTATTTGACTTTGCCTTCGTCAGAGTCAAGTGAAAACATTAAAAATGGAATCAGCATGCAAGAAAACCTACTATGGAGTAGGTTTTGTGCCTCCCGTGGGAGCAGAATCATAGAACTGGCCCTGAGGGGGGTAGGGTAGGCCCGCCAACAAAGTGCACTTTTGGTTAGGTCGCCAATTTCTAACAAAAATGTGTCCCAACTAGGTTTTTTTGGACGCTCTTTCGATTGGCAACATTTCTGATTGAAAATGGCGACCTACCAAAATCGTCACTTTGCTTCCCCGTCCATATAGGGGTGAGTATTTGACTTTGCCTTCGTCAGAGTCAAGTGAAAACATTAAAAATGGAATCAGCATGCAAGAAAACCTACTATGGAGTAGGTTTTGTGCCTCCCGTGGGAGCAGAATCATAGAACTGGCCCTGAGGGGGGTAGGGTAGGCCCGCCAACAAAGTGCACTTTTGGTTAGGTCGCCAATTTCTAACAAAAATGTGTCCCAACTAGGTTTTTTTGGACGCTCTTTCGATTGGCAACATTTCTGATTGAAAATGGCGACCTACCAAAATCGTCACTTTGCTTCCCCGTCCATATAGGGGTGAGTATTTGACTTTGCCTTCGTCAGAGTCAAGTGAAAACATTAAAAATGGAATCAGCATGCAAGAAAACCTACTATGGAGTAGGTTTTGTGCCTCCCGTGGGAGCAGAATCATAGAACTGGCCCCTGAGGGGGGTAGGGTAGGCCCGCCAACAAAGTGCACTTTTGGTTAGGTCGCCAATTTCTAACAAAAATGTGTCCCAACTAGGTTTTTTTTGACGCTCTTTCGATTGGCAACATTTCTGATTGAAAATGGCGACCTACCAAAATCGTCACTTTGCTTCCCCGTCCATATAGGGGTGAGTATTTGACTTTGCCTTCGTCAGAGTCAAGTGAAAACATTAAAAATGGAATCAGCATGCAAGAAAACCTACTATGGAGTAGGTTTTGTGCCTCCCGTGGAGCAGAATCATAGAACTGGCCC
>NW_028145918.1:0-25405 GCF_977016875.1 Pavona decussata | reverse complement strand
CAGTTTAAATAGTTTGAAAGTTCTTAATGAACTGCATTCATGAGTGTTAGGGTTGATTATTATTATAATTATTAATAAGTTCTAAATTAATTGTTCCCACCAATGGAACCTCATGGCCATTTGAAGTCTCGAATACATATATGTCCACTGATAAATTGAATCAAAGAACCAATTCTCCTCTCTTAATTGCCCCCACACTGTGGTTAGGGAGTGTTGGTTGTTTAAAAGATCAGAAAAAAAAATCCACCTTGGCTGATAAAAATCTTAATTCTCATGACCTGGGGGGTTGAATAGTCTTTGAAATTACAAGGAGAAATTGGATGTTCAACACTCTTAGGCCCTAATGAGGCTGAATCGTGACTGATTGCAGTAAACTCACTGCAGATTCAGGCATTTTGACAACCAGAGGGTTAAATTTAATCCCAGCTGGCAAGTTGAATGTTTTAAGCTAGGCTGGGAGTTTGATTGAAACCGATCTAAAGCAAATCAAAAAATTCTGCACTGGGGATATATTTTAGAGTTGTTCAGCTTAAGTGTATCATGCAGCTGACAACAGAAGATTGATCTATTTTGAGAAAAGCAGACATTGATTGCAGTCTTGAACTGGGTCGAAATGTTCGACCCAGTCTCATATTGCCATCACGTCGTCGTCACCATCATTAATTTGGGTGTGTTTTCTTTTCTTTTTTTTTTTTAAAATTTATTTTTCTGTTATTTGCAAAGCCATCTTCAATTTGTATTGCTCCAAAGTCTCAGTGTCACACTTATAAAAAGTCATTAATGAGAATCAGATTTGATGTTTTGCTTTGCTTGTGACTGTCTGCAGCCTGACAGATGTCAGCCTCTGACAAGGATTTATTTCTGTCAAGCCGTCAACTCAGCACTGACTGACTGGGGTGCATTCATGCCGCGAGAAGCAGGCCACCAGGGCTACGTGCCTTCTGGGTGAGATGGACCCACTGCTTGCATGATCAACTGGACTGGAAGGTTAGTTGAGTTCAGTAGTCAGTTTAAATAGTTTGAAAGTTCTTAATGAACTGCATTCATGAGTGTTAGGGTTGATTATTATTATAATTATTAATAAGTTCTAAATTAATTGTTCCCACCAATGGAACCTCATGGCCATTTGAAGTCTCGAATACATATATGTCCACTGATAAATTGAATCAAAGAACCAATTCTCCTCTCTTAATTGCCCCCACACTGTGGTTAGGGAGTGTTGGTTGTTTAAAAGATCAGAAAAAAAATCCACCTTGGCTGATAAAAATCTTAATTCTCATGACCTGGGGGGTTGAATAGTCTTTGAAATTACAAGGAGAAATTGGATGTTCAACACTCTTAGGCCCTAATGAGGCTGAATCGTGACTGATTGCAGTAAACTCACTGCAGATTCAGGCATTTTGACAACCAGAGGGTTAAATTTAATCCCAGCTGGCAAGTTGAATGTTTTAAGCTAGGCTGGGAGTTTGATTGAAACCGATCTAAAGCAAATCAAAAAATTCTGCACTGGGGATATATTTTAGAGTTGTTCAGCTTAAGTGTATCATGCAGCTGACAACAGAAGATTGATCTATTTTGAGAAAAGCAGACATTGATTGCAGTCTTGAACTGGGTCGAATGTTCGACCCAGTCTCATATTGCCATCACGTCGTCGTCACCATCATTAATTTGGGTGTGTTTTCTTTTCTTTTTTTTTTAAAATTTATTTTTCTGTTATTTGCAAAGCCATCTTCAATTTGTATTGCTCCAAAGTCTCAGTGTCACACTTATAAAAAGTCATTAATGAGAATCAGATTTGATGTTTTGCTTTGCTTGTGACTGTCTGCAGCCTGACAGATGTCAGCCTCTGACAAGGATTTATTTCTGTCAAGCCGTCAACTCAGCACTGACTGACTGGGGTGCATTCATGCCGCGAGAAGCAGGCCACCAGGGCTACGTGCCTTCTGGGTGAGATGGACCCACTGCTTGCATGATCAACTGGACTGGAAGGTTAGTTGAGTTCAGTAGTCAGTTTAAATAGTTTGAAAGTTCTTAATGAACTGCATTCATGAGTGTTAGGGTTGATTATTATTATAATTATTAATAAGTTCTAAATTAATTGTTCCCACCAATGGAACCTCATGGCCATTTGAAGTCTCGAATACATATATGTCCACTGATAAATTGAATCAAAGAACCAATTCTCCTCTCTTAATTGCCCCCACACTGTGGTTAGGGAGTGTTGGTTGTTTAAAAGATCAGAAAAAAAATCCACCTTGGCTGATAAAAATCTTAATTCTCATGACCTGGGGGGTTGAATAGTCTTTGAAATTACAAGGAGAAATTGGATGTTCAACACTCTTAGGCCTAATGAGGCTGAATCGTGACTGATTGCAGTAAACTCACTGCAGATTCAGGCATTTTGACAACCAGAGGGTTAAATTTAATCCCAGCTGGCAAGTTGAATGTTTTAAGCTAGGCTGGGAGTTTGATTGAAACCGATCTAAAGCAAATCAAAAAATTCTGCACTGGGGATATATTTTAGAGTTGTTCAGCTTAAGTGTATCATGCAGCTGACAACAGAAGATTGATCTATTTTGAGAAAAGCAGACATTGATTGCAGTCTTGAACTGGGTCGAAATGTTCGACCCAGTCTCATATTGCCATCACGTCGTCGTCACCATCATTAATTTGGGTGTGTTTTCTTTTCTTTTTTTTTTAAAATTTATTTTTCTGTTATTTGCAAAGCCATCTTCAATTTGTATTGCTCCAAAGTCTCAGTGTCACACTTATAAAAAGTCATTAATGAGAATCAGATTTGATGTTTTGCTTTGCTTGTGACTGTCTGCAGCCTGACAGATGTCAGCCTCTGACAAGGATTTATTTCTGTCAAGCCGTCAACTCAGCACTGACTGACTGGGGTGCATTCATGCCGCGAGAAGCAGGCCACCAGGGCTACGTGCCTTCTGGGTGAGATGGACCCACTGCTTGCATGATCAACTGGACTGGAAGGTTAGTTGAGTTCAGTAGTCAGTTTAAATAGTTTGAAAGTTCTTAATGAACTGCATTCATGAGTGTTAGGGTTGATTATTATTATAATTATTAATAAGTTCTAAATTAATTGTTCCCACCAATGGAACCTCATGGCCATTTGAAGTCTCGAATACATATATGTCCACTGATAAATTGAATCAAAGAACCAATTCTCCTCTCTTAATTGCCCCCACACTGTGGTTAGGGAGTGTTGGTTGTTTAAAAGATCAGAAAAAAAATCCACCTTGGCTGATAAAAATCTTAATTCTCATGACCTGGGGGGTTGAATAGTCTTTGAAATTACAAGGAGAAATTGGATGTTCAACACTCTTAGGCCCTAATGAGGCTGAATCGTGACTGATTGCAGTAAACTCACTGCAGATTCAGGCATTTTGACAACCAGAGGGTTAAATTTAATCCCAGCTGGCAAGTTGAATGTTTTAAGCTAGGCTGGGAGTTTGATTGAAACCGATCTAAAGCAAATCAAAAAATTCTGCACTGGGGATATATTTTAGAGTTGTTCAGCTTAAGTGTATCATGCAGCTGACAACAGAAGATTGATCTATTTTGAGAAAAGCAGACATTGATTGCAGTCTTGAACTGGGTCGAAATGTTCGACCCAGTCTCATATTGCCATCACGTCGTCGTCACCATCATTAATTTGGGTGTGTTTTCTTTTCTTTTTTTTTTTAAAATTTATTTTTCTGTTATTTGCAAAGCCATCTTCAATTTGTATTGCTCCAAAGTCTCAGTGTCACACTTATAAAAAAGTCATTAATGAGAATCAGATTTGATGTTTTGCTTTGCTTGTGACTGTCTGCAGCCTGACAGATGTCAGCCTCTGACAAGGATTTATTTCTGTCAAGCCGTCAACTCAGCACTGACTGACTGGGGTGCATTCATGCCGCGAGAAGCAGGCCACCAGGGCTACGTGCCTTCTGGGTGAGATGGACCCACTGCTTGCATGATCAACTGGACTGGAAGGTTAGTTGAGTTCAGTAGTCAGTTTAAATAGTTTGAAAGTTCTTAATGAACTGCATTCATGAGTGTTAGGGTTGATTATTATTATAATTATTAATAAGTTCTAAATTAATTGTTCCCACCAATGGAACCTCATGGCCATTTGAAGTCTCGAATACATATATGTCCACTGATAAATTGAATCAAAGAACCAATTCTCCTCTCTTAATTGCCCCCACACTGTGGTTAGGGAGTGTTGGTTGTTTAAAAGATCAGAAAAAAAATCCACCTTGGCTGATAAAAATCTTAATTCTCATGACCTGGGGGGTTGAATAGTCTTTGAAATTACAAGGAGAAATTGGATGTTCAACACTCTTAGGCCCTAATGAGGCTGAATCGTGACTGATTGCAGTAAACTCACTGCAGATTCAGGCATTTTGACAACCAGAGGGTTAAATTTAATCCCAGCTGGCAAGTTGAATGTTTTAAGCTAGGCTGGGAGTTTGATTGAAACCGATCTAAAGCAAATCAAAAAATTCTGCACTGGGGATATATTTTAGAGTTGTTCAGCTTAAGTGTATCATGCAGCTGACAACAGAAGATTGATCTATTTTGAGAAAAGCAGACATTGATTGCAGTCTTGAACTGGGTCGAAATGTTCGACCCAGTCTCATATTGCCATCACGTCGTCGTCACCATCATTAATTTGGGTGTGTTTTCTTTTCTTTTTTTTTTTAAAATTTATTTTTCTGTTATTTGCAAAGCCATCTTCAATTTGTATTGCTCCAAAGTCTCAGTGTCACACTTATAAAAAGTCATTAATGAGAATCAGATTTGATGTTTTGCTTTGCTTGTGACTGTCTGCAGCCTGACAGATGTCAGCCTCTGACAAGGATTTATTTCTGTCAAGCCGTCAACTCAGCACTGACTGACTGGGGTGCATTCATGCCGCGAGAAGCAGGCCACCAGGGCTACGTGCCTTCTGGGTGAGATGGACCCACTGCTTGCATGATCAACTGGACTGGAAGGTTAGTTGAGTTCAGTAGTCAGTTTAAATAGTTTGAAAGTTCTTAATGAACTGCATTCATGAGTGTTAGGGTTGATTATTATTATAATTATTAATAAGTTCTAAATTAATTGTTCCCACCAATGGAACCTCATGGCCATTTGAAGTCTCGAATACATATATGTCCACTGATAAATTGAATCAAAGAACCAATTCTCCTCTCTTAATTGCCCCCACACTGTGGTTAGGGAGTGTTGGTTGTTTAAAAGATCAGAAAAAAAATCCACCTTGGCTGATAAAAATCTTAATTCTCATGACCTGGGGGGTTGAATAGTCTTTGAAATTACAAGGAGAAATTGGATGTTCAACACTCTTAGGCCCTAATGAGGCTGAATCGTGACTGATTGCAGTAAACTCACTGCAGATTCAGGCATTTTGACAACCAGAGGGTTAAATTTAATCCCAGCTGGCAAGTTGAATGTTTTAAGCTAGGCTGGGAGTTTGATTGAAACCGATCTAAAGCAAATCAAAAAATTCTGCACTGGGGATATATTTTAGAGTTGTTCAGCTTAAGTGTATCATGCAGCTGACAACAGAAGATTGATCTATTTTGAGAAAAGCAGACATTGATTGCAGTCTTGAACTGGGTCGAAATGTTCGACCCAGTCTCATATTGCCATCACGTCGTCGTCACCATCATTAATTTGGGTGTGTTTTCTTTTCTTTTTTTTTTTAAAATTTATTTTTCTGTTATTTGCAAAGCCATCTTCAATTTGTATTGCTCCAAAGTCTCAGTGTCACACTTATAAAAAGTCATTAATGAGAATCAGATTTGATGTTTTGCTTTGCTTGTGACTGTCTGCAGCCTGACAGATGTCAGCCTCTGACAAGGATTTATTTCTGTCAAGCCGTCAACTCAGCACTGACTGACTGGGGTGCATTCATGCCGCGAGAAGCAGGCCACCAGGGCTACGTGCCTTCTGGGTGAGATGGACCCACTGCTTGCATGATCAACTGGACTGGAAGGTTAGTTGAGTTCAGTAGTCAGTTTAAATAGTTTGAAAGTTCTTAATGAACTGCATTCATGAGTGTTAGGGTTGATTATTATTATAATTATTAATAAGTTCTAAATTAATTGTTCCCACCAATGGAACCTCATGGCCATTTGAAGTCTCGAATACATATATGTCCACTGATAAATTGAATCAAAGAACCAATTCTCCTCTCTTAATTGCCCCCACACTGTGGTTAGGGAGTGTTGGTTGTTTAAAAGATCAGAAAAAAAATCCACCTTGGCTGATAAAAATCTTAATTCTCATGACCTGGGGGGTTGAATAGTCTTTGAAATTACAAGGAGAAATTGGATGTTCAACACTCTTAGGCCCTAATGAGGCTGAATCGTGACTGATTGCAGTAAACTCACTGCAGATTCAGGCATTTTGACAACCAGAGGGTTAAATTTAATCCCAGCTGGCAAGTTGAATGTTTTAAGCTAGGCTGGGAGTTTGATTGAAACCGATCTAAAGCAAATCAAAAAATTCTGCACTGGGGATATATTTTAGAGTTGTTCAGCTTAAGTGTATCATGCAGCTGACAACAGAAGATTGATCTATTTTGAGAAAAGCAGACATTGATTGCAGTCTTGAACTGGGTCGAAATGTTCGACCCAGTCTCATATTGCCATCACGTCGTCGTCACCATCATTAATTTGGGTGTGTTTTCTTTTCTTTTTTTTTTAAAATTTATTTTTCTGTTATTTGCAAAGCCATCTTCAATTTGTATTGCTCCAAAGTCTCAGTGTCACACTTATAAAAAGTCATTAATGAGAATCAGATTTGATGTTTTGCTTTGCTTGTGACTGTCTGCAGCCTGACAGATGTCAGCCTCTGACAAGGATTTATTTCTGTCAAGCCGTCAACTCAGCACTGACTGACTGGGGTGCATTCATGCCGCGAGAAGCAGGCCACCAGGGCTACGTGCCTTCTGGGTGAGATGGACCCACTGCTTGCATGATCAACTGGACTGGAAGGTTAGTTGAGTTCAGTAGTCAGTTTAAATAGTTTGAAAGTTCTTAATGAACCGCATTCATGAGTGTTAGGGTTGATTATTATTATAATTATTAATAAGTTCTAAATTAATTGTTCCCACCAATGGAACCTCATGGCCATTTGAAGTCTCGAATACATATATGTCCACTGATAAATTGAATCAAAGAACCAATTCTCCTCTCTTAATTGCCCCCACACTGTGGTTAGGGAGTGTTGGTTGTTTAAAAGATCAGAAAAAAAATCCACCTTGGCTGATAAAAATCTTAATTCTCATGACCTGGGGGGTTGAATAGTCTTTGAAATTACAAGGAGAAATTGGATGTTCAACACTCTTAGGCCCTAATGAGGCTGAATCGTGACTGATTGCAGTAAACTCACTGCAGATTCAGGCATTTTGACAACCAGAGGGTTAAATTTAATCCCAGCTGGCAAGTTGAATGTTTTAAGCTAGGCTGGGAGTTTGATTGAAACCGATCTAAAGCAAATCAAAAAATTCTGCACTGGGGATATATTTTAGAGTTGTTCAGCTTAAGTGTATCATGCAGCTGACAACAGAAGATTGATCTATTTTGAGAAAAGCAGACATTGATTGCAGTCTTGAACTGGGTCGAAATGTTCGACCCAGTCTCATATTGCCATCACGTCGTCGTCACCATCATTAATTTGGGTGTGTTTTCTTTTCTTTTTTTTTTTAAAATTTATTTTTCTGTTATTTGCAAAGCCATCTTCAATTTGTATTGCTCCAAAGTCTCAGTGTCACACTTATAAAAAGTCATTAATGAGAATCAGATTTGATGTTTTGCTTTGCTTGTGACTGTCTGCAGCCTGACAGATGTCAGCCTCTGACAAGGATTTATTTCTGTCAAGCCGTCAACTCAGCACTGACTGACTGGGGTGCATTCATGCCGCGAGAAGCAGGCCACCAGGGCTACGTGCCTTCTGGGTGAGATGGACCCACTGCTTGCATGATCAACTGGACTGGAAGGTTAGTTGAGTTCAGTAGTCAGTTTAAATAGTTTGAAAGTTCTTAATGAACTGCATTCATGAGTGTTAGGGTTGATTATTATTATAATTATTAATAAGTTCTAAATTAATTGTTCCCACCAATGGAACCTCATGGCCATTTGAAGTCTCGAATACATATATGTCCACTGATAAATTGAATCAAAGAACCAATTCTCCTCTCTTAATTGCCCCCACACTGTGGTTAGGGAGTGTTGGTTGTTTAAAAGATCAGAAAAAAAATCCACCTTGGCTGATAAAAATCTTAATTCTCATGACCTGGGGGGTTGAATAGTCTTTGAAATTACAAGGAGAAATTGGATGTTCAACACTCTTAGGCCCTAATGAGGCTGAATCGTGACTGATTGCAGTAAACTCACTGCAGATTCAGGCATTTTGACAACCAGAGGGTTAAATTTAATCCCAGCTGGCAAGTTGAATGTTTTAAGCTAGGCTGGGAGTTTGATTGAAACCGATCTAAAGCAAATCAAAAAATTCTGCACTGGGGATATATTTTAGAGTTGTTCAGCTTAAGTGTATCATGCAGCTGACAACAGAAGATTGATCTATTTTGAGAAAAGCAGACATTGATTGCAGTCTTGAACTGGGTCGAAATGTTCGACCCAGTCTCATATTGCCATCACGTCGTCGTCACCATCATTAATTTGGGTGTGTTTTCTTTTCTTTTTTTTTTTAAAATTTATTTTTCTGTTATTTGCAAAGCCATCTTCAATTTGTATTGCTCCAAAGTCTCAGTGTCACACTTATAAAAAGTCATTAATGAGAATCAGATTTGATGTTTTGCTTTGCTTGTGACTGTCTGCAGCCTGACAGATGTCAGCCTCTGACAAGGATTTATTTCTGTCAAGCCGTCAACTCAGCACTGACTGACTGGGGTGCATTCATGCCGCGAGAAGCAGGCCACCAGGGCTACGTGCCTTCTGGGTGAGATGGACCCACTGCTTGCATGATCAACTGGACTGGAAGGTTAGTTGAGTTCAGTAGTCAGTTTAAATAGTTTGAAAGTTCTTAATGAACTGCATTCATGAGTGTTAGGGTTGATTATTATTATAATTATTAATAAGTTCTAAATTAATTGTTCCCACCAATGGAACCTCATGGCCATTTGAAGTCTCGAATACATATATGTCCACTGATAAATTGAATCAAAGAACCAATTCTCCTCTCTTAATTGCCCCCACACTGTGGTTAGGGAGTGTTGGTTGTTTAAAAGATCAGAAAAAAAATCCACCTTGGCTGATAAAAATCTTAATTCTCATGACCTGGGGGGTTGAATAGTCTTTGAAATTACAAGGAGAAATTGGATGTTCAACACTCTTAGGCCCTAATGAGGCTGAATCGTGACTGATTGCAGTAAACTCACTGCAGATTCAGGCATTTTGACAACCAGAGGGTTAAATTTAATCCCAGCTGGCAAGTTGAATGTTTTAAGCTAGGCTGGGAGTTTGATTGAAACCGATCTAAAGCAAATCAAAAAATTCTGCACTGGGGATATATTTTAGAGTTGTTCAGCTTAAGTGTATCATGCAGCTGACAACAGAAGATTGATCTATTTTGAGAAAAGCAGACATTGATTGCAGTCTTGAACTGGGTCGAAATGTTCGACCCAGTCTCATATTGCCATCACGTCGTCGTCACCATCATTAATTTGGGTGTGTTTTCTTTTCTTTTTTTTTTTAAAATTTATTTTTCTGTTATTTGCAAAGCCATCTTCAATTTGTATTGCTCCAAAGTCTCAGTGTCACACTTATAAAAAGTCATTAATGAGAATCAGATTTGATGTTTTGCTTTGCTTGTGACTGTCTGCAGCCTGACAGATGTCAGCCTCTGACAAGGATTTATTTCTGTCAAGCCGTCAACTCAGCACTGACTGACTGGGGTGCATTCATGCCGCGAGAAGCAGGCCACCAGGGCTACGTGCCTTCTGGGTGAGATGGACCCACTGCTTGCATGATCAACTGGACTGGAAGGTTAGTTGAGTTCAGTAGTCAGTTTAAATAGTTTGAAAGTTCTTAATGAACTGCATTCATGAGTGTTAGGGTTGATTATTATTATAATTATTAATAAGTTCTAAATTAATTGTTCCCACCAATGGAACCTCATGGCCATTTGAAGTCTCGAATACATATATGTCCACTGATAAATTGAATCAAAGAACCAATTCTCCTCTCTTAATTGCCCCCACACTGTGGTTAGGGAGTGTTGGTTGTTTAAAAGATCAGAAAAAAAATCCACCTTGGCTGATAAAAATCTTAATTCTCATGACCTGGGGGGTTGAATAGTCTTTGAAATTACAAGGAGAAATTGGATGTTCAACACTCTTAGGCCCTAATGAGGCTGAATCGTGACTGATTGCAGTAAACTCACTGCAGATTCAGGCATTTTGACAACCAGAGGGTTAAATTTAATCCCAGCTGGCAAGTTGAATGTTTTAAGCTAGGCTGGGAGTTTGATTGAAACCGATCTAAAGCAAATCAAAAAATTCTGCACTGGGGATATATTTTAGAGTTGTTCAGCTTAAGTGTATCATGCAGCTGACAACAGAAGATTGATCTATTTTGAGAAAAGCAGACATTGATTGCAGTCTTGAACTGGGTCGAAATGTTCGACCCAGTCTCATATTGCCATCACGTCGTCGTCACCATCATTAATTTGGGTGTGTTTTCTTTTCTTTTTTTTTTTAAAATTTATTTTTCTGTTATTTGCAAAGCCATCTTCAATTTGTATTGCTCCAAAGTCTCAGTGTCACACTTATAAAAAGTCATTAATGAGAATCAGATTTGATGTTTTGCTTTGCTTGTGACTGTCTGCAGCCTGACAGATGTCAGCCTCTGACAAGGATTTATTTCTGTCAAGCCGTCAACTCAGCACTGACTGACTGGGGTGCATTCATGCCGCGAGAAGCAGGCCACCAGGGCTACGTGCCTTCTGGGTGAGATGGACCCACTGCTTGCATGATCAACTGGACTGGAAGGTTAGGTTGAGTTCAGTAGTCAGTTTAAATAGTTGAAAGTTCTTAATGAACTGCATTCATGAGTGTTAGGGTTGATTATTATTATAATTATTAATAAGTTCTAAATTAATTGTTCCCACCAATGGAACCTCATGGCCATTTGAAGTCTCGAATACATATATGTCCACTGATAAATTGAATCAAAGAACCAATTCTCCTCTCTTAATTGCCCCCACACTGTGGTTAGGGAGTGTTGGTTGTTTAAAAGATCAGAAAAAAAATCCACCTTGGCTGATAAAAATCTTAATTCTCATGACCTGGGGGGTTGAATAGTCTTTGAAATTACAAGGAGAAATTGGATGTTCAACACTCTTAGGCCCTAATGAGGCTGAATCGTGACTGATTGCAGTAAACTCACTGCAGATTCAGGGCATTTTGACAACCAGAGGGTTAAATTTAATCCCAGCTGGCAAGTTGAATGTTTTAAGCTAGGCTGGGAGTTTGATTGAAACCGATCTAAAGCAAATCAAAAAATTCTGCACTGGGGATATATTTTAGAGTTGTTCAGCTTAAGTGTATCATGCAGCTGACAACAGAAGATTGATCTATTTTGAGAAAAGCAGACATTGATTGCAGTCTTGAACTGGGTCGAAATGTCGACCCAGTCTCATATTGCCATCACGTCGTCGTCACCATCATTAATTTGGGTGTGTTTCTTTTCTTTTTTTTTTTAAAATTTATTTTTCTGTTATTTGCAAAGCCATCTTCAATTTGTATTGCTCCAAAGTCTCAGTGTCACACTTATAAAAAGTCATTAATGAGAATCAGATTTGATGTTTTGCTTTGCTTGTGACTGTCTGCAGCCTGACAGATGTCAGCCTCTGACAAGGATTTATTTCTGTCAAGCCGTCAACTCAGCACTGACTGACTGGGGTGCATTCATGCCGCGAGAAGCAGGCCACCAGGGCTACGTGCCTTCTGGGTGAGATGGACCCACTGCTTGCATGATCAACTGGACTGGAAGGTTAGTTGAGTTCAGTAGTCAGTTTAAATAGTTTGAAAGTTCTTAATGAACTGCATTCATGAGTGTTAGGGTTGATTATTATTATAATTATTAATAAGTTCTAAATTAATTGTTCCCACCAATGGAACCTCATGGCCATTTGAAGTCTCGAATACATATATGTCCACTGATAAATTGAATCAAAGAACCAATTCTCCTCTCTTAATTGCCCCCACACTGTGGTTAGGGAGTGTTGGTTGTTTAAAAGATCAGAAAAAAAATCCACCTTGGCTGATAAAAATCTTAATTCTCATGACCTGGGGGGTTGAATAGTCTTTGAAATTACAAGGAGAAATTGGATGTTCAACACTCTTAGGCCCTAATGAGGCTGAATCGTGACTGATTGCAGTAAACTCACTGCAGATTCAGGCATTTTGACAACCAGAGGGTTAAATTTAATCCCAGCTGGCAAGTTGAATGTTTTAAGCTAGGCTGGGAGTTTGATTGAAACCGATCTAAAGCAAATCAAAAAATTCTGCACTGGGGATATATTTTAGAGTTGTTTCAGCTTAAGTGTATCATGCAGCTGACAACAGAAGATTGATCTATTTTGAGAAAAGCAGACATTGATTGCAGTCTTGAACTGGGTCGAAATGTTCGACCCAGTCTCATATTGCCATCACGTCGTCGTCACCATCATTAATTTGGGTGTGTTTTCTTTTCTTTTTTTTTTTAAAATTTATTTTTCTGTTATTTGCAAAGCCATCTTCAATTTGTATTGCTCCAAAGTCTCAGTGTCACACTTATAAAAAGTCATTAATGAGAATCAGATTTGATGTTTTGCTTTGCTTGTGACTGTCTGCAGCCTGACAGATGTCAGCCTCTGACAAGGATTTATTTCTGTCAAGCCGTCAACTCAGCACTGACTGACTGGGGTGCATTCATGCCGCGAGAAGCAGGCCACCAGGGCTACGTGCCTTCTGGGTGAGATGGACCCACTGCTTGCATGATCAACTGGACTGGAAGGTTAGTTGAGTTCAGTAGTCAGTTTAAATAGTTTGAAAGTTCTTAATGAACTGCATTCATGAGTGTTAGGGTTGATTATTATTATAATTATTAATAAGTTCTAAATTAATTGTTCCCACCAATGGAACCTCATGGCCATTTGAAGTCTCGAATACATATATGTCCACTGATAAATTGAATCAAAGAACCAATTCTCCTCTCTTAATTGCCCCCACACTGTGGTTAGGGAGTGTTGGTTGTTTAAAAGATCAGAAAAAAAATCCACCTTGGCTGATAAAAATCTTAATTCTCATGACCTGGGGGGTTGAATAGTCTTTGAAATTACAAGGAGAAATTGGATGTTCAACACTCTTAGGCCCTAATGAGGCTGAATCGTGACTGATTGCAGTAAACTCACTGCAGATTCAGGCATTTTGACAACCAGAGGGTTAAATTTAATCCCAGCTGGCAAGTTGAATGTTTTAAGCTAGGCTGGGAGTTTGATTGAAACCGATCTAAAGCAAATCAAAAAATTCTGCACTGGGGATATATTTTAGAGTTGTTCAGCTTAAGTGTATCATGCAGCTGACAACAGAAGATTGATCTATTTTGAGAAAAGCAGACATTGATTGCAGTCTTGAACTGGGTCGAAATGTTCGACCCAGTCTCATATTGCCATCACGTCGTCGTCACCATCATTAATTTGGGTGTGTTTTCTTTTCTTTTTTTTTTTAAAATTTATTTTTCTGTTATTTGCAAAGCCATCTTCAATTTGTATTGCTCCAAAGTCTCAGTGTCACACTTATAAAAAGTCATTAATGAGAATCAGATTTGATGTTTTGCTTTGCTTGTGACTGTCTGCAGCCTGACAGATGTCAGCCTCTGACAAGGATTTATTTCTGTCAAGCCGTCAACTCAGCACTGACTGACTGGGGTGCATTCATGCCGCGAGAAGCAGGCCACCAGGGCTACGTGCCTTCTGGGTGAGATGGACCCACTGCTTGCATGATCAACTGGACTGGAAGGTTAGTTGAGTTCAGTAGTCAGTTTAAATAGTTTGAAAGTTCTTAATGAACTGCATTCATGAGTGTTAGGGTTGATTATTATTATAATTATTAATAAGTTCTAAATTAATTGTTCCCACCAATGGAACCTCATGGCCATTTGAAGTCTCGAATACATATATGTCCACTGATAAATTGAATCAAAGAACCAATTCTCCTCTCTTAATTGCCCCCACACTGTGGTTAGGGAGTGTTGGTTGTTTAAAAGATCAGAAAAAAAATCCACCTTGGCTGATAAAAATCTTAATTCTCATGACCTGGGGGGTTGAATAGTCTTTGAAATTACAAGGAGAAATTGGATGTTCAACACTCTTAGGCCCTAATGAGGCTGAATCGTGACTGATTGCAGTAAACTCACTGCAGATTCAGGCATTTTGACAACCAGAGGGTTAAATTTAATCCCAGCTGGCAAGTTGAATGTTTTAAGCTAGGCTGGGAGTTTGATTGAAACCGATCTAAAGCAAATCAAAAAATTCTGCACTGGGGATATATTTTAGAGTTGTTCAGCTTAAGTGTATCATGCAGCTGACAACAGAAGATTGATCTATTTTGAGAAAAGCAGACATTGATTGCAGTCTTGAACTGGGTCGAAATGTTCGACCCAGTCTCATATTGCCATCACGTCGTCGTCACCATCATTAATTTGGGTGTGTTTTCTTTTCTTTTTTTTTTTAAAATTTATTTTTCTGTTATTTGCAAAGCCATCTTCAATTTGTATTGCTCCAAAGTCTCAGTGTCACACTTATAAAAAGTCATTAATGAGAATCAGATTTGATGTTTTGCTTTGCTTGTGACTGTCTGCAGCCTGACAGATGTCAGCCTCTGACAAGGATTTATTTCTGTCAAGCCGTCAACTCAGCACTGACTGACTGGGGTGCATTCATGCCGCGAGAAGCAGGCCACCAGGGCTACGTGCCTTCTGGGTGAGATGGACCCACTGCTTGCATGATCAACTGGACTGGAAGGTTAGTTGAGTTCAGTAGTCAGTTTAAATAGTTTGAAAGTTCTTAATGAACTGCATTCATGAGTGTTAGGGTTGATTATTATTATAATTATTAATAAGTTCTAAATTAATTGTTCCCACCAATGGAACCTCATGGCCATTTGAAGTCTCGAATACATATATGTCCACTGATAAATTGAATCAAAGAACCAATTCTCCTCTCTTAATTGCCCCCACACTGTGGTTAGGGAGTGTTGGTTGTTTAAAAGATCAGAAAAAAAATCCACCTTGGCTGATAAAAATCTTAATTCTCATGACCTGGGGGGTTGAATAGTCTTTGAAATTACAAGGAGAAATTGGATGTTCAACACTCTTAGGCCCTAATGAGGCTGAATCGTGACTGATTGCAGTAAACTCACTGCAGATTCAGGCATTTTGACAACCAGAGGGTTAAATTTAATCCCAGCTGGCAAGTTGAATGTTTTAAGCTAGGCTGGGAGTTTGATTGAAACCGATCTAAAGCAAATCAAAAAATTCTGCACTGGGGATATATTTTAGAGTTGTTCAGCTTAAGTGTATCATGCAGCTGACAACAGAAGATTGATCTATTTTGAGAAAAGCAGACATTGATTGCAGTCTTGAACTGGGTCGAAATGTTCGACCCAGTCTCATATTGCCATCACGTCGTCGTCACCATCATTAATTTGGGTGTGTTTTCTTTTCTTTTTTTTTTTAAAATTTATTTTTCTGTTATTTGCAAAGCCATCTTCAATTTGTATTGCTCCAAAGTCTCAGTGTCACACTTATAAAAAGTCATTAATGAGAATCAGATTTGATGTTTTGCTTTGCTTGTGACTGTCTGCAGCCTGACAGATGTCAGCCTCTGACAAGGATTTATTTCTGTCAAGCCGTCAACTCAGCACTGACTGACTGGGGTGCATTCATGCCGCGAGAAGCAGGCCACCAGGGCTACGTGCCTTCTGGGTGAGATGGACCCACTGCTTGCATGATCAACTGGACTGGAAGGTTAGTTGAGTTCAGTAGTCAGTTTAAATAGTTTGAAAGTTCTTAATGAACTGCATTCATGAGTGTTAGGGTTGATTATTATTATAATTATTAATAAGTTCTAAATTAATTGTTCCCACCAATGGAACCTCATGGCCATTTGAAGTCTCGAATACATATATGTCCACTGATAAATTGAATCAAAGAACCAATTCTCCTCTCTTAATTGCCCCCACACTGTGGTTAGGGAGTGTTGGTTGTTTAAAAGATCAGAAAAAAAATCCACCTTGGCTGATAAAAATCTTAATTCTCATGACCTGGGGGGTTGAATAGTCTTTGAAATTACAAGGAGAAATTGGATGTTCAACACTCTTAGGCCCTAATGAGGCTGAATCGTGACTGATTGCAGTAAACTCACTGCAGATTCAGGCATTTTGACAACCAGAGGGTTAAATTTAATCCCAGCTGGCAAGTTGAATGTTTTAAGCTAGGCTGGGAGTTTGATTGAAACCGATCTAAAGCAAATCAAAAAATTCTGCACTGGGGATATATTTTAGAGTTGTTCAGCTTAAGTGTATCATGCAGCTGACAACAGAAGATTGATCTATTTTGAGAAAAGCAGACATTGATTGCAGTCTTGAACTGGGTCGAAATGTTCGACCCAGTCTCATATTGCCATCACGTCGTCGTCACCATCATTAATTTGGGTGTGTTTTCTTTTCTTTTTTTTTTTAAAATTTATTTTTCTGTTATTTGCAAAGCCATCTTCAATTTGTATTGCTCCAAAGTCTCAGTGTCACACTTATAAAAAGTCATTAATGAGAATCAGATTTGATGTTTTGCTTTGCTTGTGACTGTCTGCAGCCTGACAGATGTCAGCCTCTGACAAGGATTTATTTCTGTCAAGCCGTCAACTCAGCACTGACTGACTGGGGTGCATTCATGCCGCGAGAAGCAGGCCACCAGAGCTACGTGCCTTCTGGGTGAGATGGACCCACTGCTTGCATGATCAACTGGACTGGAAGGTTAGTTGAGTTCAGTAGTCAGTTTAAATAGTTTGAAAGTTCTTAATGAACTGCATTCATGAGTGTTAGGGTTGATTATTATTATAATTATTAATAAGTTCTAAATTAATTGTTCCCACCAATGGAACCTCATGGCCATTTGAAGTCTCGAATACATATATGTCCACTGATAAATTGAATCAAAGAACCAATTCTCCTCTCTTAATTGCCCCCACACTGTGGTTAGGGAGTGTTGGTTGTTTAAAAGATCAGAAAAAAAATCCACCTTGGCTGATAAAAATCTTAATTCTCATGACCTGGGGGGTTGAATAGTCTTTGAAATTACAAGGAGAAATTGGATGTTCAACACTCTTAGGCCCTAATGAGGCTGAATCGTGACTGATTGCAGTAAACTCACTGCAGATTCAGGCATTTTGACAACCAGAGGGTTAAATTTAATCCCAGCTGGCAAGTTGAATGTTTTAAGCTAGGCTGGGAGTTTGATTGAAACCGATCTAAAGCAAATCAAAAAATTCTGCACTGGGGATATATTTTAGAGTTGTTCAGCTTAAGTGTATCATGCAGCTGACAACAGAAGATTGATCTATTTTGAGAAAAGCAGACATTGATTGCAGTCTTGAACTGGGTCGAAATGTTCGACCCAGTCTCATATTGCCATCACGTCGTCGTCACCATCATTAATTTGGGTGTGTTTTCTTTTCTTTTTTTTTTTAAAATTTATTTTTCTGTTATTTGCAAAGCCATCTTCAATTTGTATTGCTCCAAAGTCTCAGTGTCACACTTATAAAAAGTCATTAATGAGAATCAGATTTGATGTTTTGCTTTGCTTGTGACTGTCTGCAGCCTGACAGATGTCAGCCTCTGACAAGGATTTATTTCTGTCAAGCCGTCAACTCAGCACTGACTGACTGGGGTGCATTCATGCCGCGAGAAGCAGGCCACCAGGGCTACGTGCCTTCTGGGTGAGATGGACCCACTG
This sequence comes from Pavona decussata, assembly GCF_977016875.1. Classification (NCBI taxonomy): domain Eukaryota; kingdom Metazoa; phylum Cnidaria; class Anthozoa; order Scleractinia; family Agariciidae; genus Pavona; species Pavona decussata. The sequence goes on along the minus strand of NW_028145918.1, from coordinate 7,379 downwards.
CTTGCATGATCAACTGGACTGGAAGGTTAGTTGAGTTCAGTAGTCAGTTTAAATAGTTTGAAAGTTCTTAATGAACTGCATTCATGAGTGTTAGGGTTGATTATTATTATAATTATTAATAAGTTCTAAATTAATTGTTCCCACCAATGGAACCTCATGGCCATTTGAAGTCTCGAATACATATATGTCCACTGATAAATTGAATCAAAGAACCAATTCTCCTCTCTTAATTGCCCCCACACTGTGGTTAGGGAGTGTTGGTTGTTTAAAAGATCAGAAAAAAAATCCACCTTGGCTGATAAAAATCTTAATTCTCATGACCTGGGGGGTTGAATAGTCTTTGAAATTACAAGGAGAAATTGGATGTTCAACACTCTTAGGCCCTAATGAGGCTGAATCGTGACTGATTGCAGTAAACTCACTGCAGATTCAGGCATTTTGACAACCAGAGGGTTAAATTTAATCCCAGCTGGCAAGTTGAATGTTTTAAGCTAGGCTGGGAGTTTGATTGAAACCGATCTAAAGCAAATCAAAAAATTCTGCACTGGGGATATATTTTAGAGTTGTTCAGCTTAAGTGTATCATGCAGCTGACAACAGAAGATTGATCTATTTTGAGAAAAGCAGACATTGATTGCAGTCTTGAACTGGGTCGAAATGTTCGACCCAGTCTCATATTGCCATCACGTCGTCGTCACCATCATTAATTTGGGTGTGTTTTCTTTTCTTTTTTTTTTTAAAATTTATTTTTCTGTTATTTGCAAAGCCATCTTCAATTTGTATTGCTCCAAAGTCTCAGTGTCACACTTATAAAAAGTCATTAATGAGAATCAGATTTGATGTTTTGCTTTGCTTGTGACTGTCTGCAGCCTGACAGATGTCAGCCTCTGACAAGGATTTATTTCTGTCAAGCCGTCAACTCAGCACTGACTGACTGGGGTGCATTCATGCCGCGAGAAGCAGGCCACCAGGGCTACGTGCCTTCTGGGTGAGATGGACCCACTGCTTGCATGATCAACTGGACTGGAAGGTTAGTTGAGTTCAGTAGTCAGTTTAAATAGTTTGAAAGTTCTTAATGAACTGCATTCATGAGTGTTAGGGTTGATTATTATTATAATTATTAATAAGTTCTAAATTAATTGTTCCCACCAATGGAACCTCATGGCCATTTGAAGTCTCGAATACATATATGTCCACTGATAAATTGAATCAAAGAACCAATTCTCCTCTCTTAATTGCCCCCACACTGTGGTTAGGGAGTGTTGGTTGTTTAAAAGATCAGAAAAAAAATCCACCTTGGCTGATAAAAATCTTAATTCTCATGACCTGGGGGGTTGAATAGTCTTTGAAATTACAAGGAGAAATTGGATGTTCAACACTCTTAGGCCCTAATGAGGCTGAATCGTGACTGATTGCAGTAAACTCACTGCAGATTCAGGCATTTTGACAACCAGAGGGTTAAATTTAATCCCAGCTGGCAAGTTGAATGTTTTAAGCTAGGCTGGGAGTTTGATTGAAACCGATCTAAAGCAAATCAAAAAATTCTGCACTGGGGATATATTTTAGAGTTGTTCAGCTTAAGTGTATCATGCAGCTGACAACAGAAGATTGATCTATTTTGAGAAAAGCAGACATTGATTGCAGTCTTGAACTGGGTCGAAATGTTCGACCCAGTCTCATATTGCCATCACGTCGTCGTCACCATCATTAATTTGGGTGTGTTTTCTTTTCTTTTTTTTTTTAAAATTTATTTTTCTGTTATTTGCAAAGCCATCTTCAATTTGTATTGCTCCAAAGTCTCAGTGTCACACTTATAAAAAGTCATTAATGAGAATCAGATTTGATGTTTTGCTTTGCTTGTGACTGTCTGCAGCCTGACAGATGTCAGCCTCTGACAAGGATTTATTTCTGTCAAGCCGTCAACTCAGCACTGACTGACTGGGGTGCATTCATGCCGCGAGAAGCAGGCCACCAGGGCTACGTGCCTTCTGGGTGAGATGGACCCACTGCTTGCATGATCAACTGGACTGGAAGGTTAGTTGAGTTCAGTAGTCAGTTTAAATAGTTTGAAAGTTCTTAATGAACTGCATTCATGAGTGTTAGGGTTGATTATTATTATAATTATTAATAAGTTCTAAATTAATTGTTCCCACCAATGGAACCTCATGGCCATTTGAAGTCTCGAATACATATATGTCCACTGATAAATTGAATCAAAGAACCAATTCTCCTCTCTTAATTGCCCCCACACTGTGGTTAGGGAGTGTTGGTTGTTTAAAAGATCAGAAAAAAAATCCACCTTGGCTGATAAAAATCTTAATTCTCATGACCTGGGGGGTTGAATAGTCTTTGAAATTACAAGGAGAAATTGGATGTTCAACACTCTTAGGCCCTAATGAGGCTGAATCGTGACTGATTGCAGTAAACTCACTGCAGATTCAGGCATTTTGACAACCAGAGGGTTAAATTTAATCCCAGCTGGCAAGTTGAATGTTTTAAGCTAGGCTGGGAGTTTGATTGAAACCGATCTAAAGCAAATCAAAAAATTCTGCACTGGGGATATATTTTAGAGTTGTTCAGCTTAAGTGTATCATGCAGCTGACAACAGAAGATTGATCTATTTTGAGAAAAGCAGACATTGATTGCAGTCTTGAACTGGGTCGAAATGTTCGACCCAGTCTCATATTGCCATCACGTCGTCGTCACCATCATTAATTTGGGTGTGTTTTCTTTTCTTTTTTTTTTTAAAATTTATTTTTCTGTTATTTGCAAAGCCATCTTCAATTTGTATTGCTCCAAAGTCTCAGTGTCACACTTATAAAAAGTCATTAATGAGAATCAGATTTGATGTTTTGCTTTGCTTGTGACTGTCTGCAGCCTGACAGATGTCAGCCTCTGACAAGGATTTATTTCTGTCAAGCCGTCAACTCAGCACTGACTGACTGGGGTGCATTCATGCCGCGAGAAGCAGGCCACCAGGGCTACGTGCCTTCTGGGTGAGATGGACCCACTGCTTGCATGATCAACTGGACTGGAAGGTTAGTTGAGTTCAGTAGTCAGTTTAAATAGTTTGAAAGTTCTTAATGAACTGCATTCATGAGTGTTAGGGTTGATTATTATTATAATTATTAATAAGTTCTAAATTAATTGTTCCCACCAATGGAACCTCATGGCCATTTGAAGTCTCGAATACATATATGTCCACTGATAAATTGAATCAAAGAACCAATTCTCCTCTCTTAATTGCCCCCACACTGTGGTTAGGGAGTGTTGGTTGTTTAAAAGATCAGAAAAAAAATCCACCTTGGCTGATAAAAATCTTAATTCTCATGACCTGGGGGGTTGAATAGTCTTTGAAATTACAAGGAGAAATTGGATGTTCAACACTCTTAGGCCCTAATGAGGCTGAATCGTGACTGATTGCAGTAAACTCACTGCAGATTCAGGCATTTTGACAACCAGAGGGTTAAATTTAATCCCAGCTGGCAAGTTGAATGTTTTAAGCTAGGCTGGGAGTTTGATTGAAACCGATCTAAAGCAAATCAAAAAATTCTGCACTGGGGATATATTTTAGAGTTGTTCAGCTTAAGTGTATCATGCAGCTGACAACAGAAGATTGATCTATTTTGAGAAAAGCAGACATTGATTGCAGTCTTGAACTGGGTCGAAATGTTCGACCCAGTCTCATATTGCCATCACGTCGTCGTCACCATCATTAATTTGGGTGTGTTTTCTTTTCTTTTTTTTTTTAAAATTTATTTTTCTGTTATTTGCAAAGCCATCTTCAATTTGTATTGCTCCAAAGTCTCAGTGTCACACTTATAAAAAGTCATTAATGAGAATCAGATTTGATGTTTTGCTTTGCTTGTGACTGTCTGCAGCCTGACAGATGTCAGCCTCTGACAAGGATTTATTTCTGTCAAGCCGTCAACTCAGCACTGACTGACTGGGGTGCATTCATGCCGCGAGAAGCAGGCCACCAGGGCTACGTGCCTTCTGGGTGAGATGGACCCACTGCTTGCATGATCAACTGGACTGGAAGGTTAGTTGAGTTCAGTAGTCAGTTTAAATAGTTTGAAAGTTCTTAATGAACTGCATTCATGAGTGTTAGGGTTGATTATTATTATAATTATTAATAAGTTCTAAATTAATTGTTCCCACCAATGGAACCTCATGGCCATTTGAAGTCTCGAATACATATATGTCCACTGATAAATTGAATCAAAGAACCAATTCTCCTCTCTTAATTGCCCCCACACTGTGGTTAGGGAGTGTTGGTTGTTTAAAAGATCAGAAAAAAAATCCACCTTGGCTGATAAAAATCTTAATTCTCATGACCTGGGGGGTTGAATAGTCTTTGAAATTACAAGGAGAAATTGGATGTTCAACACTCTTAGGCCCTAATGAGGCTGAATCGTGACTGATTGCAGTAAACTCACTGCAGATTCAGGCATTTTGACAACCAGAGGGTTAAATTTAATCCCAGCTGGCAAGTTGAATGTTTTAAGCTAGGCTGGGAGTTTGATTGAAACCGATCTAAAGCAAATCAAAAAATTCTGCACTGGGGATATATTTTAGAGTTGTTCAGCTTAAGTGTATCATGCAGCTGACAACAGAAGATTGATCTATTTTGAGAAAAGCAGACATTGATTGCAGTCTTGAACTGGGTCGAAATGTTCGACCCAGTCTCATATTGCCATCACGTCGTCGTCACCATCATTAATTTGGGTGTGTTTTCTTTTCTTTTTTTTTTTAAAATTTATTTTTCTGTTATTTGCAAAGCCATCTTCAATTTGTATTGCTCCAAAGTCTCAGTGTCACACTTATAAAAAGTCATTAATGAGAATCAGATTTGATGTTTTGCTTTGCTTGTGACTGTCTGCAGCCTGACAGATGTCAGCCTCTGACAAGGATTTATTTCTGTCAAGCCGTCAACTCAGCACTGACTGACTGGGGTGCATTCATGCCGCGAGAAGCAGGCCACCAGGGCTACGTGCCTTCTGGGTGAGATGGACCCACTGCTTGCATGATCAACTGGACTGGAAGGTTAGTTGAGTTCAGTAGTCAGTTTAAATAGTTTGAAAGTTCTTAATGAACTGCATTCATGAGTGTTAGGGTTGATTATTATTATAATTATTAATAAGTTCTAAATTAATTGTTCCCACCAATGGAACCTCATGGCCATTTGAAGTCTCGAATACATATATGTCCACTGATAAATTGAATCAAAGAACCAATTCTCCTCTCTTAATTGCCCCCACACTGTGGTTAGGGAGTGTTGGTTGTTTAAAAGATCAGAAAAAAAATCCACCTTGGCTGATAAAAATCTTAATTCTCATGACCTGGGGGGTTGAATAGTCTTTGAAATTACAAGGAGAAATTGGATGTTCAACACTCTTAGGCCCTAATGAGGCTGAATCGTGACTGATTGCAGTAAACTCACTGCAGATTCAGGCATTTTGACAACCAGAGGGTTAAATTTAATCCCAGCTGGCAAGTTGAATGTTTTAAGCTAGGCTGGGAGTTTGATTGAAACCGATCTAAAGCAAATCAAAAAATTCTGCACTGGGGATATATTTTAGAGTTGTTCAGCTTAAGTGTATCATGCAGCTGACAACAGAAGATTGATCTATTTTGAGAAAAGCAGACATTGATTGCAGTCTTGAACTGGGTCGAAATGTTCGACCCAGTCTCATATTGCCATCACGTCGTCGTCACCATCATTAATTTGGGTGTGTTTTCTTTTCTTTTTTTTTTTAAAATTTATTTTTCTGTTATTTGCAAAGCCATCTTCAATTTGTATTGCTCCAAAGTCTCAGTGTCACACTTATAAAAAGTCATTAATGAGAATCAGATTTGATGTTTTGCTTTGCTTGTGACTGTCTGCAGCCTGACAGATGTCAGCCTCTGACAAGGATTTATTTCTGTCAAGCCGTCAACTCAGCACTGACTGACTGGGGTGCATTCATGCCGCGAGAAGCAGGCCACCAGGGCTACGTGCCTTCTGGGTGAGATGGACCCACTGCTTGCATGATCAACTGGACTGGAAGGTTAGTTGAGTTCAGTAGTCAGTTTAAATAGTTTGAAAGTTCTTAATGAACTGCATTCATGAGTGTTAGGGTTGATTATTATTATAATTATTAATAAGTTCTAAATTAATTGTTCCCACCAATGGAACCTCATGGCCATTTGAAGTCTCGAATACATATATGTCCACTGATAAATTGAATCAAAGAACCAATTCTCCTCTCTTAATTGCCCCCACACTGTGGTTAGGGAGTGTTGGTTGTTTAAAAGATCAGAAAAAAAATCCACCTTGGCTGATAAAAATCTTAATTCTCATGACCTGGGGGGTTGAATAGTCTTTGAAATTACAAGGAGAAATTGGATGTTCAACACTCTTAGGCCCTAATGAGGCTGAATCGTGACTGATTGCAGTAAACTCACTGCAGATTCAGGCATTTTGACAACCAGAGGGTTAAATTTAATCCCAGCTGGCAAGTTGAATGTTTTAAGCTAGGCTGGGAGTTTGATTGAAACCGATCTAAAGCAAATCAAAAAATTCTGCACTGGGGATATATTTTAGAGTTGTTCAGCTTAAGTGTATCATGCAGCTGACAACAGAAGATTGATCTATTTTGAGAAAAGCAGACATTGATTGCAGTCTTGAACTGGGTCGAAATGTTCGACCCAGTCTCATATTGCCATCACGTCGTCGTCACCATCATTAATTTGGGTGTGTTTTCTTTTCTTTTTTTTTTTAAAATTTATTTTTCTGTTATTTGCAAAGCCATCTTCAATTTGTATTGCTCCAAAGTCTCAGTGTCACACTTATAAAAAGTCATTAATGAGAATCAGATTTGATGTTTTGCTTTGCTTGTGACTGTCTGCAGCCTGACAGATGTCAGCCTCTGACAAGGATTTATTTCTGTCAAGCCGTCAACTCAGCACTGACTGACTGGGGTGCATTCATGCCGCGAGAAGCAGGCCACCAGGGCTACGTGCCTTCTGGGTGAGATGGACCCACTGCTTGCATGATCAACTGGACTGGAAGGTTAGTTGAGTTCAGTAGTCAGTTTAAATAGTTTGAAAGTTCTTAATGAACTGCATTCATGAGTGTTAGGGTTGATTATTATTATAATTATTAATAAGTTCTAAATTAATTGTTCCCACCAATGGAACCTCATGGCCATTTGAAGTCTCGAATACATATATGTCCACTGATAAATTGAATCAAAGAACCAATTCTCCTCTCTTAATTGCCCCCACACTGTGGTTAGGGAGTGTTGGTTGTTTAAAAGATCAGAAAAAAAATCCACCTTGGCTGATAAAAATCTTAATTCTCATGACCTGGGGGGTTGAATAGTCTTTGAAATTACA
>NW_028145916.1:155000-244607 GCF_977016875.1 Pavona decussata | reverse complement strand
GTTTCTTCGTCTGCGGCGCGGGTAGCTGCCCCTTCACTCCCATGGTCCTGTGTAGATGTAGCTTCCTCATCGTTGTCGTCATCGTCTTCCGGTGGAGATTCTATTTCCTGGAAAGGTGGCAGAGAGAAACAACTTTAAGACACATGACCATGATAAGGACTTTCCTATATTAAACAATTATTCCATTATTTAGGATATCAGAAAAACCGAATGAAATGATTGTTTTGTTATACATAGTTTTGAGGAGAATAATGACAAACACACCATCGCAAGGAACCTGAATTGAATATTATGGTTATTGGAAATCGTGGAGTGCGGGCTACGCGAATTAGCTATAGAAGAAGTGCTCCTGATAGGAGCACTCGGATTTCTTTTTTCCGAGTATGCTTACGTCACTTTCTAGAATAATCATCATTCTCATTCATTCACCAGGCTGGAAATATACCATCACATTCCTTTCATATCCCACACGTTCGACATTCAAATCCTTGCAGTATGCAGGATGTTTGTCCCATGAACCTAGTTTAATGGCCTTAGCTCCCACGAGTCTCCTGTAGCTCAGTGGTAGAGCATCCGAACTAGTAATCGGAAGGTCTTAGGTTCGACTCCTGATAGGAGCACTCGGATTTCTTTTTTCCGAGTATGCCTGCGTCACTTTCTAGAATAATCATCGTTCTCAGATGAAGTAATATATCAAACACGAGGATGAGTGTTTCATCAGATATCCAAAGGCTAAGAAGTAAGCTGAGAAAACGAAGCGCAGCCGAGTTTTTTTGAACGACTTCGAGGTGTTTGGATATCTGATGAAACACACTTTCGAGTGTTTGATATGAATTTATGATGCGTCTTTTTACCTGAGACATTTCCTCACCAGCATCCGTTGGACCACTGGCCTGTGTAATGGTACTTGTTTGCGAGGCTGCGACGTCAGATTCTTCCGCGGGGACAGTTGGAGTTTGGTGGGCAGGTGAACTTACGCGAAAATCGGCTCTTTCTTTTAACACTGGTAGTAAATAGGTCGCTTCGGTTTTCTGTGTTACGAGGCGAACTGCTCGATCGATCGAAACATTATCTAAATCTTTAAGGACCATTAAAACGGAGCCAAGGTACATTGCGACGACTTCAAATCCGTACGACAAATAAAGACCTAGAGCCGATTTATTCTTAAAACAGCCTGCCAATTGAAGCCATACGTTCACGGTATATTGGCGTCGCGCGTTTAAATTTAGATTATGCAGCGCTTCTAAACCTGTTGCGATGCAGATGTCTCCTAGACATTTTCCTTTTTTGTCGACGCTTCTAATACAATAACTTAATTCCCAAATAGTTTTACGGGTTGTCTGCAATATGCCGCTGTGAATTTGTAATAAGGGTAGAGGTTCCATAAGAGAAGGGTCATAAGTGTTTTTCTTGAACATCGCAATAGCACAGGGAGTACCGTTTGATTTGTCAAACGCAATCACCGTCAACCGATCCCCCTCTCCAAGAAAAGATTTCGAAAGCTCGTTCTTATACGTATTTAAGTTAAGTTGATTTTTGGAAGCTTCTTCCGGATCTAGCATTGATTGCAAAATACTTAGTTCGCACGATTCAGAAAGTGACTGCCCATCTGGATAAATCTGCGTGAGAAAAAAAAAATGGAAAGGTAAATTCGGACGAACACTTATCGAAGGCCTTACTGAATAACAAGGAAAACAGAAATAAACGTTGGCACCCTGTGAAGTTTTGCAAATACCTCCATTAATTATTTTACACGATAATATTTACGCGATGGCCAATTCAACTAAGTTGGCCGTCAGCGAATACTAGAGAGATTTAGCATCGCCTTTACAGCAAACGGCAAACGCCAGGCCGGCTGAAGTTTTCTCTTTGATGAAAAAAAAAATGAAGCTTTTTTGGTTTAAGCTTATCTTCACCCAGTCGGCAACAGCTATCGAGCAAACACGAAAAAGAGAGAGGTGAGTTAGAGAAACACAAGTTTATGCATTTTAGAACAAGCAGCGGCTTGACGTTTCCTGTTTGGCGTGAGCCGTAAACGCGAAGCTGAATCGTAGATTGAAAACTTTGAGACTAGACTACGCTGTACCCTGCGATCAGGTGGTCCTTCTTGCCTTTTTGTTTGGGAGAGGAGGGGAAAAGTTTTTTTCATCCCCTTTTCCAGACAAAAAAAACCCGCCTGATCGTAGGTTAAATACGCGGCGGAGTGCAAGTTTCACACCTTTTTTTTGCGATAAATACAATCGTCGCCTTTTCGCAGCGCAGTCGAAAAGTCTTCTATTTTTGTGCGTAGAAAAACAAGCCGTTAAAGTTATTTAGGAAAATAATTGTTCTAGCATAAGTAAGTTACGAGAACAAGGACTATCTTAAGCCCTATGCACACCAACAAAGCATGTTTAATTACACCAGGTTTAACAAAATGAAAATTGGTGAGAGAAAGCTGAACCGTGCGCTTTGACGTAGGATGCAAGTAAACTTTAACTTGCTTTCATTTGTACTAAATCTGTAGTCCACAAAAATCGCCGAAACCAGCTTTTATGAACGAAACAATTTTAACTGTTTAACTAAACAGCTTTTAAACGTGTTTAAACCTTGGTGTGAATGGGGCACTAAGAAAACTTCTAAGAAAATAAAGTAGCGTTTAAATTTTGCCTTTCAATGAATGCGTTAAGTCGAAAATTAGCCTCTACAATGAATAAAGTTGGATGTAAAAAAGCTCTTGTAGTTGAATTGTTCACTTAATAAATGTTCTACAAACCCACTTACCGCTACTCTGAAGTCACAGTGTGTTAGTGCGTTGATGTGAGTGAACGCCATGCTGGAAACTGTAGATGATCAAAACGGAACTCGCCGGCTCTGGATAAATAGAGTACTTCAACTATGTTGAATAAAAATTAGAAAACGCTGAACAAACAAGATACTGTATACGGAGGATATATAATAGATCAAATCTGCTTAAATTACTCAACAAGATTGTGATATGTGATAGAGATGATATATATGTTTCTCAATGCTTTAAAATTCTGGCTAGTTCTCAGTCCTTGGCTTTCCAATGTGTTTCCCTGGAAACCAAACACTCGTGCCAAATTTGGTGAAATGATTTGAAAGCCTGTACGCAAAAGCTGGGAAACCTGTGTAACTACTCAATGATTTAATAGTACACTGACTGTACATCGTACAGTCAGAGTTTTCATTGATCCATAATAATAATGACGTCATTGTACAGCGGCTGGTTCATTCGCCATCTTGTACAGCAGCGTAGTTCAGTGTAAGGTAAGATCTTAACTAGTTTCAACATAGTTTAACTATTAAAAACAATGATATGATGTAGACAAAGCACAGCGGGAATATGGACCTTTAAATTCAAGTTTCTAGTAAAATCTTGCTGACTTTTAGCTTGCATTCGATCGATCTTATTCCTCGTGGATTCAGTTAAGTTATCCATGATTCTTAGGATGTTGCTTCAAGTCAAACTCTAGATACTGTGAAGCACTGATTGTCAAGGCAAACGATTTCTAGCGTTTATTCCAGTTATAACTATTCCCCAACCAGATCAATCGAACGCGAATTCGCTACTTCAGATAATCCTTTTATTTCGTGGTGACATAATAGAAACCTCGACTCCCGATAACTCGAACCATCGCTAACTTTACCCTCGATAACTCGAACCTTTTTCAATTTCCCTTGAAGATTCGAGTTATCGGGAGTTGACTGTATTGTTCAATTATTTTTTTATATGATTCACAGCTTATGGTTGAGGGTAAAAAGATCACCGAGAATATCAGTTAGATGTCTGCTTTTTACACGTGATGAAGTCCAAGTTCCTCAATGATGTATGCTCTAGTCGATTCTTCGTCTGCTTGTAGCACTTGTAGTGAATGACAGATAGAATGAAATATACAGCTTATGGCTTCACATGTAAGTCTTGAGATATGATGAGTAGGTCTACTGAACTATACATGTATATATGGTCTCCTTTTGCGTCTGCATTGATATTTTATGTTGAAAAGCTCTGTTCAGAGCATGAAATAATAAAGATTTTGAATTTTCACCTGCAAGTAGTAAACCTTTATTTAACTAGGGTAATCCCTTTAGAATACTCTGTTATGAATAGGAGCCCTACATTAAAACTAATAAAAAAAACAAGATAATAGCTCACTATCTTGTCTTTTATCTATTATATGGCTATAATTTAATAAATATTAATATAATATTAATATAATTAATTTAATTATAACTGCAGGTAGTTATATAAAATTGCTTCTTCTTGTTTCTCTTGAAATAACTTCCTTATTCAACCTAATTTTTAAATTATTCCTGGAAAATATTGTACATAAAGAGACCAGTTAGCTATTGCACAGACTGAGTGAAAAAAATGAATTGTTACGTTCTTGCCAGACACACAGAAACTATTTTTTTCTGTTATCAGCAATGTCACTTGAATAAAGTAAATACTGCCTGGTTCCTTTTCATTTTTTTTTTTTCTAAGCTATTTCAATTGTTAATTTGTAAAGGAAACAGCTAGTCTTTCGAGTAAACAATACATAATTTCACAGATACTCGGAGTATCTCAGTATGTCAAGGGTTCTAAATCCTTATTACAAGCTTGAAAATCTTCGAGCTTTCTTTTCACAGTCTACAGGGGCACCCAACCACTGTCTTCTGCAAAATATCTGTTCAAAATATATGTCTCCAATTTTCTATTACTTGAAGACGGCTAAAAATGTTAGGAAAGTGTTCTAAAATTTTCGGGAAAAGAGTACTGAATCTCTCTTAATTTCGAAAAGACGTAAGTTCCCCTAGAATTCCGGAACAGATGCTGAGAATGCAATTCTAGTTATCTAAAAGTACTCTGGATAAAAAGTGTTTTCAATGTATTTAGGAGCAAACCCTCGTTGGGTGCCCTGCGATGAACTTCTTTATTTTTAAATGACATCATGCTTTTTGGTAGTGAGACATTTAATCAGCATTTTTAAAACAAATAAACTCTCTTACCGATGGCCGATTTTTTAAAACACAATTCGATTAAGCTGGTTGAGAAAAAACTTGGCACAAACAGCCCCTCCCTCCCCCCCCCCCCCCCGCCATCCACCCACTCACCCACCTAACACGACAAAAGATAGAGGGAGAGGTTGTCAAGGTTTTATTAAAAGGATATTAAAGACAATGGTAAATAATATAGTTTAAGGACGATGCCTACTAATACCGAAGTATTTTTGTGCAGTTTATGACTTCGCGGGAAAAGCAGATCTTATCAAGGGCTATTGGGATCCAAAAAGAAAATTGTGGGTAACCACGCATTTTTCAGAGATATTTGAGCATTAATAGAGAGATTCAGCTTCGCGTTTACGGCTAACGGAAAAACGTTAAGCCGCTGTTTGTTCTACAATACACAAACTTGTGCTTCTCTCACTCACTTCTCTCTTTTTCGTGTTTGCTCGATAGCTGTCGCCTACTGGGTGGAGATAGGCTTAAACCAAAATAACCTATGTATGGGATTCTTTTCTAAATTGAAGCTTCATTATCTCTGAGAAATGCATGATTAACCCCCCCCCCCCCCTTTTTTTTTTATATTTTGAGATACCAAAAGCATTTGGTAAGTTCTGCTTTATCCGTATACTTTTAAACCGCGCAAAAATATTCCTGCATTAGTAGGCACCACCCATAGGAAACCTGAGTATCTCGCGATGCGCAGAACGTATGCCTTGGGTTCAAACCCCGGCTGGACCAACACTCAGGGTCCTTAAATGACTGAGGGGAAAGTGTTGCCTTTGTAATGACATCTGCAAATTGTTAGACTTTCTAGTCTTCTCGGATAAGGACGGTAAACCGTACGTCCCGTCTCACAACACTTGTTCCTAATAATAATCTGTGGGAAGTTAAAGAACCCTTGGCACTGTTCGTAAAGAGTAGGGCGTGGATTTCGGTGTCATGGTCTATCTGATTAAAGCCGTCATTGGTCTGGGTGGGTAGGGTGAGAGGCGGCTACATTGACCCTGAAAAGCCCCAAGGGGGGATTGGTCAATCAAATTAAAAAAAACAATCAAATATACCAAAACAGTAACGTTTAATGAAACTTGAGTTGTTCACATGCTTATACCTTTCAAATTATGCAACACGTCTGTTGAACGTTAACATTTCCCATTCCAACAAATCAAATCATACTATGCTTAAAAGTAAGCTGAAGTTTCCGACCGCACAGGACGGGTAACAAACATCCCTGTAACAATTGGAAAATTCACCTTGCTAGTAGGAAAGATTATACTAAGGTGGCTAAATATTTTTCAAACAATCTGTCTACAACAAATTAACAGAACACCTAGAAAATCTTTGTAGACCAAACGAACAACGGAAAACCTATCACGCTTTGTTTGCAACACTGAACAAACCAACACAAATAAGTGTCAAAGGCAGATATATCGCGCAACAACAACGATATTTTATTATTTGTCAATAAATCCTTAATCCCCTGGCTCCGCAGATAGCAGTGCTAATCGAGGCGGGCCATGATAATCCGGCAGTAAAAGAAGAGGAAATTACACAGGCGCTTTTCATTTAGCCATACATACATTATTTTCAAGCTGAAGTTTCCAACGCTACAGGACGGATACCAAAACATCTCGGTAACAATCGAAAAACTTCATCTTGCTAATAGGAGAAAATGTAAGAGCGGCGAAAAGTTTTCCAAACAAACTTCCTACAAAAAGGTTTAGGCCAAAACAGAATACTCGGAAAACTTTCCCTCGCCCGAAAAGACACAATAAAGCTATTTACTTTGCCTTGCTGAACTTTATATTAGCTGAGTAGCACTTTATATCAGCTTGAACGGATATTAAATGTCGCTATCATCCCAAATCGAAAATCTGAACCTTCCCGACGGAAATTTGTCCCTTCGCGCAAACTTGTCGAAGCGTTGAAAGCTGTGGAGCTTGCGTTTGACTTGTCGATAACTGGTGCAGGTTTGTAAAACGCTATAAAAGTCTGGATGGTAAACACCTTGCGAATAAAATTTGGCTATTTTCATAAAGCCGTTTCTGTAGAGTTCATATACAAATATTGGCCCACTTTCTGAGAACTTCACTTCGCGGACTGGTAACAACTGAACTAGAAACGCGTGTAGTATGTCAGTTCTTATAAGTAAAAAACCGCATAACCGTACGAGAGATACGAGGTCACTTTCAGAAAAAGATAGGGGGCCACATACATTCCACTGCAAAATATTGAAAAGTAAATCTAAAGAATCTTTATCGAAGTTGTTCGGTAGACAAAGTTGATTTTGGCCGTGCGGTTTTAAGCAAACGCTACATATGCGAAATGTAGTGCTATTGCGAAGAAACGCGGAGAAAAAATCACTAGCGAAGGACAAGTAATTCGTTGAAATTGAACGAGAATAGCTTTCGGAACTCAAGGAAATTACTGTTCTGTCATTGCTGACGATGAACGCGAAGAACAGTTGTGGGATGAGGTCAATTTCTTTAAGTACTTGTGACAGCATTTGGTCTTCGCCGCAATATGTCATCTCAGCCATGAACTTGTTTGGTATAGATTACCTGCCACATTCAAAAAAGGTACTTTACACTTCGCTCACAAGAAACTATTCAACTTATTCAGTCATTGTAAAACATTTACTGCTTATGAACTTGGCGATGTATGTCAATTTTCGGTGTTCTTAGCTCGTAGATTCCGTTAGAGTGCAAGTATACGAGGTCGATAGGATAAATCAATGCATTTACAGCTTCTTTAAAACTCTTACCGGCATTGAGTTTAAATTTTGCTGGTTCAGTCTCCGAATACTCAGCTAGATAGGCTGTTTTGTGGTCTTCCGATAACCTTAAAACTTTGCCAATGAACACTTCAGGACATTTTTCAGTAGAATTCGACGCTACTAAAGCAACAAAATCGCCAGGTATGGGAAGATATTCTATGTTTCCTTCCTCGTCTTCATCGCTCAAGATAAGTACACCGTCTTCGTCAAGGCTTCGAGAAACCGTCGAGCTTAACATATCTAGCGCCTTACTTTTCTTCTGAGCCAAGGGACGTTCGTCGTAAAATCGCTTTTGCGTCCTTACGGAATGCTTCATTAAAGTTGCAAACGATTCTCTCAGCGCAGGATCGTTACTTCCGGGCAAAGTCAAAAAATGATTTACGACTGCTTTTCTTAAATCGACCGTGGTTAACTTCATTGAAAAATATTTTTCGAAAAGCGAAGACACGTAATTTGTATACGAAGCATGAGTGAAGGGGTCGCCTCTTGAATTGACGAACAAAAAATCATGTTCTTTACCCCCCAAAAGCAAGTTTCTCATTTTAGTGGAGTAAATCTTCAAATAATTAGTGAGAAAAGTCAATGGTGTTAGATCTGTTCTGTTCGGTCCATAAGTGAGTCTTGTTTTGTAAGCATCCTCATACAAGATGGTGGTTCCGTCTTGATTAAAGCAAAGAAAATTTTGATTCTTACACTCATCGCTGTTTTGGCCGCCATAAATGCGCAAAGATATGTATTCTTTAACTCGCCCGGGGTTAGCTGAACAGTAAAGCAGTAGGAGACATAAGTTCATGCAACTTCTTGCCTGGTCCAACCCAGTTTTCTCGCTTACTTCCCATTTTAATTCACGGCAAAGTTCTAAAAGTTCGCTATAAACCACTTTTTCCAGTGCAGGCTTTTTTGCCAAATCGTCTACTTTATCTCGCCGTGCTAGGCGTTCTAGCTGTCTCTGTATGGCCCTCACTTTGTCTACTGAATCAGTCCAATCTTTGATCTGACTAGATACTGATGGCACTTTCAACACGTTAAGGAAGGCGGAAATATAACGACTGCAAGTTATTGCCTTTACAGAACGCGAATCCATCATGTAATTTGAGAATTGTTGTATTATCTGCGCATCGGCACAGTAAGAAAATTTTGGATCGACTTTTTTCACGTTTTTTAAATACCACATGAATCGAGAAAGTCTTTCAATCATTTTGTCAATAGTCACATTTTGCAACGCACTGCCTTCACGGTCACAATTGAGTTCGCAAGAATAAAACCTTCGTATTTCTTTGATGTCTGAAAGGAGCTCGGGTGACATTTCCTCGCTACTTAGGGAAGCAACTTTTTTGCTTTCATTGCAAGAGGAGTCAGAGGCTTCTTGTGTTACTACATCATCACTGACGGGTTCTACGGAAGAACCAATCAGTTTACTACCCACATTCACAAGGTGTCTGCCATCGCTTTCAAGATCGTCATTTTTGGAGGAAGGCCCTGGTTGGTCGTCTAAACAGTTATTTTGCGTATGATCAAATTCACTTTGAAAATTCCAAGGTATTTGAGATTTTATCGGAGAAAAACCTGTTGAAACGTCGCCCGTTACAGTAGGAACTTGGGGTTCAAAGGTTTGCAAAAAATGCGATAGAAATCTATAGCTACTTTGAAGACGTAATAAATTGTGTTCACTTATTAATCTAAAAGGGCCATTTTGAGGTGGAAGGTGACTGGAGAAAAAACGGTTCTCGTCTTCTGTACAGACTAAAGTCTGTATTTGCAGAAAATTCAGTGTATTACATAAATGATCTTCCGCTACACTAAAAAACAGTTTGCTTTTGACCTCGGAAAAACAGTAAAACAATTCTTTTCCTCGTCTTATTGCATTGAGATTGCCAAACTGAACAGCCATTTCGCCAATCAAAGTTCCACCCAAAATAGCAAGCTAAACTATAACATGCAAAAAAAAATTATATTGACTCCTGTCCACGTAGCCGGCAATCTGTTTCGTTGACAATCTGAGAAAGGCCTCCTTACCAGTCTTTATATACTTGAAAATTATTACATGAACCAATCAATCTTGCTGCAAAAGAGAAAAAAGAAAGAAAGCAACTTAAGAATACACGCAGACTAACACACCCAAAGAAGGATCCTTCCTTAGATTCCTTTAAAAAAGAAATGAATTCGGCCGGACGGGTCCTCTCCCTAACCCTAACCCTAACCCTAACCCTAACCCTAACCCTAACCCTAACCCTAACCCTAACCCTAACCCTAAACCTTACACTAAATTCTATACATAAATCCTTGAACCTTGACCGCAAATCCTAGTAATTTAATTTGCTTAATAGGCTGAACCCCGCTAGCGGGGTTGCCCAATAACTGAACCCCTTCCCGGCTTGGTGTTCAACCCTAAATTTTTAACTTAAGGTTTATGAAAAATCAACCCCAGACATTTAGTTTGCTTAAAAGACTGAACCCTAGAGCGCGGTTCAGCGAGGCACACCCCCTGACTTTATGCGTTTCAATATGGAAAATTTTTATGATTTGACTCACCAAAATTCCTTTCAGTGGAGAGGCGCTGTCAAGTTGTTCATTATCAAATTCAAACGGAAACCAGGTCTGTCAAAAGTACTCTATTTAAAAAAAAACACACAAACAATTAGTGGTGAACCCCGCTTGCGGGGTTGCCCAATAGCTGAACCCCTTCCCGGCTTGGTATTCAACCCTAAATTTTGAACTTAAGGTTTATGAAAAATCAACCCCGGACATTTAGTTTGCTTAAAAGACTGAACCCTCGAGCGCGGTTCAGCGAGGTACAGCCCCCTGACTTTATGCGTTTCAATATGGAAAATTTTTAAGATTTGACTCACCAAAATTCCTTTCAGTGGAGAGGCGCTGTCAAGTTGTTCATATCAAACGGAAACCAGGTCTGTCGAAAGTTCTCTATTGGAAAGGTTTTAAAAAAACACAAACAATTAGTGCATTTGTGCTGGCATGGGTACTTTTCACATGTTAAATCAATTATAGGCCGTAACTCTAAAATTTAGTTTGCCCAATAGGGGTTTATCTACCCTACCCGGTTTAGTATTCAACCCTTAATTTTAATTCGAAGATTTGACTCACCAAAATGCCTTTAGTGGAGAGAGACTGTCCATATCAAATTGAAGCGAAAACCCAGGCCTGTCCAAAATACTCTATCGGAAAGGTGAAATTAAAACCAATTAGTGCATTTATGCTGGGTAAATTGCCATGTCAAACGGTTAAACAAAGACAGATTCAGAGATTTGACTTACCAATTCGTTGTGTCAACAATTCCGCGTTCCAAAAACGAGCTTAGGCACGGTGAAAAAAGTCAGGGTCTATAGCGTAAGGAAAACAAAAAAACCCGACAATTAGTTCATTTGCACTGGCCACTTCGATTAAAGGGAAGTTCATCTCCTTTTCCTTAGAACCTAACAGATAACTGGGCACAGATTCGTGTTTGCTTTAAACGTCAAGGGGCGATGTTACTTTGAATGGCCGAAAAACAAAATTGCAGGGACTGAATTGTGTGATAATGGCTCGGTCTTGTTAAAAGGTTCCTACTTCTACACAGAAACCAATGTTAGTGCATGAATTGCATGTATGTATAAGAGCTCTTGAGATAAACGAGCACTTGTTTTAGATTCCGAGGCCAAGAAGGGGCGTACACGGTCAAGGTTGAAATGAAACTTCTCGGAGCTCTATTAAAGAGCAAGTGAGTGAAAAGGTACCTTTGGCGATCTCACCTGCGCCTACAGTCGGGATAAGTTAAAAGCGAGTTAAGAATATACCGAGAAGTTATACATGTTACGGTTTACGGGTCGAGAAAAAATTCACTTACCATGCTTCCAGTAGCAAAGTGCCCGCGCAATGTGAACTTTGCTCATGTAATCACGAGCTAAGACGTAATGTTCAGTAGAAAACAAACGGTTCTGATTGGACAACGCAAAGAACAGGACTTTGCTTCCCGCTGTTAACATAACACAGAGGTACGTGCAGAAAACAACCTGCTTAGGACATTAAATACACTGAGTTTCTGCAGAAACAAGAAAACAGCAATAGAGGTTATTCATACCTAATGGAACTTGCGCATCTCCATGATTTTAACTTGTGGGCGACTGAAAATTGCCAGGAAGGTTTTGCTGTTTTCATGCAACAAGACCTCACACAGCGTGTCCGTGTGCCTGGTTCCAGTTACCGGTTGGTGCTAATCTAATTATTCCGAAAATGAACTGTACCCTTTTTTATCCCGGCTCATACAAACAACAGACCTCAGGTCCATAGAGCGATGTCATTTTATTAAGAGACAAAAGCTTATCAAAGTTCTAAAACACAGTCAAACCTGAACAATGTTTTTGCACCCACATTGCAAAGCACCTTGAACTTGACCGAAGTTTATTGTCATTTCTATTGTTAAAAAAAAACCGTTTTAATAGATCGGCCATTTCACTTTACCGACAAAAAAGCTGTCACATCCCTGCAGACGATCAACAAACAGGAAATATCTCAGTTGTCTCCCTGATTAACGAAAAGTAGTCAAATTTATACTTTCCGAAATAACTCTTCACGCACCTTTTTTTTTTGTTTTGTTTTGTTTTGTATTTTCGCATAGAGTTTACTGTTTTAAATGTACTTAATACAAAATATATTTTTTTGACAGCCCAGGAGCGTAGCTTTCATATACGCAGATACAGCTGACATCTGGTAAAATATATTGTCACCCCCCCCCCCCCCAAAAAAAAAAAAAAAACCCAAACCACGTTCAGTACATAAACTGCAAGGGAAAACACAGGAAATCACATTTCTCGGTAGCGAAAGCACCGGTTTAATATATGCACGCCCATATCTTTAACAGTTGATATTTAAGAGCTTAAAAGTTGGGTACAAGCCTCGGTAGCCTAGCGCGGCCTTTAAGCCATCTGGAAACTACTGCAATCCCTCCTCAAAATTCCCCCCCCCCAATTTTTCGCAGCATGGCAGGGGTTCGTTTGCACGCCAAACGAGCCCCTATCAATGCACGCGTCTGGTGCCCAGGCCAGGCCGAGTCATGGAGCTTGCTCTTTAATTATTTAAAGGACACCACAGTCACACTAAAGCGAGTTTTAATTTATGAGGATTTCTCCAAAAATCCCCATAAATCTCGCTTTCGTGCAGCTTGGAAGAGCATCACGGCGTTTGTGCACAAGCCTCGTGCTTTCGGAAGCCATGTTTTCATATTGTATCGCTAAAGCAAGATAGACTACATAAAAAGGTATGAAATCTATTTCTTTCGCATTGTTTGTTTGTTTGTTTATTTCTTTGTCAAGAGAATATCGCACACTCGAGAGAAGTTTAGATTGAATTCGTTCTTAAATTATATTTTGGTAAAGTCAAAGTTTTGCACGGAATCGCTCCTGTTATTTGCAAATCGTTTTCCTCAATCTCATCCATCGGTTACTTAGTATGACAATTATTAGAAGGTGCTGTCGTTATAGTGATGGCCTGATGACTTAACAATTTACTTACTAGCTTATTTCAAATGAATGTTTTTGCTCAGGCTCTTTAAAATCTTCAATTTGTATTGATCAAAACTGTTAGTAGTCTCACACTTAAAGTTTGCCTGAGTGCCCAGGACCATATGAGGTGTCAGTGCAATCAGATTTGATTTTTAGCTTTGCTTGTCACTGTCTGCAGCCTCAGATAAGGCTCTGACAAGGATTTAAGTCAAGCCGTGAACTCCGAGGACTGACTGGGGTGCATTTGATGTCGCTCGACTCGGCGCACGAGGGGTACGTGCCTTCTGGGTGAGACGTACTGCTTCCATGATCAACTGGACTGGAAGGTGAATTGAGTTCAGTAGTCAGTTTAAATAGTTTGAAAGTTCTTAATGAACTGCATTCATGAGTGAGTGCAAGATTAATTTATTTAGTGATTTATTTAGTGATGGCCTGATGGCTTATCAATTTACTTACTAGCTTATTTCAAATAAATGTTCTTCCTCAGGCTCTTTAAAATCTTCAATTTGTATTGCTCCAAAGTCTCAGTGTCACACTTATAAAAAGTCATTAATGAGAATCAGATTTGATGTTTTGCTTTGCTTGTGACTGTCTGCAGCCTGACAGATGTCAGCCTCTGACAAGGATTTATTTCTGTCAAGCCGTCAACTCAGCACTGACTGACTGGGGTGCATTCATGCCGCGAGAAGCAGGCCACCAGGGCTACGTGCCTTCTGGGTGAGATGGACCCACTGCTTGCATGATCAACTGGACTGGAAGGTTAGTTGAGTTCAGTAGTCAGTTTAAATAGTTTGAAAGTTCTTAATGAACTGCATTCATGAGTGTTAGGGTTGATTATTATTATAATTATTAATAAGTTCTAAATTAATTGTTCCCACCAATGGAACCTCATGGCCATTTGAAGTCTCGAATACATATATGTCCACTGATAAATTGAATCAAAGAACCAATTCTCCTCTCTTAATTGCCCCCACACTGTGGTTAGGGAGTGTTGGTTGTTTAAAAGATCAGAAAAAAAATCCACCTTGGCTGATAAAAATCTTAATTCTCATGACCTGGGGGGTTGAATAGTCTTTGAAATTACAAGGAGAAATTGGATGTTCAACACTCTTAGGCCCTAATGAGGCTGAATCGTGACTGATTGCAGTAAACTCACTGCAGATTCAGGCATTTTGACAACCAGAGGGTTAAATTTAATCCCAGCTGGCAAGTTGAATGTTTTAAGCTAGGCTGGGAGTTTGATTGAAACCGATCTAAAGCAAATCAAAAAATTCTGCACTGGGGATATATTTTAGAGTTGTTCAGCTTAAGTGTATCATGCAGCTGACAACAGAAGATTGATCTATTTTGAGAAAAGCAGACATTGATTGCAGTCTTGAACTGGGTCGAAATGTTCGACCCAGTCTCATATTGCCATCACGTCGTCGTCACCATCATTAATTTGGGTGTGTTTTCTTTTCTTTTTTTTTTTAAAATTTATTTTTCTGTTATTTGCAAAGCCATCTTCAATTTGTATTGCTCCAAAGTCTCAGTGTCACACTTATAAAAAGTCATTAATGAGAATCAGATTTGATGTTTTGCTTTGCTTGTGACTGTCTGCAGCCTGACAGATGTCAGCCTCTGACAAGGATTTATTTCTGTCAAGCCGTCAACTCAGCACTGACTGACTGGGGTGCATTCATGCCGCGAGAAGCAGGCCACCAGGGCTACGTGCCTTCTGGGTGAGATGGACCCACTGCTTGCATGATCAACTGGACTGGAAGGTTAGTTGAGTTCAGTAGTCAGTTTAAATAGTTTGAAAGTTCTTAATGAACTGCATTCATGAGTGTTAGGGTTGATTATTATTATAATTATTAATAAGTTCTAAATTAATTGTTCCCACCAATGGAACCTCATGGCCATTTGAAGTCTCGAATACATATATGTCCACTGATAAATTGAATCAAAGAACCAATTCTCCTCTCTTAATTGCCCCCACACTGTGGTTAGGGAGTGTTGGTTGTTTAAAAGATCAGAAAAAAAATCCACCTTGGCTGATAAAAATCTTAATTCTCATGACCTGGGGGGTTGAATAGTCTTTGAAATTACAAGGAGAAATTGGATGTTCAACACTCTTAGGCCCTAATGAGGCTGAATCGTGACTGATTGCAGTAAACTCACTGCAGATTCAGGCATTTTGACAACCAGAGGGTTAAATTTAATCCCAGCTGGCAAGTTGAATGTTTTAAGCTAGGCTGGGAGTTTGATTGAAACCGATCTAAAGCAAATCAAAAAATTCTGCACTGGGGATATATTTTAGAGTTGTTCAGCTTAAGTGTATCATGCAGCTGACAACAGAAGATTGATCTATTTTGAGAAAAGCAGACATTGATTGCAGTCTTGAACTGGGTCGAAATGTTCGACCCAGTCTCATATTGCCATCACGTCGTCGTCACCATCATTAATTTGGGTGTGTTTTCTTTTCTTTTTTTTTTTAAAATTTATTTTTCTGTTATTTGCAAAGCCATCTTCAATTTGTATTGCTCCAAAGTCTCAGTGTCACACTTATAAAAAGTCATTAATGAGAATCAGATTTGATGTTTTGCTTTGCTTGTGACTGTCTGCAGCCTGACAGATGTCAGCCTCTGACAAGGATTTATTTCTGTCAAGCCGTCAACTCAGCACTGACTGACTGGGGTGCATTCATGCCGCGAGAAGCAGGCCACCAGGGCTACGTGCCTTCTGGGTGAGATGGACCCACTGCTTGCATGATCAACTGGACTGGAAGGTTAGTTGAGTTCAGTAGTCAGTTTAAATAGTTTGAAAGTTCTTAATGAACTGCATTCATGAGTGTTAGGGTTGATTATTATTATAATTATTAATAAGTTCTAAATTAATTGTTCCCACCAATGGAACCTCATGGCCATTTGAAGTCTCGAATACATATATGTCCACTGATAAATTGAATCAAAGAACCAATTCTCCTCTCTTAATTGCCCCCACACTGTGGTTAGGGAGTGTTGGTTGTTTAAAAGATCAGAAAAAAAATCCACCTTGGCTGATAAAAATCTTAATTCTCATGACCTGGGGGGTTGAATAGTCTTTGAAATTACAAGGAGAAATTGGATGTTCAACACTCTTAGGCCCTAATGAGGCTGAATCGTGACTGATTGCAGTAAACTCACTGCAGATTCAGGCATTTTGACAACCAGAGGGTTAAATTTAATCCCAGCTGGCAAGTTGAATGTTTTAAGCTAGGCTGGGAGTTTGATTGAAACCGATCTAAAGCAAATCAAAAAATTCTGCACTGGGGATATATTTTAGAGTTGTTCAGCTTAAGTGTATCATGCAGCTGACAACAGAAGATTGATCTATTTTGAGAAAAGCAGACATTGATTGCAGTCTTGAACTGGGTCGAAATGTTCGACCCAGTCTCATATTGCCATCACGTCGTCGTCACCATCATTAATTTGGGTGTGTTTTCTTTTCTTTTTTTTTTTAAAATTTATTTTTCTGTTATTTGCAAAGCCATCTTCAATTTGTATTGCTCCAAAGTCTCAGTGTCACACTTATAAAAAGTCATTAATGAGAATCAGATTTGATGTTTTGCTTTGCTTGTGACTGTCTGCAGCCTGACAGATGTCAGCCTCTGACAAGGATTTATTTCTGTCAAGCCGTCAACTCAGCACTGACTGACTGGGGTGCATTCATGCCGCGAGAAGCAGGCCACCAGGGCTACGTGCCTTCTGGGTGAGATGGACCCACTGCTTGCATGATCAACTGGACTGGAAGGTTAGTTGAGTTCAGTAGTCAGTTTAAATAGTTTGAAAGTTCTTAATGAACTGCATTCATGAGTGTTAGGGTTGATTATTATTATAATTATTAATAAGTTCTAAATTAATTGTTCCCACCAATGGAACCTCATGGCCATTTGAAGTCTCGAATACATATATGTCCACTGATAAATTGAATCAAAGAACCAATTCTCCTCTCTTAATTGCCCCCACACTGTGGTTAGGGAGTGTTGGTTGTTTAAAAGATCAGAAAAAAAATCCACCTTGGCTGATAAAAATCTTAATTCTCATGACCTGGGGGGTTGAATAGTCTTTGAAATTACAAGGAGAAATTGGATGTTCAACACTCTTAGGCCCTAATGAGGCTGAATCGTGACTGATTGCAGTAAACTCACTGCAGATTCAGGCATTTTGACAACCAGAGGGTTAAATTTAATCCCAGCTGGCAAGTTGAATGTTTTAAGCTAGGCTGGGAGTTTGATTGAAACCGATCTAAAGCAAATCAAAAAATTCTGCACTGGGGATATATTTTAGAGTTGTTCAGCTTAAGTGTATCATGCAGCTGACAACAGAAGATTGATCTATTTTGAGAAAAGCAGACATTGATTGCAGTCTTGAACTGGGTCGAAATGTTCGACCCAGTCTCATATTGCCATCACGTCGTCGTCACCATCATTAATTTGGGTGTGTTTTCTTTTCTTTTTTTTTTTAAAATTTATTTTTCTGTTATTTGCAAAGCCATCTTCAATTTGTATTGCTCCAAAGTCTCAGTGTCACACTTATAAAAAGTCATTAATGAGAATCAGATTTGATGTTTTGCTTTGCTTGTGACTGTCTGCAGCCTGACAGATGTCAGCCTCTGACAAGGATTTATTTCTGTCAAGCCGTCAACTCAGCACTGACTGACTGGGGTGCATTCATGCCGCGAGAAGCAGGCCACCAGGGCTACGTGCCTTCTGGGTGAGATGGACCCACTGCTTGCATGATCAACTGGACTGGAAGGTTAGTTGAGTTCAGTAGTCAGTTTAAATAGTTTGAAAGTTCTTAATGAACTGCATTCATGAGTGTTAGGGTTGATTATTATTATAATTATTAATAAGTTCTAAATTAATTGTTCCCACCAATGGAACCTCATGGCCATTTGAAGTCTCGAATACATATATGTCCACTGATAAATTGAATCAAAGAACCAATTCTCCTCTCTTAATTGCCCCCACACTGTGGTTAGGGAGTGTTGGTTGTTTAAAAGATCAGAAAAAAAATCCACCTTGGCTGATAAAAATCTTAATTCTCATGACCTGGGGGGTTGAATAGTCTTTGAAATTACAAGGAGAAATTGGATGTTCAACACTCTTAGGCCCTAATGAGGCTGAATCGTGACTGATTGCAGTAAACTCACTGCAGATTCAGGCATTTTGACAACCAGAGGGTTAAATTTAATCCCAGCTGGCAAGTTGAATGTTTTAAGCTAGGCTGGGAGTTTGATTGAAACCGATCTAAAGCAAATCAAAAAATTCTGCACTGGGGATATATTTTAGAGTTGTTCAGCTTAAGTGTATCATGCAGCTGACAACAGAAGATTGATCTATTTTGAGAAAAGCAGACATTGATTGCAGTCTTGAACTGGGTCGAAATGTTCGACCCAGTCTCATATTGCCATCACGTCGTCGTCACCATCATTAATTTGGGTGTGTTTTCTTTTCTTTTTTTTTTTAAAATTTATTTTTCTGTTATTTGCAAAGCCATCTTCAATTTGTATTGCTCCAAAGTCTCAGTGTCACACTTATAAAAAGTCATTAATGAGAATCAGATTTGATGTTTTGCTTTGCTTGTGACTGTCTGCAGCCTGACAGATGTCAGCCTCTGACAAGGATTTATTTCTGTCAAGCCGTCAACTCAGCACTGACTGACTGGGGTGCATTCATGCCGCGAGAAGCAGGCCACCAGGGCTACGTGCCTTCTGGGTGAGATGGACCCACTGCTTGCATGATCAACTGGACTGGAAGGTTAGTTGAGTTCAGTAGTCAGTTTAAATAGTTTGAAAGTTCTTAATGAACTGCATTCATGAGTGTTAGGGTTGATTATTATTATAATTATTAATAAGTTCTAAATTAATTGTTCCCACCAATGGAACCTCATGGCCATTTGAAGTCTCGAATACATATATGTCCACTGATAAATTGAATCAAAGAACCAATTCTCCTCTCTTAATTGCCCCCACACTGTGGTTAGGGAGTGTTGGTTGTTTAAAAGATCAGAAAAAAAATCCACCTTGGCTGATAAAAATCTTAATTCTCATGACCTGGGGGGTTGAATAGTCTTTGAAATTACAAGGAGAAATTGGATGTTCAACACTCTTAGGCCCTAATGAGGCTGAATCGTGACTGATTGCAGTAAACTCACTGCAGATTCAGGCATTTTGACAACCAGAGGGTTAAATTTAATCCCAGCTGGCAAGTTGAATGTTTTAAGCTAGGCTGGGAGTTTGATTGAAACCGATCTAAAGCAAATCAAAAAATTCTGCACTGGGGATATATTTTAGAGTTGTTCAGCTTAAGTGTATCATGCAGCTGACAACAGAAGATTGATCTATTTTGAGAAAAGCAGACATTGATTGCAGTCTTGAACTGGGTCGAAATGTTCGACCCAGTCTCATATTGCCATCACGTCGTCGTCACCATCATTAATTTGGGTGTGTTTTCTTTTCTTTTTTTTTTTAAAATTTATTTTTCTGTTATTTGCAAAGCCATCTTCAATTTGTATTGCTCCAAAGTCTCAGTGTCACACTTATAAAAAGTCATTAATGAGAATCAGATTTGATGTTTTGCTTTGCTTGTGACTGTCTGCAGCCTGACAGATGTCAGCCTCTGACAAGGATTTATTTCTGTCAAGCCGTCAACTCAGCACTGACTGACTGGGGTGCATTCATGCCGCGAGAAGCAGGCCACCAGGGCTACGTGCCTTCTGGGTGAGATGGACCCACTGCTTGCATGATCAACTGGACTGGAAGGTTAGTTGAGTTCAGTAGTCAGTTTAAATAGTTTGAAAGTTCTTAATGAACTGCATTCATGAGTGTTAGGGTTGATTATTATTATAATTATTAATAAGTTCTAAATTAATTGTTCCCACCAATGGAACCTCATGGCCATTTGAAGTCTCGAATACATATATGTCCACTGATAAATTGAATCAAAGAACCAATTCTCCTCTCTTAATTGCCCCCACACTGTGGTTAGGGAGTGTTGGTTGTTTAAAAGATCAGAAAAAAAATCCACCTTGGCTGATAAAAATCTTAATTCTCATGACCTGGGGGGTTGAATAGTCTTTGAAATTACAAGGAGAAATTGGATGTTCAACACTCTTAGGCCCTAATGAGGCTGAATCGTGACTGATTGCAGTAAACTCACTGCAGATTCAGGCATTTTGACAACCAGAGGGTTAAATTTAATCCCAGCTGGCAAGTTGAATGGATTAATTTCCTGACCCAATCTCTTATCATATCATTATCGTTATCATTCTTAGGAATGTGTTTTTGGCTTGTTTCCCCTCAGGAGGATTAAGTCAAGCCGTTCAGTCAGGACTGGGGGTGCATTGGATGGCCGTTCGACTTAGGCCAGAGCCCAACGTGCCTTCTCTGTGACCTGAGTAATGCCGGAGATGTCCACTGATCGACTAAAAGACTCAAACACTCAAATTTAAAGAACATTGCGACGTGTGGGGTGGTGAGAATTAAGCATCTCTATTCGTTGTTGTGACGTCAGCATAGAGCGCTACCAATAGGTTTCCAGACTCTATTGTGACGTCCTTGATGCACTGATATAATAGAGTGTTTGCAGCCTTAATTTACATTTTTGACTCGGTGTTAGTTTTAGCTTATATGTTATATAAGGATTGGATAGTTTTATTATATTAGTTTTATTATTTTATTATTATTTTAATGTAACTTGTAAGGCGCATTTGAATATATTCATATAGATATTTGCGCCGAATAAGTAATAAATTATTTTTGAGCTGTGGTTAAGCAGAGACGTTTTACCGAGCGTGCTTTACAGGTGGCAGAATATTAGACCGAGGACTTGTTGATGGAGGTTGATGGTTTCTTACTTCTATTTGTTAAGGCGTTATGATTCAAATAAGGTTTACAAACTTTATATAAATTAGGGTTTTTAAAGGCAGTCACTTGTGGAATCGGCTCTGATTATTTGTATATGCTTGTGATTGCGAGGTCATTCTTTCTTTTGCGTCCTAATGTCACACGGTAAAACATTTGGTAATTACTAACAGAGTTATGGCAGAGTTATGGCAGATGGTATATAAGCGATTATGGGAATATTCATTTTAAAGACGTTTTATTCTGAGCTATCCTAATCAAGTCGGTCTCAGTTCACAATATTTGAAAGACGTTCAACAAACGGTTGTCTTCAGTATAGGACAAACATAAAATCCTTTTTAGCCTTCAAATATTTGCTGGCGGGTAGAAAGAAAGCCTCTGTATCCTTTCCCATTCAAACAGCAGATAATGTACGGTGGTAAATTTTTTGGTCGTTTTCCCATGCATCCTCTTTAATATTCATTGACTTAATGCTGATAGTGTTTCGACGGTATAATTTTCCGTTATTTAAAGTAGACGTATGAGGTAAACTTCCAGTTAAAATGTTTCTATTTAATCCCTCTAAAATTAAACCAATAAACGACTCAACCAAAAATATAACTGAGACTAACATTTCGTAGTAGTTCAGTTCTTTTGATAAAACTTGTTAAGAATAAATTTACAATAATCATTTGCCTATATTACGTCTCTTCTTTTAAGTAATCGACAAGATTGCTAAGGAAAAGAGAGGCAAAAGTGCCGAGCGTAAAGGAGAAGTTAAGCGAGGTTCAACGTCTACGAGCGACCTTTCACGCATTGCCTCTGTGTTATTTGCGAACGTAAATTTTACGCATGTGCACACGCCAAAATTACGCGACACTGGAAATCAACCCTTACGGTTCCCTGATTACAATTCAGATAAATACAGCAATGGACTATTAAGACATATTACCCAGCGTTTATTAAAAAAAATAAATATCACGTTTTTGTTGTCTCGGCGACGTCATTGTTGTCAATACGGCAGAAAGGAGGCCTTGAGAGCTTAATGGTAAGTGTAAAATCTCATTTCTGTTATTCACGGAAACATTTCACTTAATTTCTACTATTCACGAGACACTACTTACATTGTTTTTTATCTCTTTTTTCTAGTTTTATCTGGGTAGCATAAAGGCAAGCATTCACCAAGCGAGTCATCACGAACCTGTCAAAACACTCCGTGATATCCTGGGCAATTAGTGAGCTAAAAAGTTTCCCTTTAAGTACAACGTAAACCTCTTCATTATGGTTTATATACATTTCACCTATAATTTATATACATAGCAATAAAATGGAATAGAATAGAATGGAATGGACTGGAATGGAATGGAATGGAATGGAATAGAATAGAATAGAATAGAATAGATTAGATTAGAATAGAATAGAATAGAATAGTAGTTATACTTGTGATTTATGAAAAGTAATGGAAGGGAAAAAATTGTATTACCTCGTCTCGGACCGTCGAACGCATTGCCAAAACCTCCGAGCGTCTTATCAACGGTCGTCTTTTTCTCCTTGACTCCTTGAGTCCTTGATTTCCTGGGAATTGTTCATGAACATTTCACTTATAATGCTTGCCGCGTTAAATACAATGTCATAGTACAAATATATGATACATAGCAATAGATTTCTTGCGAAATAAGTGGCCGCAAACTTCCGTCTGTTTTACGACATAAACCTCTTCAGAATTGCCCTTGCGTCACGGTGTCCTCATTGGAAAAGAGTTCCTTGTTCTTGCTGTCTTGTCGTGGGCATGGAATTAGAAACAGCTTGTCCTGCACTTTTTCCCATTGGAAAAGACTCCGTGATTTCCTGGGAAATTAGTGAGCCAAAAAGTATCCTTTTAAGTACAACGTGAACCACTTCCTTATGGTTCATATACATTTCACCTATAATTATTCTCCCCGTATTTAGAAATTACTATATCCTTTATTTGTAAGGGATTTAATGGCCCATGATTTTGCGTTTACGTAGCACATTAACCTCTTCAGAATTGCCCTTACGCCCTCATTGGGAAAGACGTCCTACTTCATGGCAGTGGTTTCCTGTTTGGAGGTCGCAGCGATCGTTGAATGTGGAGCAGTCGGAAGGAATTGAATTTACGTCCGGGTCTCTTATCAATGAATCACATTTTTTCGCATTGGAAAAGACTCCGTGATTTCCTGGGCAATAAGTGGGCCAAAAAGTATCCTTTTAAGTACAACGTAAACCACTTCCTTATGGTTCATATACATTTCACCTATAATTATTCTCCCCGTATTTAGAAATGACAATGTCCTTAATCTGCAGTGGATTCAGTGGCCCATGATTTTGCGTTTACGTACCACATAACCCTCCTCAGAATTGCCCTTACGTCACGGTGTCCTCATTGGCAAAGAGTTCCTTGTTCTTGCTGTCTTGTCGTGGGCATGGAATTAGAAACAGCCTGTCCTGCACTTTTTGCCATTGGAAAAGACTCCGTGATTTCCTGGGAAATTAGTGAGACAAAAAGTATCCTTTTAAGTACAACGTGAACCACTTCCTTATGGTTCATATACATTTCACCTATAATTATTCTCCCCGTATTTAGAAATTACTATATCCTTTATTTGTAAGGGATTTAATGGCCCATGATTTTGCGTTTACGTAGCACATTAACCTCTTCAGAATTGCCCTTACGCCCTCATTGGGAAAGACGTCCTACTTCATGGCAGTGGTTTCCTGTTTGGAGGTCGCAGCGATCGTTGAATGTGGAGCAGTCGGAAGGAATCGAATTTACGTCCGGGTCTCTTATCAATGAATCACATTTTTTCTCATTGGAAAACACTCCGTGATATCCTGGGCAATTAGTGAGCTAAAAAGTTTCCCTTTAAGTACAACGTAAACCTCTTCATTATGGTTTATATACATTTCACCTATAATTTATATACATAGCAATAAAATGGAATAGAATAGAATGGAATGGACTGGAATGGAATGGAATGGAATGGAATGGAATGGAATAGAATAGAATAGAATAGAATAGATTAGATTAGAATAGAATAGAATAGAATAGAATAGAATAGAATAGTAGTTATACTTGTGATTTATGAAAAGTAATGGAAGGGAAAAAATTGTATTACCTCGTCTCGGACCGTCGAACGCATTGCCAAAACCTCCGAGCGTCTTATCGAACGGTCGTCTTTTTCTCCTTGACTCCTTGAGTCCTTGATTTCCTGGGAATTGTTCATGAACATTTCACTTATAATGCTTGCCGCGTTAAATACAATGTCATAGTACAAATATAAGATACATAGCAATAGATTTCTTGCGAAATAAGTGGCCGAAAACTTCCGTCTGTTTTACGACATAAACCTCTTCAGAATTGCCCTTGCGTCACGGTGTCCTCATTGGAAAAGATTTCCTTGTTCTTGCTGTCTTGTCGTGGGCATGGAATGAGAAACACTTTGTCTTGCCAATGGATAACATTTTTTCGCATTGGAAAAGACTCCGTGATTTCCTGGGAAATGAGTGAGCCAAAAAGTATCCTTTTAAGTACAACGTGAACCACTTCCTTATGGTTCATATACATTTCACCTATAATTATTCTCCCCGTATTTAGAAATGACGATATCTTTAATTTGAAGTGGATTTAGTGGCCCATGTACGTACCAAATTAACCTCTTCAGAATTGCCCTTACGCCCTCATTGGGAAAGACGTCCTACTTCATGGCAGTGGTTTCCTGTTTGGAGGTCGCAGCGATCGTTGAATGTGGAGCAGTCGGAAGGAATTGAATTTACGTCCGGGTCTCTTATCAATGAATCACATTTTTTCGCATTGGAAAAGACTCCGTGATTTCCTGGGCAATTAGTGGGCCAAAAAGTATCCTTTTAAGTACAACGTAAACCACTTCCTTATGGTTCATATACATTTCACCTATAATTATTCTCTCCGTATTTAGCAATGACTATGTCCTTTATCTGAAGTGGATTCAGTGGCCCATGATTTTGCGTTTACGTACCACATAAACCTCTTCAGAATTGCCCTAACGTCACGGTGTCCTCATTGGCAAATACTTCATCACAGTGCTTGTCTTGCCAATGGATAACATTTTTTCGCATTGGAAAACACTCCGTGATATCCTGGGAAATGAGTGAGACAAAAAGTTTCCTTTTAAGTACAACATAAACCTTTTCGTTATGGTTCATATACATTTCACTTATAATTTAGATACAATTAGCAATAGAATGGAATCGAAAAGAATATAATAGAAGTTATACTTGTGATTGATTTTAAAAAAATGGAAAAAGTAGGAATGGAATTAAAAGTAATGGAAAATAAAAAAAATTGTCTTACTTGTAAATTTGCACACAAAAACTTTTTACCATTTAATTTAATAATTATTATATTTCAGGAACATGTCCTTTCCGTCTTACGCAATAACAAGGTCTTTAATCTCTTGGGGAATAAGAGGCCGAAAATTTCCGTCCGTCTTACGACATAAACCTCTTCAGAATTGCCCTTACGTCACGGTGTCCTCATTGGAAAATACTTCATCGCAGTGCGTTCCTGTTTAGTGGTCGTGGCGATCGTTGAATGTGGATTATTCCTTGTTCTTGCTTTCTTGCCGAGGGCATTGCCATAACATCTGGGTGTCTTATCAATGGATTACATTTTTTCGCATTGGAAAACACTCCGTTATATCCTGGGAAATGAGTGAGACAAAAAGTTTCCCTTTAAGTACAACGTAAACCACTTCCTTATGGTTCATATACATTTCACCTATAATTATTCTCCCCGTATTTAGCAATGACTATGTCCTTCATTTGTAGTGGATTCAGTGGCCCATGATTTTGCGTTTACGTACCACATAAACCTCTTCAGAATTGCCCTAACGTCACGGTGTCCTCATTGGCAAATACTTCATCACAGTGCGTTCCTGTGTAGTGGTCGTGGCGATCGTTGAATGTGGATTATTCCTTGTTCTTGCTTTCTTGCCGAGGGCATTGCCATAACGTCTGGGTGTCCTATCATTGGATGACATTTTTTCGCATCGGAAAACACTCCGTGATATCCTGGGAAATGAGTGAGACAAAAAGTTTCCTTTTAAGTACAACGTAAACCACTTCCTTATGGTTCATATACATTTCACCTATAATTATTCTCCCCGTATTTAGCAATGACTATGTCCTTCATTTGTAGTGGATTCAGTGGCCCATGATTTTGCGTTTACGTACCACATAAACCTCTTCAGAATTGCCCTAACGTCACGGTGTCCTCATTGGCAAATACTTCATCACAGTGCGTTCCTGTGTAGTGGTCGTGGCGATATTTGAATGTGGATTATTCCTTGTTCTTGCTTTCTTGCCGAGGGCATTGCCATAACGTCTGGGTGTCCTATCATTGGATTACATTTTTTCGCATCGGAAAACACTCCGTGATATCCTGGGAAATGAGTGAGACAAAAAGTTTCCTTTTAAGTACAACATAAACCTTTTCGTTATGGTTCATATACATTTCACTTATAATTTAGATACAATTAGCAATAGAATGGAATCGAAAAGAATATAATAGAAGTTATACTTGTGATTGATTTTAAAAAAATGGAAAAAGTAGGAATGGAATTAAAAGTAATGGAAAATAAAAAAAATTGTCTTACTTGTAAATTTGCACACAAAAACTTTTTACCATTTAATTTAATAATTATTATATTTCAGGAACATGTCCTTTCCGTCTTACGCAATAACAAGGTCTTTAATCTCTTGGGGAATAAGAGGCCGAAAATTTCCGTCTGTCTTACGACATAAACCTCTTCAGAATTGCCCTTACGTCACGGTGTCCTCATTGGAAAATACTTCATCGCAGTGCGTTCCTGTTTAGTGGTCGTGGCGATCGGAAATGAGTGAGACAAATTTGCACACAAAAACTTTTTACCATTTAATTTAATAATTATTATATTTCAGGAACATGTCCTTTCCGTATTACTAGTAAATAAAAACGTGTGATATACATGTCCTTCCCGTATTTGGCAATAACCAAGTCTTTAATATGCTGTGGTGTTAGGGGACCAAAGAGTTTGCGTTTACGTACCACATAAAACTCTTCAGAATTGCCCTTACGTCACGTGTCTTATCAATAGATGTTCGTTTTCGCATTGGTCGACCCGGCGATCGTTGGACCTCAATTATTTCGAAAAATGAGATTACAAATATATAGCCTTACAGCAGAAAAAAAAATCACTGAAAAGAATGCAAAAATGTATGTCGTTGCCAAGATGAGTCTTGTGATTTGTGGAATTTTAAGGACCCGTCAGTATGCAACTTTAAAACATTTTGTCCATTTTCCAGGTTTATGTCTCTTGTACAGCCTTTTAGAAATTGTACAGGAGACCTCTGAAGATAGCTTTTATGACCCGTGCAGTTTTTATGTTTAACGATAATAATTATTTTCAAGCTTACAGTCCGTCGCTAACAAAAACCTCGCGAGGATAATAAAGATAAAACTCTTAAGAAATTAAAGTAATAAACGCAAGGTGTGCAGAAACTAACGCGTTTATTTTCCACGCTTAAAACTATTTTCTGTTAAAATGTGAACGTTAAAACTTTTTTTAAGGTTTTTGTAATCCCGATGGTTATTAAAAATGCAGGACTACCTAAATAACTGTTCCATTTACTACTATTATTATTTTTATTGTTTAAACTAGTGGAAATTCTTTTAAATCTGTTACTACGTTAAGCCTTTTTGTTTTTCTCCATATCTGTATTTATAAGCTCTTTTGACTTTGGTAAAAATAATGTTCCCGTATTCGTCTTGTCCCTCGGCGATTAGTTTTATAACTGTTTGCGGGACCAGCCATTCTTGTTGTTATTTTAATCAAATAAAGTTTTGTTGTTTGTTGTTAGCGGGGAAAACGACCGAAAAATAGATGTAGAATATTTTCCGAAACGATGCGTAAGTATAAATTATTTCAAGAGAGGCTCGTAAAGAGAAGTAAGAATTTTCAGCAAAAGCGTCCCGAAAAAAGGTGATTCTTCCTGCGAAAAAAGAAAACAAAAGAAAATAATTAATTGAAATCAAACGCTAATATCCTACTTGCAATAGATAGCATTTAAAATGACTTTATTTGCTACATACCTGTCGAAATGCTGGGGTTTTTTTTTACTAGCTCTTGCATTCTCCAACGCGATGATGATTGTTTTGTATAATTTGAGCGACAGTCGACTCTGTTTGACAGACAAATTAAAATGAAAATCGAAGTGTCCATTGACCGTCATGTAAAAAGTTTGTTTTTTTATTTTTAAGGTTACCTTATACCTTCAGAGGTGTCTCGAGTCTAAGCGATGTAGCGAGTCCGGTTTAAACTGTAGATACCTACACCCTTATATCAAATTAAAGCTTATAGAGCTGGCTATCAAACTAAGCCAAGAATATTGAAATAAAAATAAATGCCGAATTTTTAGCGCTGTTTTCTAGAATCAATATTTCACTTGCTAGAGCCACTTATTCTACGTAGGCATGTCTCCTTTGTCGCTGTTTTCTCCTCTCTAGAGCGTATCGCGCTTCTCTGCATAAAATAGGATTTACAAACGGAGCCTCCCTGCCAAACGCCCCGCGTCTTTCTCTGATTGCGGTTTGAAAAGCTGCATGTAACTGCTCATTGTAAAAGTAGCGAGGAGTGGGAAAAGCGTAGCCTGTTGCGAGTGCACGAGATGCTATTTCGAACCTTCCCAGAGACGGCTGAATATTTGAAGGAGGATTTTGGCTGTCGAAAACCGATCGAATGTCTATTAATAATCGGTCATACAAGTCGACGCCGTAGCAGTCAGCGAGAATATTTGCGTTATCGATGGCAATTGAACCTCTTATTTGACGTAGCTGCGTTTCTAAAAAATTACGCCCCTCTCGCCAATACCTCTGATCCACATCACAGTCACTTCTTCCCGGATCGCGCGGTGCTTCTTGTGTGTCGTATCCTAAAAGCCGACTTCTTTTCTCTACAAAGGTTGTCAGAGCACCATGAAAAATACGAAATTGCTCGGGATATTGATTACCCACTACCTTCGTTATGGATTCGTCTCGGCATGGTTCATCTTGAACAAAAAGACCGTGAAGTTTAGTTATTTTTAAACTCGGTAGCCCGTCTCCATCCCCAAAATTTTCATCGGGTGGATATTGTAGACATAATCGCAGATAAGCAGATTCGTAACGGCTATCTTGCGCTGTGCGGACATTCGAAGGGAGAAGGCTATTGTCGTTGGTGATTTTGTTGTCCAAAAACGAAGCGACTTCGGGAATTACGCGCAAGGCATGCCTCCAGGTTAAATCGACTTGCTTTAAAACTGGAAAGCGGTAAACAGCCCATGAGAGTGTCAGTAGTTCTCTGAGGTAGTTGTAACTTAGGTGGATTTCGCGATTGTTAGCAAGATCAAAAGCCACACTTAGACAGTGCACGTTTCGTGAGCGGCCTAAAACATCGATTTGCTTCGCAATTTGTAGATTTTGTAAGAAGACATGATAGGTCTCCAGATCACTTAGATGCGTTATCATCGAAGAAATATTTTCAATCATAGCGGCTTCCGTAGAATCTGAAATTGAAGGCCTAACTGATAATGAACTCTCGCATCGAGCGGACTCTATGAAAGTTCGAAATTTTAAATCAGAAACATATAATGCGAAATCTGCACGTGTCCGACATCCTGTAGCCAACCGAATGGATTTTGGTAGAGTTTCTTCGTCTGCGGCGCGGGTAGCTGCCCCTTCACTCCCATGGTCCTGTGTAGATGTAGCTTCCTCATCGTTGTCGTCATCGTCTTCCGGTGGAGATTCTATTTCCTGGAAAGGTGGCAGAGAGAAACAACTTTAAGACACATGACCATGATAAGGACTTTCCTATATTAAACAATTATTCCATTATTTAGGATATCAGAAAAACCGAATGAAATGATTGTTTTGTTATACATAGTTTTGAGGAGAATAATGACAAACACACCATCGCAAGGAACCTGAATTGAATATTATGGTTATTGGAAATCGTGGAGTGCGGGCTACGCGAATTAGCTATAGAAGAAGTGCTCCTGATAGGAGCACTCGGATTTCTTTTTTCCGAGTATGCTTACGTCACTTTCTAGAATAATCATCATTCTCATTCATTCACCAGGCTGGAAATATACCATCACATTCCTTTCATATCCCACACGTTCGACATTCAAATCCTTGCAGTATGCAGGATGTTTGTCCCATGAACCTAGTTTAATGGCCTTAGCTCCCACGAGTCTCCTGTAGCTCAGTGGTAGAGCATCCGAACTAGTAATCGGAAGGTCTTAGGTTCGACTCCTGATAGGAGCACTCGGATTTCTTTTTTCCGAGTATGCCTGCGTCACTTTCTAGAATAATCATCGTTCTCAGATGAAGTAATATATCAAACACGAGGATGAGTGTTTCATCAGATATCCAAAGGCTAAGAAGTAAGCTGAGAAAACGAAGCGCAGCCGAGTTTTTTTGAACGACTTCGAGGTGTTTGGATATCTGATGAAACACACTTTCGAGTGTTTGATATGAATTTATGATGCGTCTTTTTACCTGAGACATTTCCTCACCAGCATCCGTTGGACCACTGGCCTGTGTAATGGTACTTGTTTGCGAGGCTGCGACGTCAGATTCTTCCGCGGGGACAGTTGGAGTTTGGTGGGCAGGTGAACTTACGCGAAAATCGGCTCTTTCTTTTAACACTGGTAGTAAATAGGTCGCTTCGGTTTTCTGTGTTACGAGGCGAACTGCTCGATCGATCGAAACATTATCTAAATCTTTAAGGACCATTAAAACGGAGCCAAGGTACATTGCGACGACTTCAAATCCGTACGACAAATAAAGACCTAGAGCCGATTTATTCTTAAAACAGCCTGCCAATTGAAGCCATACGTTCACGGTATATTGGCGTCGCGCGTTTAAATTTAGATTATGCAGCGCTTCTAAACCTGTTGCGATGCAGATGTCTCCTAGACATTTTCCTTTTTTGTCGACGCTTCTAATACAATAACTTAATTCCCAAATAGTTTTACGGGTTGTCTGCAATATGCCGCTGTGAATTTGTAATAAGGGTAGAGGTTCCATAAGAGAAGGGTCATAAGTGTTTTTCTTGAACATCGCAATAGCACAGGGAGTACCGTTTGATTTGTCAAACGCAATCACCGTCAACCGATCCCCCTCTCCAAGAAAAGATTTCGAAAGCTCGTTCTTATACGTATTTAAGTTAAGTTGATTTTTGGAAGCTTCTTCCGGATCTAGCATTGATTGCAAAATACTTAGTTCGCACGATTCAGAAAGTGACTGCCCATCTGGATAAATCTGCGTGAGAAAAAAAAAATGGAAAGGTAAATTCGGACGAACACTTATCGAAGGCCTTACTGAATAACAAGGAAAACAGAAATAAACGTTGGCACCCTGTGAAGTTTTGCAAATACCTCCATTAATTATTTTACACGATAATATTTACGCGATGGCCAATTCAACTAAGTTGGCCGTCAGCGAATACTAGAGAGATTTAGCATCGCCTTTACAGCAAACGGCAAACGCCAGGCCGGCTGAAGTTTTCTCTTTGATGAAAAAAAAAATGAAGCTTTTTTGGTTTAAGCTTATCTTCACCCAGTCGGCAACAGCTATCGAGCAAACACGAAAAAGAGAGAGGTGAGTTAGAGAAACACAAGTTTATGCATTTTAGAACAAGCAGCGGCTTGACGTTTCCTGTTTGGCGTGAGCCGTAAACGCGAAGCTGAATCGTAGATTGAAAACTTTGAGACTAGACTACGCTGTACCCTGCGATCAGGTGGTCCTTCTTGCCTTTTTGTTTGGGAGAGGAGGGGAAAAGTTTTTTTCATCCCCTTTTCCAGACAAAAAAAACCCGCCTGATCGTAGGTTAAATACGCGGCGGAGTGCAAGTTTCACACCTTTTTTTTGCGATAAATACAATCGTCGCCTTTTCGCAGCGCAGTCGAAAAGTCTTCTATTTTTGTGCGTAGAAAAACAAGCCGTTAAAGTTATTTAGGAAAATAATTGTTCTAGCATAAGTAAGTTACGAGAACAAGGACTATCTTAAGCCCTATGCACACCACAAAGCATGTTTAATTACACCAGGTTTAACAAAATGAAAATTGGTGAGAGAAAGCTGAACCGTGCGCTTTGACGTAGGATGCAAGTAAACTTTAACTTGCTTTCATTTGTACTAAATCTGTAGTCCACAAAAATCGCCGAAACCAGCTTTTATGAACGAAACAATTTTAACTGTTTAACTAAACAGCTTTTAAACGTGTTTAAACCTTGGTGTGAATGGGGCACTAAGAAAACTTCTAAGAAAATAAAGTAGCGTTTAAATTTTGCCTTTCAATGAATGCGTTAAGTCGAAAATTAGCCTCTACAATGAATAAAGTTGGATGTAAAAAAGCTCTTGTAGTTGAATTGTTCACTTAATAAATGTTCTACAAACCCACTTACCGCTACTCTGAAGTCACAGTGTGTTAGTGCGTTGATGTGAGTGAACGCCATGCTGGAAACTGTAGATGATCAAAACGGAACTCGCCGGCTCTGGATAAATAGAGTACTTCAACTATGTTGAATAAAAATTAGAAAACGCTGAACAAACAAGATACTGTATACGGAGGATATATAATAGATCAAATCTGCTTAAATTACTCAACAAGATTGTGATATGTGATAGAGATGATATATATGTTTCTCAATGCTTTAAAATTCTGGCTAGTTCTCAGTCCTTGGCTTTCCAATGTGTTTCCCTGGAAACCAAACACTCGTGCCAAATTTGGTGAAATGATTTGAAAGCCTGTACGCAAAAGCTGGGAAACCTGTGTAACTACTCAATGATTTAATAGTACACTGACTGTACATCGTACAGTCAGAGTTTTCATTGATCCATAATAATAATGACGTCATTGTACAGCGGCTGGTTCATTCGCCATCTTGTACAGCAGCGTAGTTCAGTGTAAGGTAAGATCTTAACTAGTTTCAACATAGTTTAACTATTAAAAACAATGATATGATGTAGACAAAGCACAGCGGGAATATGGACCTTTAAATTCAAGTTTCTAGTAAAATCTTGCTGACTTTTAGCTTGCATTCGATCGATCTTATTCCTCGTGGATTCAGTTAAGTTATCCATGATTCTTAGGATGTTGCTTCAAGTCAAACTCTAGATACTGTGAAGCACTGATTGTCAAGGCAAACGATTTCTAGCGTTTATTCCAGTTATAACTATTCCCCAACCAGATCAATCGAACGCGAATTCGCTACTTCAGATAATCCTTTTATTTCGTGGTGACATAATAGAAACCTCGACTCCCGATAACTCGAACCATCGCTAACTTTACCCTCGATAACTCGAACCTTTTTCAATTTCCCTTGAAGATTCGAGTTATCGGGAGTTGACTGTATTGTTCAATTATTTTTTTATATGATTCACAGCTTATGGTTGAGGGTAAAAAGATCACCGAGAATATCAGTTAGATGTCTGCTTTTTACACGTGATGAAGTCCAAGTTCCTCAATGATGTATGCTCTAGTCGATTCTTCGTCTGCTTGTAGCACTTGTAGTGAATGACAGATAGAATGAAATATACAGCTTATGGCTTCACATGTAAGTCTTGAGATATGATGAGTAGGTCTACTGAACTATACATGTATATATGGTCTCCTTTTGCGTCTGCATTGATATTTTATGTTGAAAAGCTCTGTTCAGAGCATGAAATAATAAAGATTTTGAATTTTCACCTGCAAGTAGTAAACCTTTATTTAACTAGGGTAATCCCTTTAGAATACTCTGTTATGAATAGGAGCCCTACATTAAAACTAATAAAAAAAACAAGATAATAGCTCACTATCTTGTCTTTTATCTATTATATGGCTATAATTTAATAAATATTAATATAATATTAATATAATTAATTTAATTATAACTGCAGGTAGTTATATAAAATTGCTTCTTCTTGTTTCTCTTGAAATAACTTCCTTATTCAACCTAATTTTTAAATTATTCCTGGAAAATATTGTACATAAAGAGACCAGTTAGCTATTGCACAGACTGAGTGAAAAAAATGAATTGTTACGTTCTTGCCAGACACACAGAAACTATTTTTTTCTGTTATCAGCAATGTCACTTGAATAAAGTAAATACTGCCTGGTTCCTTTTCATTTTTTTTTTTTCTAAGCTATTTCAATTGTTAATTTGTAAAGGAAACAGCTAGTCTTTCGAGTAAACAATACATAATTTCACAGATACTCGGAGTATCTCAGTATGTCAAGGGTTCTAAATCCTTATTACAAGCTTGAAAATCTTCGAGCTTTCTTTTCACAGTCTACAGGGGCACCCAACCACTGTCTTCTGCAAAATATCTGTTCAAAATATATGTCTCCAATTTTCTATTACTTGAAGACGGCTAAAAATGTTAGGAAAGTGTTCTAAAATTTTCGGGAAAAGAGTACTGAATCTCTCTTAATTTCGAAAAGACGTAAGTTCCCCTAGAATTCCGGAACAGATGCTGAGAATGCAATTCTAGTTATCTAAAAGTACTCTGGATAAAAAGTGTTTTCAATGTATTTAGGAGCAAACCCTCGTTGGGTGCCCTGCGATGAACTTCTTTATTTTTAAATGACATCATGCTTTTTGGTAGTGAGACATTTAATCAGCATTTTTAAAACAAATAAACTCTCTTACCGATGGCCGATTTTTTAAAACACAATTCGATTAAGCTGGTTGAGAAAAAACTTGGCACAAACAGCCCCTCCCTCCCCCCCCCCCCCCGCCATCCACCCACTCACCCACCTAACACGACAAAAGATAGAGGGAGAGGTTGTCAAGGTTTTATTAAAAGGATATTAAAGACAATGGTAAATAATATAGTTTAAGGACGATGCCTACTAATACCGAAGTATTTTTGTGCAGTTTATGACTTCGCGGGAAAAGCAGATCTTATCAAGGGCTATTGGGATCCAAAAAGAAAATTGTGGGTAACCACGCATTTTTCAGAGATATTTGAGCATTAATAGAGAGATTCAGCTTCGCGTTTACGGCTAACGGAAAAACGTTAAGCCGCTGTTTGTTCTACAATACACAAACTTGTGCTTCTCTCACTCACTTCTCTCTTTTTCGTGTTTGCTCGATAGCTGTCGCCTACTGGGTGGAGATAGGCTTAAACCAAAATAACCTATGTATGGGATTCTTTTCTAAATTGAAGCTTCATTATCTCTGAGAAATGCATGATTAACCCCCCCCCCCCCCCCTTTTTTTTTTATATTTTGAGATACCAAAAGCATTTGGTAAGTTCTGCTTTATCCGTATACTTTTAAACCGCGCAAAAATATTCCTGCATTAGTAGGCACCACCCATAGGAAACCTGAGTATCTCGCGATGCGCAGAACGTATGCCTTGGGTTCAAACCCCGGCTGGACCAACACTCAGGGTCCTTAAATGACTGAGGGGAAAGTGTTGCCTTTGTAATGACATCTGCAAATTGTTAGACTTTCTAGTCTTCTCGGATAAGGACGGTAAACCGTACGTCCCGTCTCACAACACTTGTTCCTAATAATAATCTGTGGGAAGTTAAAGAACCCTTGGCACTGTTCGTAAAGAGTAGGGCGTGGATTTCGGTGTCATGGTCTATCTGATTAAAGCCGTCATTGGTCTGGGTGGGTGGGGTGAGAGGCGGCTACATTGACCCTGAAAAGCCCCAAGGGGGGATTGGTCAATCAAATTAAAAAAAACAATCAAATATACCAAAACAGTAACGTTTAATGAAACTTGAGTTGTTCACATGCTTATACCTTTCAAATTATGCAACACGTCTGTTGAACGTTAACATTTCCCATTCCAACAAATCAAATCATACTATGCTTAAAAGTAAGCTGAAGTTTCCGACCGCACAGGACGGGTAACAAACATCCCTGTAACAATTGGAAAATTCACCTTGCTAGTAGGAAAGATTATACTAAGGTGGCTAAATATTTTTCAAACAATCTGTCTACAACAAATTAACAGAACACCTAGAAAATCTTTGTAGACCAAACGAACAACGGAAAACCTATCACGCTTTGTTTGCAACACTGAACAAACCAACACAAATAAGTGTCAAAGGCAGATATATCGCGCAACAACAACGATATTTTATTATTTGTCAATAAATCCTTAATCCCCTGGCTCCGCAGATAGCAGTGCTAATCGAGGCGGGCCATGATAATCCGGCAGTAAAAGAAGAGGAAATTACACAGGCGCTTTTCATTTAGCCATACATACATTATTTTCAAGCTGAAGTTTCCAACGCTACAGGACGGATACCAAAACATCTCGGTAACAATCGAAAAACTTCATCTTGCTAATAGGAGAAAATGTAAGAGCGGCGAAAAGTTTTCCAAACAAACTTCCTACAAAAAGGTTTAGGCCAAAACAGAATACTCGGAAAACTTTCCCTCGCCCGAAAAGACACAATAAAGCTATTTACTTTGCCTTGCTGAACTTTATATTAGCTGAGTAGCACTTTATATCAGCTTGAACGGATATTAAATGTCGCTATCATCCCAAATCGAAAATCTGAACCTTCCCGACGGAAATTTGTCCCTTCGCGCAAACTTGTCGAAGCGTTGAAAGCT
The DNA here is from genome assembly GCF_977016875.1 of Pavona decussata. Classification (NCBI taxonomy): domain Eukaryota; kingdom Metazoa; phylum Cnidaria; class Anthozoa; order Scleractinia; family Agariciidae; genus Pavona; species Pavona decussata. The sequence continues at coordinate 207,848 of NW_028145916.1, read as the reverse complement.
GTGGAGCTTGCGTTTGACTTGTCGATAACTGGTGCAGGTTTGTAAAACGCTATAAAAGTCTGGATGGTAAACACCTTGCGAATAAAATTTGGCTATTTTCATAAAGCCGTTTCTGTAGAGTTCATATACAAATATTGGCCCACTTTCTGAGAACTTCACTTCGCGGACTGGTAACAACTGAACTAGAAACGCGTGTAGTATGTCAGTTCTTATAAGTAAAAAACCGCATAACCGTACGAGAGATACGAGGTCACTTTCAGAAAAAGATAGGGGGCCACATACATTCCACTGCAAAATATTGAAAAGTAAATCTAAAGAATCTTTATCGAAGTTGTTCGGTAGACAAAGTTGATTTTGGCCGTGCGGTTTTAAGCAAACGCTACATATGCGAAATGTAGTGCTATTGCGAAGAAACGCGGAGAAAAAATCACTAGCGAAGGACAAGTAATTCGTTGAAATTGAACGAGAATAGCTTTCGGAACTCAAGGAAATTACTGTTCTGTCATTGCTGACGATGAACGCGAAGAACAGTTGTGGGATGAGGTCAATTTCTTTAAGTACTTGTGACAGCATTTGGTCTTCGCCGCAATATGTCATCTCAGCCATGAACTTGTTTGGTATAGATTACCTGCCACATTCAAAAAAGGTACTTTACACTTCGCTCACAAGAAACTATTCAACTTATTCAGTCATTGTAAAACATTTACTGCTTATGAACTTGGCGATGTATGTCAATTTTCGGTGTTCTTAGCTCGTAGATTCCGTTAGAGTGCAAGTATACGAGGTCGATAGGATAAATCAATGCATTTACAGCTTCTTTAAAACTCTTACCGGCATTGAGTTTAAATTTTGCTGGTTCAGTCTCCGAATACTCAGCTAGATAGGCTGTTTTGTGGTCTTCCGATAACCTTAAAACTTTGCCAATGAACACTTCAGGACATTTTTCAGTAGAATTCGACGCTACTAAAGCAACAAAATCGCCAGGTATGGGAAGATATTCTATGTTTCCTTCCTCGTCTTCATCGCTCAAGATAAGTACACCGTCTTCGTCAAGGCTTCGAGAAACCGTCGAGCTTAACATATCTAGCGCCTTACTTTTCTTCTGAGCCAAGGGACGTTCGTCGTAAAATCGCTTTTGCGTCCTTACGGAATGCTTCATTAAAGTTGCAAACGATTCTCTCAGCGCAGGATCGTTACTTCCGGGCAAAGTCAAAAAATGATTTACGACTGCTTTTCTTAAATCGACCGTGGTTAACTTCATTGAAAAATATTTTTCGAAAAGCGAAGACACGTAATTTGTATACGAAGCATGAGTGAAGGGGTCGCCTCTTGAATTGACGAACAAAAAATCATGTTCTTTACCCCCCAAAAGCAAGTTTCTCATTTTAGTGGAGTAAATCTTCAAATAATTAGTGAGAAAAGTCAATGGTGTTAGATCTGTTCTGTTCGGTCCATAAGTGAGTCTTGTTTTGTAAGCATCCTCATACAAGATGGTGGTTCCGTCTTGATTAAAGCAAAGAAAATTTTGATTCTTACACTCATCGCTGTTTTGGCCGCCATAAATGCGCAAAGATATGTATTCTTTAACTCGCCCGGGGTTAGCTGAACAGTAAAGCAGTAGGAGACATAAGTTCATGCAACTTCTTGCCTGGTCCAACCCAGTTTTCTCGCTTACTTCCCATTTTAATTCACGGCAAAGTTCTAAAAGTTCGCTATAAACCACTTTTTCCAGTGCAGGCTTTTTTGCCAAATCGTCTACTTTATCTCGCCGTGCTAGGCGTTCTAGCTGTCTCTGTATGGCCCTCACTTTGTCTACTGAATCAGTCCAATCTTTGATCTGACTAGATACTGATGGCACTTTCAACACGTTAAGGAAGGCGGAAATATAACGACTGCAAGTTATTGCCTTTACAGAACGCGAATCCATCATGTAATTTGAGAATTGTTGTATTATCTGCGCATCGGCACAGTAAGAAAATTTTGGATCGACTTTTTTCACGTTTTTTAAATACCACATGAATCGAGAAAGTCTTTCAATCATTTTGTCAATAGTCACATTTTGCAACGCACTGCCTTCACGGTCACAATTGAGTTCGCAAGAATAAAACCTTCGTATTTCTTTGATGTCTGAAAGGAGCTCGGGTGACATTTCCTCGCTACTTAGGGAAGCAACTTTTTTGCTTTCATTGCAAGAGGAGTCAGAGGCTTCTTGTGTTACTACATCATCACTGACGGGTTCTACGGAAGAACCAATCAGTTTACTACCCACATTCACAAGGTGTCTGCCATCGCTTTCAAGATCGTCATTTTTGGAGGAAGGCCCTGGTTGGTCGTCTAAACAGTTATTTTGCGTATGATCAAATTCACTTTGAAAATTCCAAGGTATTTGAGATTTTATCGGAGAAAAACCTGTTGAAACGTCGCCCGTTACAGTAGGAACTTGGGGTTCAAAGGTTTGCAAAAAATGCGATAGAAATCTATAGCTACTTTGAAGACGTAATAAATTGTGTTCACTTATTAATCTAAAAGGGCCATTTTGAGGTGGAAGGTGACTGGAGAAAAAACGGTTCTCGTCTTCTGTACAGACTAAAGTCTGTATTTGCAGAAAATTCAGTGTATTACATAAATGATCTTCCGCTACACTAAAAAACAGTTTGCTTTTGACCTCGGAAAAACAGTAAAACAATTCTTTTCCTCGTCTTATTGCATTGAGATTGCCAAACTGAACAGCCATTTCGCCAATCAAAGTTCCACCCAAAATAGCAAGCTAAACTATAACATGCAAAAAAAAATTATATTGACTCCTGTCCACGTAGCCGGCAATCTGTTTCGTTGACAATCTGAGAAAGGCCTCCTTACCAGTCTTTATATACTTGAAAATTATTACATGAACCAATCAATCTTGCTGCAAAAGAGAAAAAAGCAAGAAAGCAACTTAAGAATACACGCAGACTAACACACCCAAAGAAGGATCCTTCCTTAGATTCCTTTAAAAAAGAAATGAATTCGGCCGGACGGGTCCTCTCCCTAACCCTAACCCTAACCCTAACCTAACCTAACCCTAACCCTAAACCCTAACCCTAACCCTAACCCTAACCCTAACCCTAACCTCGGGGTGGACTCCTGCTGCGATGGTCTCCTTTGCCCACATCAGCGCAAGCCCATTATTCCACCCGAATGGCCCGAATTGGTTTCGAGCCGGGAATTCGTACGAAGATGGGTAGGCTGTGCAATTTCTTCACGGGGGGTGGACTGCTGCTGCGACGCTCTCCTTGCTCACATCACCACAAGTCCATTATCCCACCCGAATGGCCCGAATTGGCTTGGAGCCGGAAATTCGCCCGAAGATGGGTGGGCTGTGCAATACCTTTACGGGGGATGGACTCCTGCTGCAATGCTCTCCTTTGCCCACATCAGCGCAAGCCCATTATTCCACCCGAATGGCCCGAATTGGTTTCGAGCCGGGAATTCGTACGAAGATGGGTAGGCTGTGCAATTTCTTCACGGGGGGTGGACTGCTGCTGCGACGCTCTCCTTGCTCACATCACCACAAGTCCATTATCCCACCCGAATGGCCCGAATTGGCTTGGAGCCGGAAATTCGCCCGAAGATGGGTGGGCTGTGCAATTCCTTTACGGGGGGTGGACTCCTGCTGCGATGGTCTCCTTTGCCCACATCAGCGCAAGCCCATTATTCCACCCGAATGGCCCGAATTGGTTTCGAGCCGGGAATTCGTACGAAGATGGGTAGGCTGTGCAATTTCTTCACGGGGGGTGGACTGCTGCTGCGACGCTCTCCTTGCTCACATCACCACAAGTCCATTATCCCACCCGAATGGCCCGAATTGGCTTGGAGCCGGAAATTCGCCCGAAGATGGGTGGGCTGTGCAATACCTTTACGGGGGATGGACTCCTGCTGCGATGCTCTCCTTTGCCCACATCAGCGCAAGCCCATTATTCCACCCGAATGGCCCGAATTGGTTTCGAGCCGGGAATTCGTACGAAGATGGGTAGGCTGTGCAATTTCTTCACGGGGGGTGGACTGCTGCTGCGACGCTCTCCTTGCTCACATCACCACAAGTCCATTATCCCACCCGAATGGCCCGAATTGGCTTGGAGCCGGAAATTCGCCCGAAGATGGGTGGGCTGTGCAATTCCTTTACGGGGGGTGGACTCCTGCTGCGATGCTCTCCTTTGCCCACATCAGCGCAAGCCCATTATTCCACCCGAATGGCCCGAATTGGTTTCGAGCCGGGAATTCGTACGAAGATGGGTAGGCTGTGCAATTTCTTCACGGGGGGTGGACTGCTGCTGCGACGCTCTCCTTGCTCACATCACCACAAGTCCATTATCCCACCCGAATGGCCCGAATTGGCTTGGAGCCGGAAATTCGCCCGAAGATGGGTGGGCTGTGCAATTCCTTTACGGGGGGTGGACTCCTGCTGCGATGGTCTCCTTTGCCCACATCAGCGCAAGCCCATTATTCCACCCGAATGGCCCGAATTGGTTTCGAGCCGGGAATTCGTACGAAGATGGGTAGGCTGTGCAATTTCTTCACGGGGGGTGGACTGCTGCTGCGACGCTCTCCTTGCTCACATCACCACAAGTCCATTATCCCACCCGAATGGCCCGAATTGGCTTGGAGCCGGAAATTCGCCCGAAGATGGGTGGGCTGTGCAATTCCTTTACGGGGGGTGGACTCCTGCTGCGATGCTCTCCTTTGCCCACATCAGCGCAAGCCCATTATTCCACCCGAATGGCCCGAATTGGTTTCGAGCCGGGAATTCGTACGAAGATGGGTAGGCTGTGCAATTTCTTCACGGGGGGTGGACTGCTGCTGCGACGCTCTCCTTGCTCACATCACCACAAGTCCATTATCCCACCCGAATGGCCCGAATTGGCTTGGAGCCGGAAATTCGCCCGAAGATGGGTGGGCTGTGCAATACCTTTACGGGGGATGGACTCCTGCTGCGATGCTCTCCTTTGCCCACATCAGCGCAAGCCCATTATTCCACCCGAATGGCCCGAATTGGTTTCGAGCCGGGAATTCGTACGAAGATGGGTAGGCTGTGCAATTTCTTCACGGGGGGTGGACTGCTGCTGCGACGCTCTCCTTGCTCACATCACCACAAGTCCATTATCCCACCCGAATGGCCCGAATTGGCTTGGAGCCGGAAATTCGCCCGAAGATGGGTGGGCTGTGCAATTCCTTTACGGGGGGTGGACTCCTGCTGCGATGCTCTCCTTTGCCCACATCAGCGCAAGCCCATTATTCCACCCGAATGGCCCGAATTGGTTTCGAGCCGGGAATTCGTACGAAGATGGGTAGGCTGTGCAATTTCTTCACGGGGGGTGGACTGCTGCTGCGACGCTCTCCTTGCTCACATCACCACAAGTCCATTATCCCACCCGAATGGCCCGAATTGGCTTGGAGCCGGAAATTCGCCCGAAGATGGGTGGGCTGTGCAATTCCTTTACGGGGGGTGGACTCCTGCTGCGATGGTCTCCTTTGCCCACATCAGCGCAAGCCCATTATTCCACCCGAATGGCCCGAATTGGTTTCGAGCCGGGAATTCGTACGAAGATGGGTAGGCTGTGCAATTTCTTCACGGGGGGTGGACTGCTGCTGCGACGCTCTCCTTGCTCACATCACCACAAGTCCATTATCCCACCCGAATGGCCCGAATTGGCTTGGAGCCGGAAATTCGCCCGAAGATGGGTGGGCTGTGCAATACCTTTACGGGGGATGGACTCCTGCTGCGATGCTCTCCTTTGCCCACATCAGCGCAAGCCCATTATTCCACCCGAATGGCCCGAATTGGTTTCGAGCCGGGAATTCGTACGAAGATGGGTAGGCTGTGCAATTTCTTCACGGGGGGTGGACTGCTGCTGCGACGCTCTCCTTGCTCACATCACCACAAGTCCATTATCCCACCCGAATGGCCCGAATTGGCTTGGAGCCGGAAATTCGCCCGAAGATGGGTGGGCTGTGCAATTCCTTTACAGGGGGTGGACTCCTGCTGCGATGCTCTCCTTTGCCCACATCAGCGCAAGCCCATTATTCCACCCGAATGGCCCGAATTGGTTTCGAGCCGGGAATTCGTACGAAGATGGGTAGGCTGTGCAATTTCTTCACGGGGGGTGGACTGCTGCTGCGACGCTCTCCTTGCTCACATCACCACAAGTCCATTATCCCACCCGAATGGCCCGAATTGGCTTGGAGCCGGAAATTCGCCCGAAGATGGGTGGGCTGTGCAATTCCTTTACGGGGGGTGGACTCCTGCTGCGATGCTCTCCTTTGCCCACATCAGCGCAAGCCCATTATTCCACCCGAATGGCCCGAATTGGTTTCGAGCCGGGAATTCGTACGAAGATGGGTAGGCTGTGCAATTTCTTCACGGGGGGTGGACTGCTGCTGCGACGCTCTCCTTGCTCACATCACCACAAGTCCATTATCCCACCCGAATGGCCCGAATTGGCTTGGAGCCGGAAATTCGCCCGAAGATGGGTGGGCTGTGCAATTCCTTTACGGGGGGTGGACTCCTGCTGCGATGCTCTCCTTTGCCCACATCAGCGCAAGCCCATTATTCCACCCGAATGGCCCGAATTGGTTTCGAGCCGGGAATTCGTACGAAGATGGGTAGGCTGTGCAATTTCTTCACGGGGGGTGGACTGCTGCTGCGACGCTCTCCTTGCTCACATCACCACAAGTCCATTATCCCACCCGAATGGCCCGAATTGGCTTGGAGCCGGAAATTCGCCCGAAGATGGGTGGGCTGTGCAATACCTTTACGGGGGATGGACTCCTGCTGCGATGCTCTCCTTTGCCCACATCAGCGCAAGCCCATTATTCCACCCGAATGGCCCGAATTGGTTTCGAGCCGGGAATTCGTACGAAGATGGGTAGGCTGTGCAATTTCTTCACGGGGGGTGGACTGCTGCTGCGACGCTCTCCTTGCTCACATCACCACAAGTCCATTATCCCACCCGAATGGCCCGAATTGGCTTGGAGCCGGAAATTCGCCCGAAGATGGGTGGGCTGTGCAATTCCTTTACGGGGGGTGGACTCCTGCTGCGATGGTCTCCTTTGCCCACATCAGCGCAAGCCCATTATTCCACCCGAATGGCCCGAATTGGTTTCGAGCCGGGAATTCGTACGAAGATGGGTAGGCTGTGCAATTTCTTCACGGGGGGTGGACTGCTGCTGCGACGCTCTCCTTGCTCACATCACCACAAGTCCATTATCCCACCCGAATGGCCCGAATTGGCTTGGAGCCGGAAATTCGCCCGAAGATGGGTGGGCTGTGCAATACCTTTACGGGGGATGGACTCCTGCTGCGATGCTCTCCTTTGCCCACATCAGCGCAAGCCCATTATTCCACCCGAATGGCCCGAATTGGTTTCGAGCCGGGAATTCGTACGAAGATGGGTAGGCTGTGCAATTTCTTCACGGGGGGTGGACTGCTGCTGCGACGCTCTCCTTGCTCACATCACCACAAGTCCATTATCCCACCCGAATGGCCCGAATTGGCTTGGAGCCGGAAATTCGCCCGAAGATGGGTGGGCTGTGCAATACCTTTACGGGGGATGGACTCCTGCTGCAATGCTCTCCTTTGCCCACATCAGCGCAAGCCCATTATTCCACCCGAATGGCCCGAATTGGTTTCGAGCCGGGAATTCGTACGAAGATGGGTAGGCTGTGCAATTTCTTCACGGGGGGTGGACTGCTGCTGCGACGCTCTCCTTGCTCACATCACCACAAGTCCATTATCCCACCCGAATGGCCCGAATTGGCTTGGAGCCGGAAATTCGCCCGAAGATGGGTGGGCTGTGCAATTCCTTTACGGGGGGTGGACTCCTGCTGCGATGGTCTCCTTTGCCCACATCAGCGCAAGCCCATTATTCCACCCGAATGGCCCGAATTGGTTTCGAGCCGGGAATTCGTACGAAGATGGGTAGGCTGTGCAATTTCTTCACGGGGGGTGGACTGCTGCTGCGACGCTCTCCTTGCTCACATCACCACAAGTCCATTATCCCACCCGAATGGCCCGAATTGGCTTGGAGCCGGAAATTCGCCCGAAGATGGGTGGGCTGTGCAATACCTTTACGGGGGATGGACTCCTGCTGCGATGCTCTCCTTTGCCCACATCAGCGCAAGCCCATTATTCCACCCGAATGGCCCGAATTGGTTTCGAGCCGGGAATTCGTACGAAGATGGGTAGGCTGTGCAATTTCTTCACGGGGGGTGGACTGCTGCTGCGACGCTCTCCTTGCTCACATCACCACAAGTCCATTATCCCACCCGAATGGCCCGAATTGGCTTGGAGCCGGAAATTCGCCCGAAGATGGGTGGGCTGTGCAATTCCTTTACGGGGGGTGGACTCCTGCTGCGATGCTCTCCTTTGCCCACATCAGCGCAAGCCCATTATTCCACCCGAATGGCCCGAATTGGTTTCGAGCCGGGAATTCGTACGAAGATGGGTAGGCTGTGCAATTTCTTCACGGGGGGTGGACTGCTGCTGCGACGCTCTCCTTGCTCACATCACCACAAGTCCATTATCCCACCCGAATGGCCCGAATTGGCTTGGAGCCGGAAATTCGCCCGAAGATGGGTGGGCTGTGCAATTCCTTTACGGGGGGTGGACTCCTGCTGCGATGGTCTCCTTTGCCCACATCAGCGCAAGCCCATTATTCCACCCGAATGGCCCGAATTGGTTTCGAGCCGGGAATTCGTACGAAGATGGGTAGGCTGTGCAATTTCTTCACGGGGGGTGGACTGCTGCTGCGACGCTCTCCTTGCTCACATCACCACAAGTCCATTATCCCACCCGAATGGCCCGAATTGGCTTGGAGCCGGAAATTCGCCCGAAGATGGGTGGGCTGTGCAATTCCTTTACGGGGGGTGGACTCCTGCTGCGATGCTCTCCTTTGCCCACATCAGCGCAAGCCCATTATTCCACCCGAATGGCCCGAATTGGTTTCGAGCCGGGAATTCGTACGAAGATGGGTAGGCTGTGCAATTTCTTCACGGGGGGTGGACTGCTGCTGCGACGCTCTCCTTGCTCACATCACCACAAGTCCATTATCCCACCCGAATGGCCCGAATTGGCTTGGAGCCGGAAATTCGCCCGAAGATGGGTGGGCTGTGCAATACCTTTACGGGGGATGGACTCCTGCTGCGATGCTCTCCTTTGCCCACATCAGCGCAAGCCCATTATTCCACCCGAATGGCCCGAATTGGTTTCGAGCCGGGAATTCGTACGAAGATGGGTAGGCTGTGCAATTTCTTCACGGGGGGTGGACTGCTGCTGCGACGCTCTCCTTGCTCACATCACCACAAGTCCATTATCCCACCCGAATGGCCCGAATTGGCTTGGAGCCGGAAATTCGCCCGAAGATGGGTGGGCTGTGCAATTCCTTTACGGGGGGTGGACTCCTGCTGCGATGCTCTCCTTTGCCCACATCAGCGCAAGCCCATTATTCCACCCGAATGGCCCGAATTGGTTTCGAGCCGGGAATTCGTACGAAGATGGGTAGGCTGTGCAATTTCTTCACGGGGGGTGGACTGCTGCTGCGACGCTCTCCTTGCTCACATCACCACAAGTCCATTATCCCACCCGAATGGCCCGAATTGGCTTGGAGCCGGAAATTCGCCCGAAGATGGGTGGGCTGTGCAATTCCTTTACGGGGGGTGGACTCCTGCTGCGATGGTCTCCTTTGCCCACATCAGCGCAAGCCCATTATTCCACCCGAATGGCCCGAATTGGTTTCGAGCCGGGAATTCGTACGAAGATGGGTAGGCTGTGCAATTTCTTCACGGGGGGTGGACTGCTGCTGCGACGCTCTCCTTGCTCACATCACCACAAGTCCATTATCCCACCCGAATGGCCCGAATTGGCTTGGAGCCGGAAATTCGCCCGAAGATGGGTGGGCTGTGCAATACCTTTACGGGGGATGGACTCCTGCTGCGATGCTCTCCTTTGCCCACATCAGCGCAAGCCCATTATTCCACCCGAATGGCCCGAATTGGTTTCGAGCCGGGAATTCGTACGAAGATGGGTAGGCTGTGCAATTTCTTCACGGGGGGTGGACTGCTGCTGCGACGCTCTCCTTGCTCACATCACCACAAGTCCATTATCCCACCCGAATGGCCCGAATTGGCTTGGAGCCGGAAATTCGCCCGAAGATGGGTGGGCTGTGCAATTCCTTTACGGGGGGTGGACTCCTGCTGCGATGCTCTCCTTTGCCCACATCAGCGCAAGCCCATTATTCCACCCGAATGGCCCGAATTGGTTTCGAGCCGGGAATTCGTACGAAGATGGGTAGGCTGTGCAATTTCTTCACGGGGGGTGGACTGCTGCTGCGACGCTCTCCTTGCTCACATCACCACAAGTCCATTATCCCACCCGAATGGCCCGAATTGGCTTGGAGCCGGAAATTCGCCCGAAGATGGGTGGGCTGTGCAATTCCTTTACGGGGGGTGGACTCCTGCTGCGATGCTCTCCTTTGCCCACATCAGCGCAAGCCCATTATTCCACCCGAATGGCCCGAATTGGTTTCGAGCCGGGAATTCGTACGAAGATGGGTAGGCTGTGCAATTTCTTCACGGGGGGTGGACTGCTGCTGCGACGCTCTCCTTGCTCACATCACCACAAGTCCATTATCCCACCCGAATGGCCCGAATTGGCTTGGAGCCGGAAATTCGCCCGAAGATGGGTGGGCTGTGCAATTCCTTTACGGGGGGTGGACTCCTGCTGCGATGGTCTCCTTTGCCCACATCAGCGCAAGCCCATTATTCCACCCGAATGGCCCGAATTGGTTTCGAGCCGGGAATTCGTACGAAGATGGGTAGGCTGTGCAATTTCTTCACGGGGGGTGGACTGCTGCTGCGACGCTCTCCTTGCTCACATCACCACAAGTCCATTATCCCACCCGAATGGCCCGAATTGGCTTGGAGCCGGAAATTCGCCCGAAGATGGGTGGGCTGTGCAATACCTTTACGGGGGATGGACTCCTGCTGCGATGCTCTCCTTTGCCCACATCAGCGCAAGCCCATTATTCCACCCGAATGGCCCGAATTGGTTTCGAGCCGGGAATTCGTACGAAGATGGGTAGGCTGTGCAATTTCTTCACGGGGGGTGGACTGCTGCTGCGACGCTCTCCTTGCTCACATCACCACAAGTCCATTATCCCACCCGAATGGCCCGAATTGGCTTGGAGCCGGAAATTCGCCCGAAGATGGGTGGGCTGTGCAATTCCTTTACGGGGGGTGGACTCCTGCTGCGATGGTCTCCTTTGCCCACATCAGCGCAAGCCCATTATTCCACCCGAATGGCCCGAATTGGTTTCGAGCCGGGAATTCGTACGAAGATGGGTAGGCTGTGCAATTTCTTCACGGGGGGTGGACTGCTGCTGCGACGCTCTCCTTGCTCACATCACCACAAGTCCATTATCCCACCCGAATGGCCCGAATTGGCTTGGAGCCGGAAATTCGCCCGAAGATGGGTGGGCTGTGCAATACCTTTACGGGGGATGGACTCCTGCTGCGATGCTCTCCTTTGCCCACATCAGCGCAAGCCCATTATTCCACCCGAATGGCCCGAATTGGTTTCGAGCCGGGAATTCGTACGAAGATGGGTAGGCTGTGCAATTTCTTCACGGGGGGTGGACTGCTGCTGCGACGCTCTCCTTGCTCACATCACCACAAGTCCATTATCCCACCCGAATGGCCCGAATTGGCTTGGAGCCGGAAATTCGCCCGAAGATGGGGGAATTTCTCCTCGGAGAACCTAAGAGCGTATTTTGCCCTCAAAGGTTGGATGATACTCTGAACTCTCCAATTAACAGTACTTATTGCAGCTGGCTGCCTTCTTTTCTTGATGCGTGAGTCAGGAGATGCACCGTTAAAAGTTTTCTTTCATTTTGTTTTAACACTACTATTGGGTCTCAGTTTGACTGAACAACGTTGCAGTCTTCAATATTTACGCGTGAAACACAAGCCTAATTTCATTGAAATCGAGGTGGAGCGAAAGGAAAATCACTTATTCCTAGGCGAGATGTAGTTCATTTGATGGGACTAGGGTACATGGTGGGTCGACTGTGGTATAGAATGAATGTTCCCATTGCATTGTGGGTAATGGCGGACTTTCTTGACGCGGAACACACAGTCCCGAGGTTAGAGAAAAATATTAGAAGTCTAAAAGCAACTCTTCATTTCCCTTTTTCGATAACGACATAGGTTGGCAAATGAGCCACAACTCACGGAAATACCGGCTAAACTAAAGATCACCGTGGACAGGAATATTGAAGAGTTGCTGATAAACTTTCCGTCTGGATCGATCCACCAGCCATCGCCAAAACAATAGCGCCCAAAAGCGCTTTCAACGATGGAAGGATGGAAGACACGTCTCATTTCTTTGAAAGGTGCCAGTGACTTGCGGGTATCGGGACTTAATGATTTCCGTCAACCACCAGACGGCTCAAATATCGAGAATAACTACGCCACATGAATGTAACATCAAGATTGCGAACGCTCATTAACATAAGCTTTTCTTCCCGCCAAAGGATGTCACTATGCTGTGCGAAATGACTATTTCCCAGCTTCTCTCGTCTTTTTATCCTTGCACAACGAGAACGAAATTTATGGATTCATTCATTGTTTCTTTACATTTCCAAACGAGTAAGTTACCATTAACATCTAGCTTGTAGGTCTGTACTATAACAGTAAAGACATTAAAACAAAGCATATAATTTTTAAAGTACCAATTGAATTTGTCATTCAATTCCATCGCTATTTCTCAATGCAATGCAATGCAATCCAGGGATGTCAAGGGAACACTGTCTGCCATTTCCTAGAAATTAAACACTGCAGAAAAATTTACACTTACCTTAACCTTTTATGCCCTAGCAGTGATCAGCATAAAATGTCTCTTTGCAATGTAAATGCTTATTCAACTCTTGAGGTGATGAGAATTTAGCATATGATCACCCAAGCTGTATTCTCTTGAGATTTTAATAGTAATGGGACAGAAACGTTCTACTTTCTAGAGAGTGAAACTGGTTCTTCAAATTTATAGCTCAGAAATTTCATCTTTGAGACAAAGGATGATATATGAAACCAATAATGAAGCAAACTAAATGCCCAAAATGACTACTCATGGATTGAGTTTGATGTCAAGGCAGCCATGTTGGTGTAACAGGAACAACAATTTTTTTCTCCTGAGAGTTCACTTCAATTTTTGTGTAACCAAATGTTTTTTTAAGGGGACACCAACATGGCAGCAATAAAAAACAAACAAACAAACAAACACCTATTCATTAAATAATTAAAGCAGAAATGGGAAATATTATCAATTGAGTGCCATGCATCATATTTTTTGCAATATGGAACTTACCCCATTGGTGTCCCATTAGCCGTGGATAAGCATACACTATCACATCACTACATTGCTTGAAGCGAGAATTTAATTCCATTTTGTCAACAATAAAACTTTATTAAGTCAATTTTAAAAATATTAATGGCACAAACAAAATAACAATGGTTGGGAATTAGCTAACACTAGCTTTTTGTAAATGCACAACAACCTTGAGTCTAAATTATAACCCTCGTTTTTTCAACCTACTTCTCAGTGTTTGGATATCGGATGAAACATTCTTCCTCGTGTTTGATATATTACGTCTACACTTTTCCATTTTACGGGCCATGTTGACAAGAATCATCAAATTACAGTTGAAATTACTCAAGCCTATTCCATATTATTCTTATTACAGAAAATACCCAATAAAATAAGAGCAATAGAACAAATTACACGTCCAGAAACTTAGACAGGAAGTTCCAGTATAAAACGGGCCTGACCTGCCCATTCTTACCTTCAGCCTTTCACCAAGGTAAACAACTAACAAACATGCATTTTTTTTGAAAAACTAGTATTGACAACCTTGGCTTAGTTTTCGGTATAACCCTGTTAAGCCAATTAAATTACAAATCTTCATATTGCTGTTGTGATAGTAAGAAATTTGCAGAGGAGAATTGAGTCAGCAAAGCTACCACAACTGGATGGCATCAACATCTCCAGTTCACAGCCACATAGGTGTGAAAGGAAAGAGGGGCTTGCCCTTTTATAAAGGAACTATTTCTTTAAATTTTAAAACAACCTGTCCTATTTAAACTACGATTGACTAGGTTTGCCATTATGTTTACAAAGAGTATGGCTGTTATGATTATCTCTACTATAATCATTTATCAATCTGCATTCACTTTCATTGGGGTGCCTGCTTAACAATCATAATGGAAAATACAAAGTTCATATAGATCTATATTGGAAATGAACCCACTGCGTAGACTGCAGTTTTGCCAGATTGACAGTTCTGTGTGGAAAACTAGTAGTCAGTTCTCTCTGGTGACTTCCATTCCACCTGTTTAATTAGAATGACAACACTATAGCCTGTAAAGGCTGTAAAATGTTTACTCTGCAGACATTTGCATGTCTGCATGACATGTTTACTGCTAATTTATTGCACAGTTGGAATTGAAATCATCAGAAAGAAAGCCGTTTTGTTTGTTATATTTTAAACCAGGTAAAGCCAGGAACCTGAGCTCATAAGCTCAAGTTTTTCCAGTTCTGGCTTACCTGTTATCTAGTTAAGCATGCAAATATATCATAAATTTTGTGTATGTATAAGTAAGTCTGACAATGAAAGAACATTTTCTTCCTCTACAAAACAATGTTTTCACTTCTTTAAGGGGAATAAAAGTCTTTGTAAAGAGGTAATGGGCAGAATGTAGTGTGCAAGCTTCTTAAATAGTTGATACAAATGCACATTAGTTACAAATTACAGTAGAAGTTATTGCATCCCTATTGACAAAGAAGCTGTTGAGAATGAATGTCTCATTAACCTTGGGAACATTATCATGCTAACAAAGATCTAGTTACACGAGAGAAGTATTCTGCTCGCTTGTTTTATAAGTAGTGATCCTTACATCCATCATGACTGATACTTGATGAACCACTACAGTATGGTTTGTCCTCATATGAAACATTGAAATACGTTATATAGAAAACATCCAATCATACCACTTTTCTAAAGAGTTCGGGTTGCATTTCCCACTTGAGTTTGACATGCCTTTAATAATAATAATAATAATAATAATAATAATAATAATAATAATAATAATAATAATAACAATAACAATAATAACAATAACAATAACAATAACAATAACAATAATAATAATAACAATAACAACAATAACAATAATAATAATAATAATAATAATAATAATAATAATAATAATAATAACCTCTAATTACCATTGGTAAGCATTTATTGCTCAGGGTGCTAGTGAGGCCAAGAATTATAACTGGCAAGCAAATAATTCAAATAGAACATAACAATTTAAATTCCCAACTGGCAGAATGCAGAGCAAGTGGCCAGACAGTCACTTGAATCACCCACCACCAGATTTCAAGTGCAGCACCGTAAGTACAGAGGCAGCATGCCTGAGTGGTTTCACTACACTTAAACATATTTAAAGATGACACTAACATAAATAATGTTAACATAGGGGCTTGTGCTTGTTGATGCTGTCAGAAACTATTAAATTTTATTGTCTATTAAATTATATTGTATTGTATCTCTATTCAGGGTTCCATTGTCATTTCAACATTCTCTACAATAAATAAATCCAACAAACCTTGTCAAGAACATCTGTTTTTGCCATTAAATTATTGAAAATCATAGGAATCAAATATACATTCAGATAAATTGAAAAAGACAGTACTTTTCAGTGCTTTCAAATAAGAACTGAACATAAATTATTTACTCTTAGAGAAAATGAATTACTCCTGCAAATGACGGCTTCTAAGGAATCAATAAAATGACATTTGTGTCACATGGACAGGTCTACAGTCAACCTACTGACTACAAGAGTAATGTAAAGACCTTCAAACAACATTTGGCACTGCATCCTAATGAAGCAAACATCAGATGTACGAAAATTTAAAATGAAGCCAACTACTCCTCGCAGAACGGAAAAATATTTATAAGTACAACACTTTGATTATCTGGGAATACTGTTTGTTGTGACATGATATTTCTACAGCCTCCACAGGTCATCATTACAATCAAATAAATTGTGAGTCATTGCTGGATGGTATTAGGTCATGGATTAAATAACAAAGTCAAAATGTTACCTAAGAAGTGATGTTACTGGCTGTGAAAGGTGTAAAACTGTATTTTTGCATTTGGGCCTGTTAGTCAATCGTTTGTCTATTGTTAGCAAAATAAGGTTTTGTATATTTTCTCTGCCTTGTCCTAAATTCATTGATTTATTCCAGTCTAACCGATGAAGTAGCATGACAGTCACTGGATTTTAAATTGTTAACTGCTTCCTGTCCGTCTGTAAGTTTGCCTCTGTCTTAAGGTGTCTCCAGAGGTGTCTCGCGTCCAAGCGATGTAGTGCATCCAGTTTTTGGCTTACTTTGCTGACTTTTTTTCACCAATTTTGTGCAAATCAATCCATTAGTGCAGATCACATTTGGTCTATAAAGGCGACTGTTCTTGCGGTGTTAATTACATCGGGAAAACCAGGAGAAATGTGGAGGTGCGAATCAATGAACATTCAAACTCCTCCAATGACTCTGAGCCTGTCCGTCACGTAAGGGAGAATCCGACCCATTCTTTTAGTTGGCTAATGTACGGCCTAAACTTTTCCCAAGTGCAGGATCATTGAAGGCTTAATGATCCAACAATGGAGCCCCAGTCTGAACAAACAAGTCCATTCTTACGTAGCAAAACTGTTCCCATCGGGAATCACATAAAACATATAAAATATGCATGTAGCGGACGGTCTTTTTACCCTGAAGATGACTTGATTAGTCGAAATCGTTTGGGTTTTAATATCTTCTTAACTTTTTAGCCTTGTAAATAGTATGGTAACTCTCAAGCGAATATTGTGGATAAAAAAATTATTAAAAAGATCCTAAAAAACTGATTCACAAGCTCATGCCATCATTGTGTGTCTCCATCGCGAGGAACAGAAGTTTTAGTATTTAGATTGAGGATTTTATGGATAGTAATTAGTTTTAGAATTTAATTACTAGGATCTCTATGATTAGGAGTTGGGATTTTAATTGTAACGACTTTGGACGTTGCATTGATTGGCTACGGCTGGCCGCCCAATCATTGTTTAGGATATCTGGGCATCCAGAAGTTTTAACTGCAATTATAATAATAATAATAATAATAATAATAATAATAATAATAATAATAATAATAATAATAATAATAATATGACTTTTTATTACAAATAGAATAGCTTTTTGTAAGTTTATGACTTGTTTTTTCCTTTACTTGTAAATAGCTTGGAATATGTTAATAAAGATTATTATTGTTAATTAATTTTATAAAAAAATTAATATTATTATTATTATTATTATTATTATTATTATTATTATTATTGTTATTATTGTATAGTTCACGCCATTAGTTTTTAGCACGACAGGTGGAATGGCGGTGGAATGCAAGCGATACCATAGTAGGCTGGCAGAGTTAGTTGCTACAAAGAAGGGCGAAAGCTATGCGACTACTATGTCATGGATCAGGGCAAGGGTGTCCTTTGCGTTGCTGAGGTCAGAATTTATAAGGGCGAAGAGGTTCGCGAGCTACAAGGAGGATCCATCTAGAATTGACGGACATTGACTTTGACATCGAGAAAGGACATGCAAACATTCGTAACAAACATTGGGAACATAATTCTATTTCTTAGTCTTTCTAATTTTTCTTGGTAGCCTTCCATTTGATGTCGGTTTTTATTCCCCTTTTTTTTAATTTTTAACTTTGTATATATTATTGATTTTTTTAATAAGATTAGCATAGTAACTTTATAAGAAAAAAATCGGCTTGAAAGTTGTCTCTTTTTTCATCGAAATAAATTGTAAATAGTTTTTAATAGTTCTTTTTTCTACTTTTAACTTGTGAATAGCAATTTGCTTGAAATATGTTAATAAAGATTTTTATATTTACTATTATTATTATTATTATTATTATTATTATTGTTATTATTATTATTATTATTACTATTATATATACTGTATTTATGACAGCAAACTGTAGAATCACTCAGGTTTTAATAGAATCAAACTGTATCTAGTAGATTTTATTCTTGTAAATAATAAAGTTATCATTCCATTAATGTTTTTAATTATTATTATTATTATTATTATTATTATTATTATCATTATTATTATTTTTATTATCATTATTATTATTATTATTATTATTATTATTATTATTATTATTATAACACATGCATACGCCACTTGTTGCAGTGGCACAAAGTACTGAATTGTTCCAAACTTGTTGTCAAAGTAGACCACACTGCAGTGTTGTTTTGTGTACTCCCTACTGCAAAATACCATGTTAGCCACCACTGCCCTTTGAAACGTTTCAACTGGTGCACAGATGTCCAGTGAAACTCCTGACTCCTTGAAAGCTTCTTTCAACTTTGCAGTTGGGATAATTGTTGTTAGCTAGTGCCTCCAATTCCACAGATTGTAATGGAAAAAGTCACTATGAATGCTCTTTAAAAAAGAAAAGAAAACATAACTACAGACTTTATAACATTTAAATTACATAATCTTCATAATCTGCTTATAGTACTGTGAAATCTGACAGTCTTTAGTTGAATTGGATCTCGCCTTCAAACAACCAGACCTGTGAGTTGTTACTTCACTAAATGGTATTGTTTATGACAATAAATAATAATAACACTCACCTTTGTTTTCATAGTTACAGCGCAGACACCAAAAAAGGAGTTAGAAATGTGCTCATTGCAGGTTTTGCCTTCCCTTGCCAAAGTCCCCAAACAACTAAGTTCTTTTTTGAGAACCTGACAAAAAGTGCACAAGGAATTTAAAAAAATGTAAGCATTTATCCTGAAAATAAATCTAATTTGGCATGAAAGAAAAAAAAATACCAACATCTGAATCAGTACAAAATAACTAAAGACCCAATAGGCCATTTGCGAGTTGCTTTGAACCTCATTATGAAAACGAGGTCTAGTTCTAAGTTTTTATTGTGAAAATTTGTTGTGATTCACATGCAAACAAAACTAATTTTCATATGAAAGGCTTTGCACTTAGCCCCATTTTAATGACAAGTTCAAGGCAGCTCAGAAATGGCCTACTGAATTCTGCTGACATGACAAATAATTTGTCAATTATTGATATTAAGTAAGAAAAACAATCTAAGATATATTACTATTTTCAAAATCAAATTAATTACCTCTGACTTTTAGGCAGTTCATTAATTGCCAGATAAATTGGCCATACTCCAACACCAGAATTTTTGGGTATTGGAATCCCATCAGTGTTGATATCAAACTGAAATTGTTGGGGTTGTGTAGGAATCATCCAGGTTTGCAGTGTTCCCTGTAATATGATCTATCAATAATGTCACATATTTTGGAAGGGTGTTGTTGCCTTGTAAACTTGTTCACCACGTGACTCCACATTTCCTGGTCTGTGACAAATCAAAAATAATTATACATACATGCACAGTAAGAACTGAGTGCCAAAAAAATATGCGACTAATACTTTTAGTTTGCTTGTCAGGACTTTCATGAGCCAAGTTGTTGATGCAAATATGACATAAAATTTTTCTCATCATGATCACCAAATGAAGGCTCCATTAAGAAACTATGTAGCGGCTCTTTTATACAGATTTACATTTCCATACAGGTTTAATGCCATATTTGCACCAGAAAATAGTAACTTGAATTGTGATCCATAAATGCATGATTAAGTGTTGGTTTGTTCAATTTACTTGTTTTCCTATATTTTATCAGATACCAGAGTTTGCTTATGTTAATGAACTCCAGAATAATTATTGTGAGCTCTTAGCAGCTTTTTCTACATAAAGAACACAATGCAGAAGTAATGGACAGAATATGGGTGGCAGGGAAGAACACTAATCTAGGGATAAGGGAAACCAGGTGTGGAGCTCTCCTGGCAGAAGACAAGTTCAGGTGGTACTGGGGGTAGCCACCTTGGACAGAGCAGAGGTCCTGATCAGTCTCCAGTAGGGTGAGTCCCATATCCCCTAGTCACAGGGAACATCAATCCAAGACATGTTTCTGAAGCTTCAAAAAGGAACCACATGTCAAATTATTAGTTTTGTTTTTTAATAAAGAGTACCTGTTTTTCAATCATCCCTGTCCCATGGATGAACTCTGTCAAGCTTCCTTTCATCACTTCAAAACCAAAACAAGACCACAGTGGTCCCAAGCATTTCATAAACTTTGCAAGCTTAAGGTGCATAAAGTTGTGATGGTTGATTCTGCAGCTGCCTTCACCTAGAATAAAAATATAAAAATTATTTTACATTTTTCGTTGTGAAGTCATAATTACTTTATGTAACTGGGATTTTGCCTGAATTAACAGTATTTTGAAATACATACGTGTATCTTAAAAATCGTAATTTCCTTCCCTGAGTAGCAAAAAGGGGTCATGTTGGCAACAAGGTCTTTGTTTGGAAACACTGTTTAAAGCTCATGAGGTATAACCATTAGAAATAATTATCGTAGCTTACCATACAAAGGTTCATACTGGCCAAAAAAAAAGGTCAAGCACTGCTCCACTTTCACCAAATCACTTTCTGAAATTGAGTCCCCAAGAAGAATGTGTATGCCTTCCACCAGTACGGCAAAGTGCTCTAAATATATATCTGGCAGGAATTACCATCAAGGTAGGGCAAGGCATAAAACAAAAGCCAGCTTAACAATTCAGATGCTGAATCCAAAATGCGAGAAAGTAATTTATTTAATTAGAACCTATTTACATCACAAATTGTCTGATCAAATTAGTCATGACAGTGTACTAGTACTTACAACTGTAAACTGGCATAAAAATTAAATGAACTGTACGGTTTTTATTAATTGACATGACTGAGATGTTGTTTGAGACCAAAAAAATGGTGGACCAGACTGTCATTTGAGCCAGCCTACCAGTTAGACAGGACAGCGCACAGTATACTATCATTCAATTCAAGATAGCCTTTTACATATCTTGTCCCTTGTAGTCATTATTAAACCTTGATTAGCCAGGACTTCATCTTTGTCACAGAGTTGGTTGCTGACTTAACTTAACATACATGTGTAGGCCATATAATTAAATAGTAGGGCTGTCAAATTATAGTACCAAGGTGGTTTCTAAATGGGGTTGGTTCTTTCAAAATGAAAGTATATAACATTTGAGATAATAATGTTTCCCAAAAAGTAGGGTTATAATTACCTTCCACGTAACCTCAATTTGACTTCAGGCTTCGAGGCGAAAGCCTGATGAAATCAGGTTTTCGCATTTTTGGCAGTCTTGAATCTACTTTAGAGATCTAATCAAAAAGGGGGACAAACCATTAATAAGCTAGTGAACTGTAATGCAGTTTGGAATATAATTTTCAAATAATCATCAATCCAACACATGTTGCCATAATTCTGAGAAAAAAAGTGAGATCTACTTTTTCTTACTCCATAAGACTGTATCTCAAATTTCCAGCACTGAATGTAAAAGCAAATTTAAATGTTGATTTTTTCCAGTTTTCTTTAAATTATTTTTTGGCATAGTTTAAAGGTTGACTCAAAATCCTGAGTATCATGCTTTTTCAAAGGCAATGCATTAATTCATTTCATGTTTTTAATTTTGATGGTCCTTGTTTGTTTTGAAGTTATATGTTGCATTTTACCCTCTCCTTGACGAGTCTTATATTTGGTCAACAAAAGTTATCCAAAGCTGTCTGTTTTAATCATTTCTTGTTATTAACTACTTAGACAATCAGTTTCTACTTAAAACAAACTACATGGCCAGTAAAAAAGTTATGTAAAGTACATTGCACACACCTTTCTGCAATGACCTGCATTTTCCATGATACTCTGATGAGTTGCTTCTTTCCCATTTGGATGGTATGGATAATGTCTAGCCCGCCCTTTTCCAGATCATACATGCTGGCCTCTTGCCTCACAAATGCTGCATCCGCATTCATCATTCTGCTGATGCATTAAATTATTGATGTTTCTAGCTTTAGCCTGTAAATCCATACTGCTAACCCATACAGCTCCTTTGGAATGCACAACCATTCCTGATGGCATACTCACAGCAAGTCCTTTCAAAATAGAAAAGATTTAGATGATAAAGGGCAAAAACTTACACAAATAAAGAGGGTTTTTTTCTTTTTGGGAATAATATTATTTGTAACTAATAAAATAATAACACAGTCACCTTTTTCTTCTTCTTAGTGACTGCACAGACACTAAAAAAGGAGTTATAAATGTGATCATTGCAGGTTTTGCCTTCCCTTGCCCCCAAACAACTAAGTTCTTTTTTGAGAACCTAACAAAAAGTGCACAAAGAATTTAAAAACTGTAAGCATTTGTCCTGAAAATAAATCCTTGCCATAAAAGAAAAAAATACCAACATCTCAATCAGTACTCAATAATTAAAGACTCAATAGGCCATTTGCGAGTTGCTTTGAACCTCATTATGAAAGCCAAGCTAAGTGTAAAGTTTTTATTGTGAAAATTTGTTGTCATTCACATGCAAACAAAACTAATTTTCATATGAAAGGCTTTGCACTTATAGCCCCATTGTAACAACAAGTTCAAGGCAGCTCGGAAATGGCCTACTGAATTCTGCTGACATGACAAATAATTTGTCAATTATTTATATTGAGTAAGAAAAACAACCTAAGATTTGTTTTATTAATATTTTTAAAATAAAATTAAATACCTCTGACTTTTAGGCAGTTCATTAATTGCCAGATAAATTGGCCATACTCCAACACCAGAACTTTGAGTACTGGAATCCCATCAGTGTTGAATATCAAACTGAAATTGTTGGGGTTATGTAGAAATCATCCAGGTTTACAGTGTTCTCTGAAAGATGATCCATCAACAATGTCACATATTTTGGAAGGGTGTTGCCTTGTCAACTTGTTCACCACGTGATTCCACACCTCCTCCTCTGTGACAAATCAAAATAATTATACATACATGCTTCAGGAGTGCCAAAAAATATGCAATTAATAAGTTTAGTTTGCTTGTTTAATCAGGACTCTTATGAGCCAACTTGTGAATGCAAATATGACATAAAAGTTTTCTCATCATGATCACCAAATGAAGGCTACATTTAGAAACTATCTAGAGGCTCTTTTCTACAGATTTGCATTTCCATGCATACAGGTTTAATGCCATGTTTGCACAATTTTCTGCTCTGGAAAAAAGTAATTGAATTGTGACTCATTAATGCATGATTAAGTATTGGTTTGTACTTTACTTGTTTTCCTATATCTTGTCAGATACCAGAATTTGCTTAATTGTTAATGAACTCCAGAATAACTATTGTGAGCTCTTAGCAGCTATTTCCACATAAAGAACATAATGCAGAAGTAATGGACAAAATATGGGTGACAGGGAAGTGCACTAATCTAGGGATAAGGGAAACCAGGTGTGGAGCTCTCCTGGCAGGAGAGAGGATCAGGTGGTACCTGGGGTAGCCACCTTGGACAGATCAGAGGTCCTGATCAGTCTCCAGTAGGGTGAGTCCCGAATCAGGAGGGGGGCAATTCTGAGTGGAGTACAGATCAGGGAGGACCGGGGATCAACACCCTGGAATGGATATTTTTCCAGACCTGGCTCCAAGGGTTAAGCCTTACTGTGGAGTAAAGTGCAGCCAAGGGTTGCACTTCCCTGTCGGTATTTGTTACAAGGCAATAATGGAAACCTACATTATACAAACAGTAAAGACATGCCTGTAGTTAGATACTAATTGTAATAAACCAATACAAACACCTCTCAATCCACAAAAGACAGTGACACTAAGAGATACTTACAGGTAGTGTGGATTAAAGGGCAAGACAAAGGTTCCAATCACAAGGGAGGGTGGGAGAGAAACCTTATTGTTATGAATGAACCGAAGCCTTATTGTGACCTTATACAGGAAAACATACTTTAAAGCTTATCTGAATGTAAAACACTGAATGTAAAATCAAATTTAAATTTTGATTTTTTTTCCAGTTTTCTTTAAATTATTTTTAGGCATTGTTTAAAGGTTGATACAAAACCCTGAGTGTCATGGTTTTTCAAAAGCAATGCATTGATTCATTTGAATTGATGGTCCTTGTTTGTTTTGAAGTTATGTGCATGTTGCATTTTACCCTCTCCTTAATGAGTCTAACTTATATTTGGTCAACAAAAATTATGCAAAGCAGTCTGTTTTTATCATTTCTTGTTATTAACTACTCAAACAATCAGTTTCTACTTAAAACTAACTACATGGCCATTGAAAAATCCTGATCTTTGTTCTTTGAATCAAGCCAAAGTGACAGCAAATCCTTTGTCACTCCGAGTAACACTCCATGCATATAATCTGGAGGAAATGCCAGGTCAAAAAGGTCATCTAGGATGATGAAGGGTGAGAAGCCCAGTATTCCTTTAACATGCTGTATGCTTGATAAGATTCATAGTGAAAATAGAGAACAACATTGGGTCAAATGCATTATGGACTGAACATGTTTTCTACTTCTCAAGGAAATTAAATTCACTGAATCTACCACACAGCAACAGCAGAAAATATTAGATATCCCTCTCCTTCTTTCTTTTGTTTGTTTGTTTTTGCACTTATTGTGAGCTTTGTACTTTTCCAACATCACCAAATTTTTCCTTATACATGTTTGACTTTTCTGTCTAATTTATTCAAAAAAAATAAATCATATAAAGTACATTGCACATACCTTTCTGTAATGACCTGCATTTTCCATAATACTCTGACGAGTTCTTTCTTTCTCACTTGGATTGTATGGATAATGTCTGGCCCACCCTTTTCCAGATCATACATGCTGGCCTCTTGCCTCACAAGTGCTGCATCCACATTCATCATTGTGATGATGCATAATTATTGATGTTTATAGCTTTAGCCTGTAAATCCATACTGCTAACCCATACAGCTCCTTTGGAATGCACAACCATTCCTGATGGTAAACTCACAACAAGTCCTTTCAAAATAGAAAAGATTTAGATGATAAAGGGCAAAAACTTACACAAATAAAGAGGGTTTTTTTGTTTTGTTTTTGGGAAAAATATTATTTTAACTATTAAAATAATAACACACCTTTTTTTTCATAGTGACTGTACAGACACTAAAAAAGGAGTTAGAAATGTGATCATTGCAGGTTTTGCCTTCCCTTGCCCCCAAACAACTAAGTTCTTTTTTGAGAACCTGACAAAAAGGTCGCAAAGAATTTAAAAACTGTAAGCATTTGTCCTGAAAATAAATCCTTGCCATAAAAGAAAAAAATACCAACATCTCAATCAGTACTTAATAATTAAAGACTCAATAGGCCATTTGCGAGTTGCTTTGAACCTCATTATGAAAGCCAGGCTAAGTGTAAAGTTTTTATTGTGAAAATTTGTTGTCATTCACATGCAAACAAAACTAATTTTCATATGAAAGGCTTTGCACTTATAGCCCCATTGTAACAGCAAGTTCAAGGCAGCTCGGAAATGGCTTACTGAATTCTGCTGACACGAGAAATAATTTGTCAATTATTTATATTGAGTAAGAAAAACAACCTAAGATTTGTTTTATTAATATTTTTAAAATAGAATTAAATACCTCTGACTTTTAGGCAGTTCATTAATTGCCAGATAAATTGGCCATACTCCAACACCAGAACTTTGGGTACTGGAATCCCATCAGTGTTGAATATCAAACTGAAATTGTTGAGGTTATGTAGAAATCATCCAAGTTTACAGTGTTCCCTGTAAGATGATCCATCAACAATGTCACATATTTTGGAAGGGTGTTGCCTTGTCCACTTGTTCACCACATGATTCCACACTTCCTCCTCTGTGACAAATCAAAATAATTATACATACATGCACAGTAACTGACTTCAGGAGTGCCAAAAAAATATGCAATTAATACGTTTAGTTTGCTTGTTTAATCAGGACTCTTATGAGCCAACTTGTGAATGCAAATATGACATAAAAGTTTTCTCATCATGATCACCAAATGAAGGCTACATTTAGAAACTATCTAGAGGCTCTTTTCTACAGATTTGCATTTCCATGCATACAGGTTTAATGCCATGTTTGCACAATTCTCTGCTCCGGAAAAAAGTAACTTGAATTGTGACCCATTAATGCATGATTAAGTATTGATTTGTACTTTACTTGTTTTCCTATATCTTGTCAGATACCAGAATTTGCTTAATTGTTAATGAACTCCAGAATAACTATTGTGAGCTCTTAGCAGCTATTTTCACACAAAGAACATAATGCAGAAGTAATGGACAAAATATGGGTGACAGGGAAGTACACTAATCTAAGGATAAGAGAAACCAGGTGTAGAGCTCTCCTGGCAGGAGACAAGATCAGGTGGTACCTGGGGTAGCCACCTTGGACAGATCAGAGGTCCTGATCAGTCTCCAGTAGGGTGAGTCCCGAATCAGGAGGGGGGCAATCCTGAGTGGAGTACAGATCAGGGTGGACCGAGGATCAACACCACTGGAATGGATATTTTTTCCAGACCTGGCTCCAAGGGCTAAGCCTTACTGTGGGGTAAAGTGCAGCCAAGGGTTGCACTTCCCTGTCGGTATTTGTTACAAGGCAAGAATGGAAACCTGCATTATAGATGTACAAACAGTAAAGACATACCTGTACCTAGATGCTTATTGTAATAAGCCAATACAAACACCTCTCAATCCACAAAAGACAATGACACTAAGAGATACTTACAGGTAGTGTGGATAAGTGTCATTTATATTGGACAACTAAATTATTGGAATATTTCAACCTGACAGAATTTAGAACTGTGGGTGATGTTAGTTGGCTGCAAATACAAAATTTACTTAACAGTGATACTTTTAAAAAATAATGGTTTTGAGTTGGTCTTCAATAGGGACTGACATGAAGAAACACTTTCTCCTTTTCAACTTTTGGTCCTCCCTGGAGCCCTGATACCTCAACCTTGATAAGAAAACAGACATTCTGTTTGGTTGGCAATACACCACATGGTCATCATCAGAGACCCAGGGCCAGTCAGTCAGGGGCAGGCGAAATGGTGCAATGAAAGGTGTAGAGAACACCCGTTCTTGAAAACTTTTGTCGTGCCATTTCACCCGCAACCCGACTGACTGGCCCTGGGTCTCCAAGCTAAGGATGCCACATGATAAAATATAAACTGCAAGTGCTAACTTAATAGTTAGCACTTGCAGCTATTTTTTATCAAAATTAATTAATTTAACAAAGGATGGTGACATCAGTTCACGCAATTGCTATTTTGCTATAGGTTCCATTAAACCTTGCACAACACTTTTCAGAGGAGCACAATGTTGATTACGGTGAGTGATTAGGAGGTGGGGGTATATTGTCATAAAATTCAACTTATTAGTACAATCAGAACCAATCTCGTACCCAGAGTCTTCAGGCTTTTTGGTCAGCGGGGCAACGCCGGGAAGATTCTGGGGACATCGAATTTTATTACCGCAGGATTTCTGCGGTGAAACAATGGAAACCGTTACGGAACAGCCAATCAAAAAAATTGAATTTTTTTGATGTCCCCAGAGTCTTCCCGGCATTGCCCCGCTGACCAAAAAGCCTGAAGACTCTGGGTACGAGATTGAATCAGAACATGCCTCAATTGTTTTGACCAGCATTGTAGTTTACGGCAGAAGGGCAATAGCCCATAGTGGAATCTTGGTCTCAAACTAGCAAAAAATGTAGATAATTATCATAAGCAACAGTAAAAATATAAAATAGCAGTCATAAAGACCTGGTATAAACAAAGTTTGTATAATGGTATATTCAATCACTGGGATCACACTGTTTACAAACGATAATCTCCCTAAATCAAAATGAATAGCCATGACTATAAATTGTGAATACCTTGTCTTTCCTCCGTTTTCCTCTTTGATGCAATTCTGACACACCACTTCAGATTCCCGAAATAACGGAAAACAGCTCTCACAGACTTAGTCATGGTTCGTAAACGATCTTGTCCTCTATGGCAACAAATAAGGCTTTCACCCTCAATACAGAAAGCTCGCAAAAATAAGGCTGAGGACAGTGCAGTGAAATCAAACGGAGGAGATCTTGAAAAGCTTGATAAGTTAAGCAGTGTTTAAGAGCATAGCATATAAAAATTATCCATTGTCAAATGTTCAGTCTTAAAGCTTAGCAATCGGAGCAGTGTATACGTATGGTGAACGAGATGGAGGAAGCTGATACAACGGAGGTGAAACGGCTCCAAGCGGCTAGTTGCGACTGTCTCTGCAATATCCATCCAAATCAGAGTCATTGAAAGAGTCTGAATCATAATCAACGTCGCTCTCGCTTACTGTATTGTTTTGATCGAGTCAGCTGTATCAGTATTCTTGTCACGTACGCAAAAGTCTGACGTGTTGCATTCGTTCTGATCTGCTTCGATCGTTCCACATCTTGTTGCATGAAGGTTATGAAAGCGTCTGATGTCTCATAATTCACAGTATTCACTAGTTTCTTGCTGTTCTGCGATCAGTTCCCTTCCTTTTCCTTGATAAGGGCCACGTTTGACGTTCCTTTCGCTAACTCCAGATTCGCTACGATATGCACTCTACGATACTTGGTATTTTTCCCATCGAGGGTTAGGCTATCTCGACAATTACTTCTTTTGTCTTTCCTTGATGAATACGCTCCTCTTTTTCGAGTGGAAGCTGTGTTTATGGAGGACAAATTTTCTACCACAGAGAGCGATTTTCGCCTTCACATGGTCGGCCATGTTGATTTTTTTGCTCAAAATGCCTCATGGGATTAAAGTATGTTGTTTCCAGTCTCTCCCAGTTGTTCACCTAGTGTTTTGTCTTACGTGTGAAGCAGCAGCAAATCACGATCGGGGAAGCAGATTCTTTGTTTACGCGTCGATTTATCGAACACTGCCTTCTTCGCAACTATCTTCGTGTCCCACGTGGCGATTTATCTATCTATTCTGTTGTCATAATTTTTCTCTCGTTCACTATATCTTCTGCTAAGCCATCGAAGGGATCAAAACTAGGGGTCAGTATTTGACTTTTTCTTCGTCGGAGTAAAGTAAAAACATTGAAAAGGGAACAAGCATGCAACAAAACCTACTTTCGGATTGTTTTTGTGCCTCCCGTCGGAACAATTTCATGAAACTACCCCTGAAGGGGGTAGGGCAGGTCTGCCGAAAAAGAGAACTTTTCGTTAGGTCGCCAATTTCGAACAAAAATGAGTCCCAACCAAGTTTTTTGGGACGCTCTTTCAAACGGCAAATTTCGTGATTGACCTACCAAAATCGTCACTTTGCTTCCCCGTCCATACAGGGGTGAGTATTTGACTATGCCTTCGTCAGAGTCAAGTAGATCCATTGAAAATGGAATCAGCATGCAAGAAAACCTACTTTGGGATAGGTTTTGTGCAACCGGTAGTCCCGCCAAAAACGTGAATTTCTGGTATGGTCGCCACTTTCTTACAAAAATGTGTCCCAGCCAAGAATTTTGGGATGCTCTTTCGAAAGGCAACATTCGTGATTGAAAGGGCGACCCACCAAAATCTTCACTTCATTTGCCCGTCTATATAACCCCCGAACGTAACAATTTATAAGCCCCAAACGTAAGAAATACAACCCCCGAACGTAAGGATTTATAACCCCCAAACGTAAGGATTTAGAACCCCCGAAAGTAAGGATTTATAACTCCCAAACGTAAGAAATACAACCTCGAACGTAAGGATTTATAACCCACAAACGTAAGGATTTAAAAACCCCGAAGGTAAGGATTTATAACCCCCAAACGTAACAAAATACAACCCCCGAACGTAAGAAATACATCCCAAGAACGTAAAGATTTACAATAACCGAACGTAAGAAATACTACCATCGAACGTAACGTTTTATAACCCCAGAAACTTAAGGATTTATAACCCCCAAACGTAAGGATTTACAACCATCGAATGTAAAAAATACAACCCCCGAGCGTAAGGATTTATAACCCCAGAACGTAAGAAATACAACTCCCGAACGTAAGGATTTATCACCCACAAACTACCCAACCTTAAGGATTTATAATCCACGAACGTAAGAAATACAACTTCCGAACGAAAGGATTTATTACCCCAAACGTAAGAAACATAACCCCCCAAAGTAAGGATTTATAACCCCCAAACGTAAAAAATACAACGCCCGAAAGAAAGGATTTATAGCCCCCAAACGCAAGAAATACAACGTCCGAACGTAATGTTTTATAACCCCAAAAAGTAAGAAATACAACCCCCCCCCCCCCCCCAACGTAAGGATTTATAACTCCCAAACGTAAGAAGTTGCAACCCCGAACATAAGAACTACAACCCCCAACGTGAGGAATTCTAACCCCTGAATGTAAGAAATACAACCCCCAAACGTAAGGGTACACAACCCCCGAACGTAAGGATTGATAACCCCCAAACGTAAGAATTTACAACTCCCAAAGGTAATTAATTATAACCCCCGAACGTAAGGATTTATAACCACCGAGTTAGATTTCTTACGTTTGGGGGTTACAAAACCCTACGTTCGAAAGTTAGATTTCCTACGTTTGGGGGTTACAAATTCTCACGTTCGGGGATTAGATTTCTTAGGTTTAGGAGTTACAAATTTTTACGTTTAGGGGTTAGATTTCTTACGTTTGAGGGTTAGTTTTCTAACGTTTGAAGATTAGTAATTCTTGCGTTTGGGGGTTAATTTTATTACCTTTCGAAGTTAGGAATTTTCACGTCTGGGGTTAGTTTTCTTACGTTTGGAAGTTACTAATTCTTACGTTTAGGGTTTAGATTTCTTACGTTTGGGGTGTAATAATTTTGACGTTTGTGGGTTAGTTTTCTAACGTTTGAGGGTAAGTAATTCTTAGGCTTAGGGCTTAGTTTTCTTACGTTTTAGGGTTAGTAATTCTTACCTTTCGAGATTAGATTTCTTACGTTTAAGGGTTAGTTTGCTTACGTTTGGGGGTTTGTCATTCTTACGTTTAAGGGTTAGATTTCTTACGTTTGGGGGTTAGTAATTCTTACTTTTGGGGGTTAGTTTTCTTACGTTTGGGAGTTATTAATTCTTACGTCTGGGGGTTAACTTTCTTAAGTTTAAAAGTTAGTCATTCTTATGTTTAGGAGTGAGTAATTCTTACGTTTGAGGGTTAGGTTTCTTACGTTTGGGGGTTAGTTTTCCTACGTTTGGAAGTTAGTAATTTCTTACGTTTGGGGGTTAGTTTTATTATGGTTGGGAGTCAAAGATTCTTACGTTTGGGGGTTAGTGTTCTTACATTTGAGGTCTGATAATATTTTACGTTTGGGGGTTAGTTGTCTTACGGTTGGGGGTTAAGGATTCTTACGTTTGGGGGTCAGTAATTCTTACGTTTGTGGGTTAGTTTTGTTACGTTTGGGGAATAGTTTTCTTACTTTAAAGGGGTTAAGGATTCCAACCTTTGGAAGTAAGTTTTCTTCAGTTTGAGGGTTAATATATCTTACCATTAAGGATTAGTTTTCTTACGATTGGGGGTTAAGGATTCTTATGTTTGGGGGTTAGCTTTCTTAAGTTTAGGGGTTAAGGATTCTTACGTTTAGGGGTTAGTTTTCTTACGTTCAGGGGTTACGGATTCTTATATTTTAGGGTTAGTTTTTTTTTACGTTTGGGGATTAGTAATTCTTACCTTTGGGGAAAGTTTCCTTACGTTTGGGCGTTGAGGATTCTTACATTTAGGCGTTAAGAATTCTTACGTTGGGGGATTAGTTTTCTTACGTTTGGCGGTTAACTATACTTACTTTTGGGGGGTAGTAAAACTTACGTTAAGGGGTTATTTTTTTTATGTTTGGGGGCTAAGGATTCCTACGTTTAGGAGTTAGTTTTCTTACGTTTGGCGGTTAAGAATACTTACGTTTAGTTGTTAGTTTTTTTTACTTTTTAGCATTAGTAATTCATACGTTTGGGGGTTAAGGATTCTC
This sequence comes from Pavona decussata, assembly GCF_977016875.1. Lineage (NCBI taxonomy): Eukaryota > Metazoa > Cnidaria > Anthozoa > Scleractinia > Agariciidae > Pavona > Pavona decussata. The sequence goes on along the minus strand of NW_028145916.1, from coordinate 175,838 downwards.
ATGTTTGGCGGTTAGTTTTCTCACAGGGTGAAATAAGGTGTTTCCGCAATACGGAAAAGTAACGGAAACTTGATAGTTCGAGTTTCCATTATGTTTCCGCAAGACGGATGCGACCGGCAACTTGTAAGAGGAAAATGCTGGAGATGTTGCGCGTTTCCGCAACGTTTCCGTTGGCTGAAATGTACAAGGATGTTTCCATTGTGTTTCCGCAATGCGGATGCAGCGGAAACTTATTACGGAGATATTTTTTCTCTTGACCGAAATGTACAAGGACGTTTCCATTGCATTTCTGCAATGCGGATGCGGCGGAAACTTATTATGGAGAAATTTTTCTCTCGACTGAAATGCACAAGGACGTTTCCATTGCATTTTCGCAACACGGATGCAGCGGAAACTTATGGAAATTTTTTTTTATCTTGGCTAGACGTTAATCGCGCACATTTTATGGTGGCCTTTCACGCAGGCTTTCTTCGGGCTTGTTACGCATTCCCGCGATGTCTACGTTAGAGGCTAATTTTATGCTGGTACATGTGTACTTGCCATGCAAAACGGAGGAGGCCAAAAGAACATTGTTGACAACAACCAAAAAATACCGGTGGCTCGAGACATGTTTTAAAATATTTTGTGCTCCGTATAATTATTCAAATATTATATGTGCATAAAAAAAGTCACGGACCATCAGTTATATATTCAGAGAGGAGTTACATTTTTGCTTAGTGGATTAATACTTTGGTTCAGTATGTCCTACCGAAGTAAATCAAAACTGTACATACACTTTATATTTGCTTTTCATTTCCTTAGATTTCTTTCTGAAACAATTAATTAAGTCAACTAACAAGTTAGTGAAACTATTTATTCTCGACAACACACAGGTATGTAGGCCAAAAAATCTTAAACCTCCGAATCTCTGAAATAATCGGCTTTAACAATTTGTTACAACGTACGTATGATTCAAGATGAAACGTTACAAAAAAAAACTCCCTGATGAAGTGTGCGCTAGTCACACGAAACGCGTAGGAGAAAATAAAAAAGTTTTACTACACAAGTAGTTCGCAGAAGTGCTGCTCACTGGATAACCCTTTTAAAAAATTTTAAAAATACGTTTAGGGGTTAAGGGTTGAGACGTTTGGGGGTTAGTTTTCTTACGTTTGGGGGTTAGTTTTCTTACGTGTTGGGGGTTAGTTTTCTTACGTGTTGGGGTTAGTATTTCTTACGTTTGGGGGCTAGTTTTCTTACGTTTGGGGGTTAAGTATTCTTACGTTTGGGGGCTAGTAATTCTTACGTTTGGCGGTTAGTTTTCTGACGTTTGAGAGTTAAGGATTCTTACGTTTGGCAGTTAGTTTTCTTACGTTTAAGGGTTAGTTATTATTACGTTTGGGGGTTAGTTTTCTTACGTTAGGGGGTTAAGGGTTCTTACGTTTGGGGGTTAGTTTTCTTACTTTTTGGGGTTAGTAGTTATTAAGTTTGTGGGTTAGTTTTCTTACGTTGGGGGGTTAAGGATTCTTACGTCTGGGGGTTAGTAACTCTTACGTTTGGAGGTTAGTTTTCTTACGTTTGGGGGTTAGTTTTCTTACGTTTAGGGGTTAGTTATTATTACGTTAGGGGGTTAGTTTTCTTACGTCAGGGGGTTAAGGATTCTTACGTTTGGGGGTTAGTTATTCTTTTCTTACGTTTGGATGCTAGTAATTCTTACGTTTGGCGGTTTGTTTTTTACGTTTAGAGGTTAGGGATTCTTACGTTTGGGGGTTAGTAATTTTTACCTTTGGAGGTTAGTTTTCTTACGTTTTGGGGCTAGTAATTCTTACGTTTGGGGCTTAAGGATTCTTACGTCTGGGGGTTAGTTTTCTTACATTTGGGGGTTAAGGATTCTTACGTTTAGCAGTTAGTTTTCTTACGTTTAGGGGTTAGTTATTATTACGTTCGGGGGTTAGTTTTCTTACGTCATGGGGTTAAGGATTCTTACGTTTCAGGATTAGTTTTCTTACGTTTGAATGCTAGTAATTCTTACGTTTTGCGGTTTGTTTTTTACGTTTAGGGGTTAAGGATTCTTACGTTTGGGGGTTAGTAATTCTTACGATTAGAGGTTAGTTTTCTTACGTTTAGGGGTTAGTTTTCTTAAGTTTTGGGGCTAGTAATTCTTACGTTTGGGGCTTAAGGATTTATACGATTGGGGGTTAATTTTTTTACGTTTGGGGGTTAGTTTACTTACGTTTGAGGGTTAAGGATTCTTACGTTTGGGGGTTAGTTTTTTTACGTTTGGAGGTTAAGGATTCTTACGTTTGGGGGTTAGTTTTCTTACGTTTGAAGGTCAAGGATTCTTACGTTAAGGGCTTAGTTTTCTTACGTTTGGGGGTTAGCAATTATTACGTTTGGGGATAAGTTTTCTTACGTTTGGGGGTTAAGGATTCTTACGTTAAGGGGACAGTTTTGTTATGGTTGGTGGCTACTAATTCTTACGTTTGGCGATTAGTTTTCTTACGTTTGGGGGTTAAGAATTCTTACGTTTGCGGGTGAAATTTTCTTACCTTTTGGGGTTAGTAGTTATTACGTTTGGGGGTTAATTTTCTTACGTTTGGGGTTTAGTTATATTCTTAAGTTTGGCAGTTAATTTTCTTACGTGTGGGGATAACGATTCTTACGTTTGAGGATTAGTTTTATTACGTTTGGGGGCTAGTAATTCTTACGTTTGGCGGTTTGTTTTGTTACGTTTGGGGGTTAGTTTTCTTACCTTTTGGGGTTAAGGGTTGAGACGTTTGGGGGTTAGTTTTCTTACGTTTGGGGGTTAAGGATTCTTACGTTTGGGGGTTAGTTTTCGTACGTGTTGGGGTTAGTATTTCTTACGTTTGGGGTTAAGTATTGTTACGTTTGGGGGTTAAATTACTTACGTTTAGGGGCTAGTAATTCTTACGTTTGCACGTTAGTTTTCTTACGTTTGGGGGTTTAGGATTCTAACGTACGGGGATTAGTTTTCTTACGTTTGAGGGCTAGTAATTCTTACGTTTGAGGGTTAGTTTTCTGACGTTTGGGGGTTAAGGATTCTTACGTTTGAGGATTAGTTTTCTTACGTTTGGGGGCTAGTAATTCTTACGTTTGGCGGTTTGTTTTTTTACGTTTGTGGGTTAAGGATTCTTACGTTTGGAGGTTAGTTTTCTTACTTTTTGGGGTTAGTAGTTATTAAGTTTGGGGGTTAGTTTTCTTACGTTTGGGGGTTAAGGATTCTTACGTCTGGGGGTTTGTAATTCTTACGTTTGGAGGTTAGTTTTCTTACGTTTGGGGGTTAGTTTTCTTACGTTTTGGGGCTAGTAATTCTTACGTTTGGGGGTTAGGCACTCTTACTTTTGGGGGTTAGTTTTCTTACGTTTGGGAGTAAAGGATTCTTACTTTTGGGGGTTAGTTTTCTAACGAATGAGTGTTAAGATTTCTTACGATTGGAAGTTAATTTTCTTACGTTTGGGGGCTAGTAATTCTTACGTTTGGCGGTTTGTTTTTTTACGTTTGTGGGTTAAGGATTCTTACGTTTGGAGGTTAGTTTTCTTACTTTTTGGGGTTAGTAGTTATTAAGTTTGGGGGTTAGTTTTCTTACGTTTGGGGGTTAAGGATTCTTACGTTTGGGGGTTAGTTTTTTTACGTTTGGGGGTTAAGGATTCTTACGTTTGGGGGTTAGTTTACTTACGTTTGAAGGTCAAGGATTCTTACGTTAGGGGCTTAGTTTTCTTACTTTTGGGGGTTAGCAAATATTACGTTTGGGGATTAGTTTTCTTACGTTTGCGGGTTAAGGATTCTTACGTTTGGGGGTGAAATTTTCTTACCTTTTGGGGTTAGTAGTTATTACATTTGGGGGTTAATTTTCTTACGTTTGGGGTTTAGTTATATTTTTAAGTTTGGCAGTTATTTTTCTTACGTGTGGGGATAAGGATTCTTACGTTTGGGGGTTAGTTTTCTTACGTGTTGGGGTTAATATTTCTTACGTTTGGGGGCTAGTTTTCTTACGTTTGGGGTTAAGTATTCTTACATTTAGGGGTTAAATTTTTACGTTTAGGGGCTAGTAATTCTTACGTTTAGGGGTTAGTTTTCTTACGTTTGGGGGTTAAGGATTCTTACGTTTGGGGGTTAAGGATTCTTACGTTTGGGGGTTAGTTTACTTACGTTTGAAGGTCAAGGATTCTTACGTTAGGGGCTTAGTTTTCTTACTTTTGGGGGTTAGCAAATATTACGTTTGGGGATTAGTTTTCTTACGTTTGGGGGTTAAGGATTCTTACGTTTGGGGGTGAAATTTTCTTACATTTTGGGGTTAGTAGTTATTACATTTGGGGGTTGGTTAATTTTCTTACGTTTGGGGTTTAGTTATATTTTTAAGTTTGGCAGTTATTTTTCTTACGTGTGGGGATAAGGATTCTTACGTTTGGGGGTTAGTTTTCTTACGTGTTGGGGTTAATATTTCTTACGTTTGGGGGCTAGTTTTCTTACGTTTGGGGTTAAGTATTCTTACATTTAGGGGTTAAATTTTTACGTTTAGGGGCTAGTAATTCTTACGTTTAGGGGTTAGTTTTCTTACGTTTGGGGGTTAAGGATTCTTACGTCTGGGGGTTAGTTTTCTTACATTTGGGGGTTAAGGATTCTTACGTTTAGCAGTTAGTTTTCTTACGTTTAGGGGTTAGTTATTATTACGTTCGGGGGTTAGTTTTCTTACGTCATGGGGTTAAGGATTCTTACGTTTCAGGATTAGTTTTCTTACGTTTGAATGCTAGTAATTCTTACGTTTTGCGGTTTGTTTTTTACGTTTAGGGGTTAAGGATTCTTACGTTTGGGGGTTAGTAATTCTTACGATTAGAGGTTAGTTTTCTTACGTTTAGGGGTTAGTTTTCTTAAGTTTTGGGGCTAGTAATTCTTACGTTTGGGGCTTAAGGATTTATACGATTGGGGGTTAATTTTTTTACGTTTGGGGGTTAGTTTACCTACGTTTGAGGGTTAAGGATTCTTACGTTTGGGGGTTAGTTTTTTCACGTTTGGAGGTTAAGGATTCTTACGTTTGGGGGTTAGTTTTCTTACGTTTGAAGGTCAAGGATTCTTACGTTAAGGGCTTAGTTTTCTTACGTTTGGGGGTTAGCAATTATTACGTTTGGGGATAAGTTTTCTTACGTTTGGGGGTTAAGGATTCTTACGTTAAGGGGACAGTTTTGTTATGGTTGGTGGCTACTAATTCTTACGTTTGGCGATTAGTTTTCTTACGTTTGGGGGTTAAGAATTCTTACGTTTGCGGGTGAAATTTTCTTACCTTTTGGGGTTAGTAGTTATTACGTTTGGGGGTTAATTTTCTTACGTTTGGGGTTTAGTTATATTCTTAAGTTTGGCAGTTAATTTTCTTACGTGTGGGGATAACGATTCTTACGTTTGAGGATTAGTTTTATTACGTTTGGGGGCTAGTAATTCTTACGTTTGGCGGTTTGTTTTGTTACGTTTGGGGGTTAGTTTTCTTACGTTTGGGGGTTAAGGATTCTTACGTTTGGGGGTTAGTTTTCGTACGTGTTGGGGTTAGTATTTCTTACGTTTGGGGTTAAGTATTGTTACGTTTGGGGGTTAAATTACTTACGTTTAGGGGCTAGTAATTCTTACGTTTGCACGTTAGTTTTCTTACGTTTGGGGGTTTAGGATTCTAACGTACGGGGATTAGTTTTCTTACGTTTGAGGGCTAGTAATTCTTACGTTTGAGGGTTAGTTTTCTGACGTTTGGGGGTTAAGGATTCTTACGTTTGAGGATTAGTTTTCTTACGTTTGGGGGCTAGTAATTCTTACGTTTGGCGGTTTGTTTTTTTACGTTTGTGGGTTAAGGATTCTTACGTTTGGAGGTTAGTTTTCTTACTTTTTGGGGTTAGTAGTTATTAAGTTTGGGGGTTAGTTTTCTTACGTTTGGGGGTTAAGGATTCTTACGTCTGGGGGTTTGTAATTCTTACGTTTGGAGGTTAGTTTTCTTACGTTTGGGGGTTAGTTTTCTTACGTTTTGGGGCTAGTAATTCTTACGTTTGGGGGTTAGGCACTCTTACTTTTGGGGGTTAGTTTTCTTACGTTTGGGAGTAAAGGATTCTTACTTTTGGGGGTTAGTTTTCTAACGAATGAGTGTTAAGATTTCTTACGATTGGAAGTTAATTTTCTTACGTTTGGGGGCCAGTAATTCTTACGTTTGGCGGTTTGTTTTTTTACGTTTGTGGGTTAAGGATTCTTACGTTTGGAGGTTAGTTTTCTTACTTTTTGGGGTTAGTAGTTATTAAGTTTGGGGGTTAGTTTTCTTACGTTTGGGGGTTAAGGATTCTTACGTTTGGGGGTTAGTTTTTTTACGTTTGGGGGTTAAGGATTCTTACGTTTGGGGGTTAGTTTACTTACGTTTGAAGGTCAAGGATTCTTACGTTAGGGGCTTAGTTTTCTTACTTTTGGGGGTTAGCAAATATTACGTTTGGGGATTAGTTTTCTTACGTTTGCGGGTTAAGGATTCTTACGTTTGGGGGTGAAATTTTCTTACCTTTTGGGGTTAGTAGTTATTACATTTGGGGGTTAATTTTCTTACGTTTGGGGTTTAGTTATATTTTTAAGTTTGGCAGTTATTTTTCTTACGTGTTGGGATAAGGATTCTTACGTTTGGGGGTTAGTTTTCTTACGTGTTGGGGTTAATATTTCTTACGTTTGGGGGCTAGTTTTCTTACGTTTAGGGTTAAGTATTCTTACATTTAGGGGTTAAATTTTTACGTTTAGGGGCTAGTAATTCTTACGTTTAGGGGTTAGTTTTCTTACGTTTGGGGGTTAAGGATTCTTACGTTTGGGGGTTAAGGATTCTTACGTTTGGGGGTTAGTTTACTTACGTTTGAAGGTCAAGGATTCTTACGTTAGGGGCTTAGTTTTCTTACTTTTGGGGGTTAGCAAATATTACGTTTGGGGATTAGTTTTCTTACGTTTGGGGGTTAAGGATTCTTACGTTTGGGGGTGAAATTTTCTTACATTTTGGGGTTAGTAGTTATTACATTTGGGGGTTGGTTAATTTTCTTACGTTTGGGGTTTAGTTATATTTTTAAGTTTGGCAGTTATTTTTCTTACGTGTGGGGATAAGGATTCTTACGTTTGGGGGTTAGTTTTCTTACGTGTTGGGGTTAATATTTCTTACGTTTGGGGGCTAGTTTTCTTACGTTTGGGGTTAAGTATTCTTACATTTAGGGGTTAAATTTTTACGTTTAGGGGCTAGTAATTCTTACGTTTAGGGGTTAGTTTTCTTACGTTTGGGGGTTAAGGATTCTTACGTCTGGGGGTTAGTTTTCTTACATTTGGGGGTTAAGGATTCTTACGTTTAGCAGTTAGTTTTCTTACGTTTAGGGGTTAGTTATTATTACGTTCGGGGGTTAGTTTTCTTACGTCATGGGGTTAAGGATTCTTACGTTTCAGGATTAGTTTTCTTACGTTTGAATGCTAGTAATTCTTACGTTTTGCGGTTTGTTTTTTACGTTTAGGGGTTAAGGATTCTTACGTTTGGGGGTTAGTAATTCTTACGATTAGAGGTTAGTTTTCTTACGTTTAGGGGTTAGTTTTCTTAAGTTTTGGGGCTAGTAATTCTTACGTTTGGGGCTTAAGGATTTATACGATTGGGGGTTAATTTTTTTACGTTTGGGGGTTAGTTTACTTACGTTTGAGGGTTAAGGATTCTTACGTTTGGGGGTTAGTTTTTTTACGTTTGGAGGTTAAGGATTCTTACGTTTGGGGGTTAGTTTTCTTACGTTTGAAGGTCAAGGATTCTTACGTTAAGGGCTTAGTTTTCTTACGTTTGGGGGTTAGCAATTATTACGTTTGGGGATAAGTTTTCTTACGTTTGGGGGTTAAGGATTCTTACGTTAAGGGGACAGTTTTGTTATGGTTGGTGGCTACTAATTCTTACGTTTGGCGATTAGTTTTCTTACGTTTGGGGGTTAAGAATTCTTACGTTTGCGGGTGAAATTTTCTTACCTTTTGGGGTTAGTAGTTATTACGTTTGGGGGTTAATTTTCTTACGTTTGGGGTTTAGTTATATTCTTAAGTTTGGCAGTTAATTTTCTTACGTGTGGGGATAACGATTCTTACGTTTGAGGATTAGTTTTATTACGTTTGGGGGCTAGTAATTCTTACGTTTGGCGGTTTGTTTTGTTACGTTTGGGGGTTAGTTTTCTTACCTTTTGGGGTTAAGGGTTGAGACGTTTGGGGGTTAGTTTTCTTACGTTTGGGGGTTAAGGATTCTTACGTTTGGGGGTTAGTTTTCGTACGTGTTGGGGTTAGTATTTCTTACGTTTGGGGTTAAGTATTGTTACGTTTGGGGGTTAAATTACTTACGTTTAGGGGCTAGTAATTCTTACGTTTGCACGTTAGTTTTCTTACGTTTGGGGGTTTAGGATTCTAACGTACGGGGATTAGTTTTCTTACGTTTGAGGGCTAGTAATTCTTACGTTTGAGGGTTAGTTTTCTGACGTTTGGGGGTTAAGGATTCTTACGTTTGAGGATTAGTTTTCTTACGTTTGGGGGCTAGTAATTCTTACGTTTGGCGGTTTGTTTTTTTACGTTTGTGGGTTAAGGATTCTTACGTTTGGAGGTTAGTTTTCTTACTTTTTGGGGTTAGTAGTTATTAAGTTTGGGGGTTAGTTTTCTTACGTTTGGGGGTTAAGGATTCTTACGTCTGGGGGTTTGTAATTCTTACGTTTGGAGGTTAGTTTTCTTACGTTTGGGGGTTAGTTTTCTTACGTTTTGGGGCTAGTAATTCTTACGTTTGGGGGTTAGGCACTCTTACTTTTGGGGGTTAGTTTTCTTACGTTTGGGAGTAAAGGATTCTTACTTTTGGGGGTTAGTTTTCTAACGAATGAGTGTTAAGATTTCTTACGATTGGAAGTTAATTTTCTTACGTTTGGGGGCTAGTAATTCTTACGTTTGGCGGTTTGTTTTTTTACGTTTGTGGGTTAAGGATTCTTACGTTTGGAGGTTAGTTTTCTTACTTTTTGGGGTTAGTAGTTATTAAGTTTGGGGGTTAGTTTTCTTACGTTTGGGGGTTAAGGATTCTTACGTTTGGGGGTTAGTTTTTTTACGTTTGGGGGTTAAGGATTCTTACGTTTGGGGGTTAGTTTACTTACGTTTGAAGGTCAAGGATTCTTACGTTAGGGGCTTAGTTTTCTTACTTTTGGGGGTTAGCAAATATTACGTTTGGGGATTAGTTTTCTTACGTTTGCGGGTTAAGGATTCTTACGTTTGGGGGTGAAATTTTCTTACATTTTGGGGTTAGTAGTTATTACATTTGGGAGTTGGTTAATTTTCTTACGTTTGGGGTTTAGTTATATTTTTAAGTTTGGCAGTTATTTTTCTTACGTGTGGGGATAAGGATTCTTACGTTTGAGGATTAGTTTTCTTACGTTTGGGGGCTAGTAATTCTTACGTTTGGCGGTTTGTTTTGTTACTTTTGGGGGTTAAGGATTCTTACGTTTGGGGGTTAGTTTTCTTACTTTTTGGGGTTAAGGGTTGAGACGTTTGGGGGTTAGTTTTCTTACGTTTGGGGGTTAAGGATTCTTACGTTTGGGGGTTAGTTTTCTTACGTGTTGGGGTTAATATTTCTTACGTTTGGGGGCTAGTTTTCTTACGTTTGGGGTTAAGTATTCTTACATTTAGGGGTTAAATTTTTACGTTTAGGGGCTAGTAATTCTTACGTTTGCGCGTTAGTTTTCTTACGTTTGGGGGTTCAGGATTCTAACGTTTGGGGATTAGTTTTCTTACGTTTGAGGGCTAGTAATTCTTACGTTTGAGGGTTAGTTTTCTGACGTTTGGGGGTTAAGGATTCTTACGTTTGAGGATTAGTTTTCTTACGTTTGGGGGCTAGTAATTCTTACGTTTGGCGGTTTGTTTTTTTACGTTTGTGGGTTAAGGATTCTTACGTTTGGAGGTTAGTTTTCTTACTTTTTGGGGTTAGTAGTTATTAAGTTTGGGGGTTAGTTTTCTTACGTTTGGGGGTTAAGGATTCTTACGTCTGGGGGTTTGTAATTCTTACGTTTGGAGGTTAGTTTTCTTACGTTTGGGGGTTAGTTTTCTGACGTTTTGGGGCTAGTAATTCTTACGTTTGGGGGTTAGGCACTCTTACTTTTGGGGGTTAGTTTTCTTACGTTTGGGAGTAAAGGATTCTTACTTTTGGGGGTTAGTTTTCTTACGAATGAGTGTTAAGATTTCTTACAATTGGAGGTTAATTTTCTTACGTTTGGGGGCTAGTAATTCTTACGTTTGGGGGTTAGTTTTCTTACGTTTGGGGGTTAAGGATTCTTACGTTTGGGGGTTAGTTTTTTTACGTTTGGGGGTTAAGGATTCTTACGTTTGGGGGTTAGTTTACTTACGTTTGAAGGTCAAGGATTCTTACGTTAAGGGCTTAGTTTTCTTACTTTTGGGGGTTAGCAAATATTACGTTTGGGGATTAGTTTTCTTACGTTTGGGGGTTAAGGATTCTTACGTTAAGGGAACAGTTTTGTTACGGTTGGTTGCTAGTAATTCTCACGTTTGGCGATTAGTTTTCTTACGTTTGGGGGTTAAGAATTCTTACGTTTGGGGGTGAAATTTTCTTACCTTTTGGGGTTAGTAGTTATTACGTTTGGGGGTTAATTTTCTTACGTTTGGGGTTTAGTTATATTTTTAAGTTTGGCAGTTATTTTTCTTACGTGTAGGGATATGGATTCTTACGTTTGAGGATTAGTTTTCTTACGTTTGGGGGCTAGTAATTCTTACGTTTGGTGGTTTGTTTTGTTACTTTTGGGGGTTAAGGATTCTTACGTTTGGGGGTTAGTTTTCTTACCTTTTGGGGTTAAGGGTTGAGACGTTTGGGGGTTAGTTTTCTTACGTTTGGGGGTTAAGGATTCTTACGTTTGGGGGTTAGTTTTCTTACGTGTTGGGGTTAATATTTCTTACGTTTGGGGGCTAGTTTTCTTACGTTTGGGGTTAAGTATTCTTACATTTAGGGGTTAAATTTTTATGTTTAGGGGCTAGTAATTCTTACGTTTGCGCGTTAGTTTTCTTACGTTTGGGGGTTCAGGATTCTAACGTTAGGGGATTAGTTTTCTTACGTTTGAGGGCTAGTAATTCTTACGTTTAATGGTTAGTTTTCTTACGTTTGGGGGTTAAGGATGCTTACGTTTGAGGATTAGTTTTCTTACGTTTGGGGGCTAGTAATTCTTACTTTTGGCGGTTTGTTTTTTTACGTTTGTGGGTTAAGGATTCTTACGCTTAGGGGTTAGTTTTCGTACGGTTGGGGGCTAGTAAATCTTACGTTTGGGGGTTAAGGATTCTTAAGGTCGGGGGAAGTTTTTTTAAATTTAGGGGTTCGTAATTATTACGTTTGGGGGTTATTTTTTTTACTTTTAGGGGTTAAGGAATTTTACGTTTGGGGGTCAGTAATTCTTACGTTTGGTGGTTAGTTTTCGTACGTTTTTGGGTTAAGGATTCTTAAGTTTTGGGGGTTAGTTTTCTTACTTTTGGAAGCTAAGGATTCTTACGTTTGGTGCTTAGTTTTCTTACGTTTGGGGGTTAGTTTTCTTACATTTTGGGGCTAGTAATTCTTACGTTTGGGGGTTAGGGACTCTTACGTTGGGGGGTTAGTTTTCCTACGTTTGGGGGTTAAGGATTCTTACTTTTGGGGGTTAGTTTTCTTACGAATGAGTGGTAAGATTTCTTACGATTGGAGGTTAATTTTCTTACGTTTGGGGGCTAGTAATTCTTACGTTTGGGGGTTAGTTTTCTTACGTTTGGGGGTTTAGGATTCTTACGTTTGGGGGTTAGTAATTATTACGTTTTGGAGTCAGTTTTCTTATGTTGAGGGTTAAGGATTCTTACGTTAGGGGGTTAGTTTTTTTTACCTTTTGGGGTTAGTAGTTATTACGTTTGGGGGTTAGGGTTAGGGTTACTTGTAGGGATAAGTTTTTTATGCTTAACGATAAGTTTTCTTACGTTATGGGGCTAGTAATTCTTACGCTTGGCGGTTTGTTTTTTTACGTTTGGGGGTTAGCAATTATTACGTTTGGGGATTAGTTTTCTTACCTTTGGGGGTTAAGGATTCTTACGCTTAGGAGTTAGTTTTCTTACGGTTGGGGGCTAGTAGTTCTTACGTTTGGGGGTTAAGGATTCTTAAGGTCGGGGAAAGTTTTCTTACGTTTAGGGGTTAGTAATTATTACGTTTGGGGGTTATTTTTCTTACTTTTAGGGGTTAAGGAATTTTACGTTTGGGGGTTAACTATACTTACTTTTGGGGGGTAGTAAAACTTACGTTAAGGGGTTATTTTTTTTATGTTTGGGGGCTAAGGATTCCTACGTTTAGGAGTTAGTTTTCTTACGTTTGGCGGTTAAGAATACTTACGTTTAGTTGTTAGTTTTTTTTACTTTTTAGCATTAGTAATTCATACGTTTGGGGGTTAAGGATTCTCATGTTTGGCGGTTAGTTTTCTCACAGGGTGAAATAAGGTGTTTCCGCAATACGGAAAAGTAACGGAAACTTGATAGTTCGAGTTTCCATTATGTTTCCGCAAGACGGATGCGACCGGCAACTTGTAAGAGGAAAATGCTGGAGATGTTGCGCGTTTCCGCAACGTTTCCGTTGGCTGAAATGTACAAGGATGTTTCCATTGTGTTTCCGCAATGCGGATGCAGCGGAAACTTATTACGGAGATATTTTTTCTCTTGACCGAAATGTACAAGGACGTTTCCATTGCATTTCTGCAATGCGGATGCGGCGGAAACTTATTATGGAGAAATTTTTCTCTCGACTGAAATGCACAAGGACGTTTCCATTGCATTTTCGCAACACGGATGCAGCGGAAACTTATGGAAATTTTTTTTTATCTTGGCTAGACGTTAATCGCGCACATTTTATGGTGGCCTTTCACGCAGGCTTTCTTCGGGCTTGTTACGCATTCCCGCGATGTCTACGTTAGAGGCTAATTTTATGCTGGTACATGTGTACTTGCCATGCAAAACGGAGGAGGCCAAAAGAACATTGTTGACAACAACCAAAAAATACCGGTGGCTCGAGACATGTTTTAAAATATTTTGTGCTCCGTATAATTATTCAAATATTATATGTGCATAAAAAAAGTCACGGACCATCAGTTATATATTCAGAGAGGAGTTACATTTTTGCTTAGTGGATTAATACTTTGGTTCAGTATGTCCTACCGAAGTAAATCAAAACTGTACATACACTTTATATTTGCTTTTCATTTCCTTAGATTTCTTTCTGAAACAATTAATTAAGTCAACTAACAAGTTAGTGAAACTATTTATTCTCGACAACACACAGGTATGTAGGCCAAAAAATCTTAAACCTCCGAATCTCTGAAATAATCGGCTTTAACAATTTGTTACAACGTACGTAAGATTCAAGATGAAACGTTACAAAAAAAAACTCCCTGATGAAGTGTGCGCTAGTCACACGAAACGCGTAGGAGAAAATAAAAAAGTTTTACTACACAAGTAGTTCGCAGAAGTGCTGCTCACTGGATAACCCTTTTAAAAAATTTTAAAAATACGTTTAGGGGTTAAGGGTTGAGACGTTTGGGGGTTAGTTTTCTTACGTTTGGGGGTTAGTTTTCTTACGTGTTGGGGGTTAGTTTTCTTACGTGTTGGGGTTAGTATTTCTTACGTTTGGGGGCTAGTTTTCTTACGTTTGGGGGTTAAGTATTCTTACGTTTGGGGGCTAGTAATTCTTACGTTTGGCGGTTAGTTTTCTGACGTTTGAGAGTTAAGGATTCTTACGTTTGGCAGTTAGTTTTCTTACGTTTAAGGGTTAGTTATTATTACGTTTGGGGGTTAGTTTTCTTACGTTAGGGGGTTAAGGGTTCTTACGTTTGGGGGTTAGTTTTCTTACTTTTTGGGGTTAGTAGTTATTAAGTTTGTGGGTTAGTTTTCTTACGTTGGGGGGTTAAGGATTCTTACGTCTGGGGGTTAGTAACTCTTACGTTTGGAGGTTAGTTTTCTTACGTTTGGGGGTTAGTTTTCTTACGTTTAGGGGTTAGTTATTATTACGTTAGGGGGTTAGTTTTCTTACGTCAGGGGGTTAAGGATTCTTACGTTTGGGGGTTAGTTATTCTTTTCTTACGTTTGGATGCTAGTAATTCTTACGTTTGGCGGTTTGTTTTTTACGTTTAGAGGTTAGGGATTCTTACGTTTGGGGGTTAGTAATTTTTACCTTTGGAGGTTAGTTTTCTTACGTTTTGGGGCTAGTGATTCTTACGTTTGGGGCTTAAGGATTCTTACGTCTGGGGGTTAGTTTTCTTACATTTGGGGGTTAAGGATTCTTACGTTTAGCAGTTAGTTTTCTTACGTTTAGGGGTTAGTTATTATTACGTTCGGGGGTTAGTTTTCTTACGTCATGGGGTTAAGGATTCTTACGTTTCAGGATTAGTTTTCTTACGTTTGAATGCTAGTAATTCTTACGTTTTGCGGTTTGTTTTTTACGTTTAGGGGTTAAGGATTCTTACGTTTGGGGGTTAGTAATTCTTACGATTAGAGGTTAGTTTTCTTACGTTTAGGGGTTAGTTTTCTTAAGTTTTGGGGCTAGTAATTCTTACGTTTGGGGCTTAAGGATTTATACGATTGGGGGTTAATTTTTTTACGTTTGGGGGTTAGTTTACTTACGTTTGAGGGTTAAGGATTCTTACGTTTGGGGGTTAGTTTTTTTACGTTTGGAGGTTAAGGATTCTTACGTTTGGGGGTTAGTTTTCTTACGTTTGAAGGTCAAGGATTCTTACGTTAAGGGCTTAGTTTTCTTACGTTTGGGGGTTAGCAATTATTACGTTTGGGGATAAGTTTTCTTACGTTTGGGGGTTAAGGATTCTTACGTTAAGGGGACAGTTTTGTTATGGTTGGTGGCTACTAATTCTTACGTTTGGCGATTAGTTTTCTTACGTTTGGGGGTTAAGAATTCTTACGTTTGCGGGTGAAATTTTCTTACCTTTTGGGGTTAGTAGTTATTACGTTTGGGGGTTAATTTTCTTACGTTTGGGGTTTAGTTATATTCTTAAGTTTGGCAGTTAATTTTCTTACGTGTGGGGATAACGATTCTTACGTTTGAGGATTAGTTTTATTACGTTTGGAGGCTAGTAATTCTTACGTTTGGCGGTTTGTTTTGTTACGTTTGGGGGTTAGTTTTCTTACCTTTTGGGGTTAAGGGTTGAGACGTTTGGGGGTTAGTTTTCTTACGTTTGGGGGTTAAGGATTCTTACGTTTGGGGGTTAGTTTTCGTACGTGTTGGGGTTAGTATTTCTTACGTTTGGGGTTAAGTATTGTTACGTTTGGGGGTTAAATTACTTACGTTTAGGGGCTAGTAATTCTTACGTTTGCACGTTAGTTTTCTTACGTTTGGGGGTTTAGGATTCTAACGTACGGGGATTAGTTTTCTTACGTTTGAGGGCTAGTAATTCTTACGTTTGAGGGTTAGTTTTCTGACGTTTGGGGGTTAAGGATTCTTACGTTTGAGGATTAGTTTTCTTACGTTTGGGGGCTAGTAATTCTTACGTTTGGCGGTTTGTTTTTTTACGTTTGTGGGTTAAGGATTCTTACGTTTGGAGGTTAGTTTTCTTACTTTTTGGGGTTAGTAGTTATTAAGTTTGGGGGTTAGTTTTCTTACGTTTGGGGGTTAAGGATTCTTACGTCTGGGGGTTTGTAATTCTTACGTTTGGAGGTTAGTTTTCTTACGTTTGGGGGTTAGTTTTCTT
The DNA here is from genome assembly GCF_977016875.1 of Pavona decussata. Lineage (NCBI taxonomy): Eukaryota > Metazoa > Cnidaria > Anthozoa > Scleractinia > Agariciidae > Pavona > Pavona decussata. Next base: position 160,107 of record NW_028145916.1, on the reverse strand, counting down.
ACGTTTTGGGGCTAGTAATTCTTACGTTTGGGGGTTAGGCACTCTTACTTTTGGGGGTTAGTTTTCTTACGTTTGGGAGTAAAGGATTCTTACTTTTGGGGGTTAGTTTTCTAACGAATGAGTGTTAAGATTTCTTACGATTGGAAGTTAATTTTCTTACGTTTGGGGGCTAGTAATTCTTACGTTTGGCGGTTTGTTTTTTTACGTTTGTGGGTTAAGGATTCTTACGTTTGGAGGTTAGTTTTCTTACTTTTTGGGGTTAGTAGTTATTAAGTTTGGGGGTTAGTTTTCTTACGTTTGGGGGTTAAGGATTCTTACGTTTGGGGGTTAGTTTTTTTACGTTTGGGGGTTAAGGATTCTTACGTTTGGGGGTTAGTTTACTTACGTTTGAAGGTCAAGGATTCTTACGTTAGGGGCTTAGTTTTCTTACTTTTGGGGGTTAGCAAATATTACGTTTGGGGATTAGTTTTCTTACGTTTGCGGGTTAAGGATTCTTACGTTTGGGGGTGAAATTTTCTTACCTTTTGGGGTTAGTAGTTATTACATTTGGGGGTTAATTTTCTTACGTTTGGGGTTTAGTTATATTTTTAAGTTTGGCAGTTATTTTTCTTACGTGTGGGGATAAGGATTCTTACGTTTGGGGGTTAGTTTTCTTACGTGTTGGGGTTAATATTTCTTACGTTTGGGGGCTAGTTTTCTTACGTTTGGGGTTAAGTATTCTTACATTTAGGGGTTAAATTTTTACGTTTAGGGGCTAGTAATTCTTACGTTTAGGGGTTAGTTTTCTTACGTTTGGGGGTTAAGGATTCTTACGTTTGGGGGTTAAGGATTCTTACGTTTGGGGGTTAGTTTACTTACGTTTGAAGGTCAAGGATTCTTACGTTAGGGGCTTAGTTTTCTTACTTTTGGGGGTTAGCAAATATTACGTTTGGGGATTAGTTTTCTTACGTTTGGGGGTTAAGGATTCTTACGTTTGGGGGTGAAATTTTCTTACATTTTGGGGTTAGTAGTTATTACATTTGGGGGTTGGTTAATTTTCTTACGTTTGGGGTTTAGTTATATTTTTAAGTTTGGCAGTTATTTTTCTTACGTGTGGGGATAAGGATTCTTACGTTTGGGGGTTAGTTTTCTTACGTGTTGGGGTTAATATTTCTTACGTTTGGGGGCTAGTTTTCTTACGTTTGGGGTTAAGTATTCTTACATTTAGGGGTTAAATTTTTACGTTTAGGGGCTAGTAATTCTTACGTTTAGGGGTTAAGGATTCTTACGTCTGGGGGTTAGTTTTCTTACATTTGGGGGTTAAGGATTCTTACGTTTAGCAGTTAGTTTTCTTACGTTTAGGGGTTAGTTATTATTACGTTCGGGGGTTAGTTTTCTTACGTCATGGGGTTAAGGATTCTTACGTTTCAGGATTAGTTTTCTTACGTTTGAATGCTAGTAATTCTTACGTTTTGCGGTTTGTTTTTTACGTTTAGGGGTTAAGGATTCTTACGTTTGGGGGTTAGTAATTCTTACGATTAGAGGTTAGTTTTCTTACGTTTAGGGGTTAGTTTTCTTAAGTTTTGGGGCTAGTAATTCTTACGTTTGGGGCTTAAGGATTTATACGATTGGGGGTTAATTTTTTTACGTTTGGGGGTTAGTTTACTTACGTTTGAGGGTTAAGGATTCTTACGTTTGGGGGTTAGTTTTTTTACGTTTGGAGGTTAAGGATTCTTACGTTTGGGGGTTAGTTTTCTTACGTTTGAAGGTCAAGGATTCTTACGTTAAGGGCTTAGTTTTCTTACGTTTGGGGGTTAGCAATTATTACGTTTGGGGATAAGTTTTCTTACGTTTGGGGGTTAAGGATTCTTACGTTAAGGGGACAGTTTTGTTATGGTTGGTGGCTACTAATTCTTACGTTTGGCGATTAGTTTTCTTACGTTTGGGGGTTAAGAATTCTTACGTTTGCAGGTGAAATTTTCTTACCTTTTGGGGTTAGTAGTTATTACGTTTGGGGGTTAATTTTCTTACGTTTGGGGTTTAGTTATATTCTTAAGTTTGGCAGTTAATTTTCTTACGTGTGGGGATAACGATTCTTACGTTTGAGGATTAGTTTTATTACGTTTGGGGGCTAGTAATTCTTACGTTTGGCGGTTTGTTTTGTTACGTTTGGGGGTTAGTTTTCTTACGTTTGGGGGTTAAGGATTCTTACGTTTGGGGGTTAGTTTTTTTACGTTTGGGGGTTAAGGATTCTTACGTTTGGGGGTTAGTTTACTTACGTTTGAAGGTCAAGGATTCTTACGTTAAGGGCTTAGTTTTCTTACTTTTGGGGGTTAGCAAATATTACGTTTGGGGATTAGTTTTCTTACGTTTGGGGGTTAAGGATTCTTACGTTAAGGGAACAGTTTTGTTACGGTTGGTTGCTAGTAATTCTCACGTTTGGCGATTGGTTTTCTTACGTTTGGGGGTTAAGAATTCTTACGTTTGGGGGTGAAATTTTCTTACCTTTTGGGGTTAGTAGTTATTACGTTTGGGGGTTAATTTTCTTACGTTTGGGGTTTAGTTATATTTTTAAGTTTGGCAGTTATTTTTCTTACGTGTGGGGATATGGATTCTTACGTTTGAGGATTAGTTTTCTTACGTTTGGGGGCTAGTAATTCTTACGTTTGGTGGTTTGTTTTGTTACTTTTGGGGGTTAAGGATTCTTACGTTTGGGGGTTAGTTTTCTTACCTTTTGGGGTTAAGGGTTGAGACGTTTGGGGGTTAGTTTTCTTACGTTTGGGGGTTAAGGATTCTTACGTTTGGGGGTTAGTTTTCTTACGTGTTGGGGTTAATATTTCTTACGTTTGGGGGCTAGTTTTCTTACGTTTGGGGTTAAGTATTCTTACATTTAGGGGTTAAATTTTTATGTTTAGGGGCTAGTAATTCTTACGTTTGCGCGTTAGTTTTCTTACGTTTGGGGGTTCAGGATTCTAACGTTAGGGGATCAGTTTTCTTACGTTTGAGGGCTAGTAATTCTTACGTTTAATGGTTAGTTTTCTTACGTTTGGGGGTTAAGGATGCTTACGTTTGAGGATTAGTTTTCTTACGTTTGGGGGCTAGTAATTCTTACTTTTGGCGGTTTGTTTTTTTACGTTTGTGGGTTAAGGATTCTTACGCTTAGGGGTTAGTTTTCGTACGGTTGGGGGCTAGTAAATCTTACGTTTGGGGGTTAAGGATTCTTAAGGTCGGGGGAAGTTTTTTTAAATTTAGGGGTTCGTAATTATTACGTTTGGGGGTTATTTTTTTTACTTTTAGGGGTTAAGGAATTTTACGTTTGGGGGTCAGTAATTCTTACGTTTGGTGGTTAGTTTTCGTACGTTTTTGGGTTAAGGATTCTTAAGTTTTGGGGGTTAGTTTTCTTACTTTTGGAAGCTAAGGATTCTTACGTTTGGTGCTTAGTTTTCTTACGTTTGGGGGTTAGTTTTCTTACATTTTGGGGCTAGTAATTCTTACGTTTGGGGGTTAGGGACTCTTACGTTGGGGGGTTAGTTTTCCTACGTTTGGGGGTTAAGGATTCTTACTTTTGGGGGTTAGTTTTCTTACGAATGAGTGGTAAGATTTCTTACGATTGGAGGTTAATTTTCTTACGTTTGGGGGCTAGTAATTCTTACGTTTGGGGGTTAGTTTTCTTACGTTTGGGGGTTTAGGATTCTTACGTTTGGGGGTTAGTAATTATTACGTTTTGGAGTCAGTTTTCTTATGTTGAGGGTTAAGGATTCTTACGTTAGGGGGTTAGTTTTTTTTACCTTTTGGGGTTAGTAGTTATTACGTTTGGGGGTTAGGGTTAGGGTTACTTGTAGGGATAAGTTTTTTATGCTTAAGGATAAGTTTTCTTACGTTATGGGGCTAGTAATTCTTACGCTTGGCGGTTTGTTTTTTTACGTTTGGGGGTTAGCAATTATTACGTTTGGGGATTAGTTTTCTTACCTTTGGGAGTTAAGGATTCTTACGCTTAGGAGTTAGTTTTCTTACGGTTGGGGTCTAGTTTCCTACGTTTGGGGGTTAAGGATTCTTAAGGTCGGGGAAAGTTTTCTTACGTTTAGGGGTTAGTAATTATTACGTTTGGGGGTTATTTTTCTTACTTTTAGGGGTTAAGGAATTTTACGTTTGGGGGTTAGTAATTCTTACGTTTGGTGGTTAGTTTTCGTAGGTTTTTGGGTTAAGAATTGTCACGTTTTGGGGGTTAGTTTTCTTACTTTTGGAAGTTAAGGATTCTTACGTTTTGTGGTTAGTTTTCTTACCTTTGGAGGCTAGTAATTGTTACGTTTGGGGGTTAGCTTTTTTACGTTTGGGGGTTAAGGATTCTTACGTTTAGAGTTTAGTTTTCTTACGTTTGGGGGCTAGTAATTCTTACGTTTGGGGGTTAGTTTTCTTACGTTTGGGGGTTAGTTTTCTTACGTTTAAGGGGTTGGAATTCTTATGTTTGCGGGTGAGTTTTCTTACGTTTGGGGGTTAATGATTCTAACGTTGGGGGGTTTCTTTTCTTACGTTTGGGGGCTAGTAATTCTTACGTTTGGTGGTTAGTTTTTTGACCTTTGGGGGTTAACGATTCTTACGTTTTGCGTTTAGTTTTCTTAAGTTTATATGTTAGTTGTTATTACGTTTGGGGGTTAGTTTTTTTACGTTAGGGGGTTAAGGATTCTTACGTTTGGGGGCTAGTTTTCTTACGTTTAGGGGTTAGTTATTTAAGTTTGGCAGTTAGTTTTGTTACGTGTGCGGATAAGGATTCTTACGTTTAAGGATTAATTTTCTTACGTTTGGGGGCTAGTATATCTTACGTTTGGCGGTTTGTTTTTTTACGTTTTGGGGTTAAGGATTGATACGTTTGGGGGTTAGTTTTCTTACCTTTTGGGGCTAGTAATTCTTACGTTTGGGGGTTAGTAATTCTTACTTTTGGGGGTTAGTTTTCTTACGTTTGGGGGTTAGTTTTTCTTACGTTTAAGGGTTAAGGATTCTTACGTTTGGGGGTTAGTTTTCTTACGTTTGGGGTTAAGGATTTTTAAGTTTAGCGGTAAGTTTTCGTACGGTTGGGGGCTAGTAATTCTTACGTTTGGCGGTTAGTTTTCTTACGTTTGGGGGTTAAGGA
>NW_028145916.1:0-145000 GCF_977016875.1 Pavona decussata | reverse complement strand
AGTAATTATTACGTTTGGGGGTTAGTTTTCTTACGTTTGGGGATTAAGGATTCTTACGTTTGGAGGCTAGTTTTCTTACGTTTAGGGGTTAGTTTTCTTACGTTTGGGGTTGTAGTATTCTTACGTTTGGGTGTTAGTTTTCTTAGTTTTGGGGGTTAGTATTTTTTACGTTTGGGGGTTAGTTTTCTTACGTTTGCGGGTTAGTAATTATTACGTGTAGGGATTAGTTTTCTTATGTTTGGGGGTTAAGGATTTTTACGTTTAGGGGTTAGTATTTCTTTCGCTTTGGTATTAGTTTTTATACGTTTCTTCGTTAAGGATTCTTACGTTTGGGGTAAGTTTTCTTACGTTTTGGGGCTAGTAATTCGTGCGTTTGGGGGTTAGTTTTCTTACGTCTGGGGGTTAGTATTTATTTTGTTTATTGGTTGATTTTCTTACGTATAGGGGTTAAGGATTCTTACGTTTGGGAGTTAGTTTTCTTACGTGTGGGGTTAAGGATTCTTACGTTTGGGGTTTAGTGTTTTTACATCTGGGGGTTAGTAATTTTTACGTTTGAGGGTTAGTTTTCTTACATGTGGGGGCAAGGAATTCTTACGTTTGGCGGTTGATTTTCTTACCTTTGGGGGTTAGTTTTCTTACGCTTTGGGTTAGTTTACTTACGTTTGGGGGCGAGTAATTCTTACGTTTGGCGGTTAGTATTCTTACGTTTTGGGGTTTGGGATTCGCACGTTTGGGTATTAGTTTTCTAACGTTTGGGGGTTAGTAATTAATACGTTTAAGGGTTAGTTTTCTAACGTTTGGGGGTTAAGGGTTTTTTTTATTACAGTAATGAATGCGTCCCATTATGAAGGCATGCACTAGCACCTTGGTAGACTCCTTCGTAAGAAATTTCCTGATGCGTCTTATATTATGCAAATGGTAGAAAGCAGCTTTACATGTGTTAGTAATGTGCGTCACTAAACTGAGGTTGGTGTCAAACCAAGTTCCAAGGTTTCTTGCAGAAATAACAGGAGCCGCGCTGACACCACCGACCGATAATTTCTCGATATGAACTTTGCTAAGCTGTTGTCGTGTACCAGTTATTAAGAATTCAGTTTTGTCGTCATTCAACTTTAACTTGTCAGTAGTCATCCATGCTCTGATTGCTTTTATGCAAAGTTCCATTGCTTCAATTGCTTCAGATTGGCTTGATGAGGTGTCAGGCTTGAATGACAAGTAGAGTTGTGTGTCATCTGCGTATGCGTGTGCTACAGGGAGATGATCTTTTATCACCTGAAATAACTTGCTAGAATAGATGGTAAATAGCAGGGGTCCCAAACATGAGCCTTGAGGGACACCATGTGGTAACTTGATACTGTCAGAGAGACAGCCCCCTGAAAACACGCGTTGTGATCGGTTGGAAAGGTACGATTCAAACCACTTCAGAGCCGTTCCTGTGATGCCAAGACTTGAATGTAGGCGATGAAGTAAGATTTTGTGGTCTACCGTGTCAAAAGCCGCACTGAGATCTAGAGGCACTAAAAGTGTCACATGCTGGCGGTTCATATTCATAAGTATGTCATTTTGGACCCTTAGGAGTGCAGTCTCAGTACTGTGGAATTTTCTATATGCAGACTGAAAAAGAGGAAACAGGCCAAAATTCATCATGTGATTACACGTCTGATCAAATACAGCGCGTTCTGTCAGTTTTGATAGAAATTGAAGATTACTAACAGGTCGTAGGTTCTTGAACACCGGATCAAGGCCAGCCTTTTTTAGAAGGGGGTTTACAAGGGCTACCTTCCACTTAGCGGGGAAGTAGCCCGAAGACAGCGATGAATTAACTATGCGTGTGATGACAGGGAGGAGCACGTCGAGACAACCAACAACCAGTGAGGCTCGCATAGGATCCAGGGGGCGAGTCTTCTTCGCTGACTTCTGAATGAGAGCACATACATCACTCTCGGTGAGAGGGTGGAAGGCGCTGAATGTACTACCATCTCCCACTTCAGATACAATGGGTACCGCAGCATCCACATCGGTCGCATCGATATCTGCACGAATTCGGGTGATCTTACGTACAAAAAAGACATTGATGTCATTAGCCAGGACCATTTTACCATAATATTCAGGAAAAGATAATTCATCCTTTCTTGACAGGAGTTTCTTGGTAGCTTGAAATAGCCTTCCTTGATCAGCACTATTCTCATCAATAAAGTTAGTGTAAAACGCTTGTCTAGCCTAATTCATGAAATGAGTCACGTGATTTTTCCTAGACTTAAAAATATTAAGATCAGACAGCAATTTAGATTTTCTCCACCTTCGCTCAGCTTTCCGTCCTAGTCGCTTAGCGCTATCTATGTCAGCGTTCTACCAAGGCACCCTCGGCCTAGTCCTCAAAGTCTTTTTCTTTAATGGCGCATAACGATTGGTCATTCTGGACAAAATACTGTTATAGTTACGTAAAAGGGCGTCAACTCCCTCCGGGGTGTATTACTACACCCAAAACGTAAGAAAACTAACCCCCAAACGTTAGTTGTACTCACCCCCAAACGTACGAAAACTACTCTTACGTTTGGGGATTAGTTTTCTTACGTTTGGGGCTTAGTAATTATTAAGTTTGGGGGTTTTCTTACGTTTAGGGGTTAAGGATTCTTACGTTTGGGGTTTAGTTTTCTTACGTTTAAGGGTTAAGGATTCTTACGTTTGGGTTTAGTTTTTTTACGTTTGGGGGCTAGCAATTTTTACGTTTGGCGGTGAGTTTTCTTACGTTTGCGGGTTAAGGATTCTTACCTTTGGAGGTTAGTTTTCTTACGTTTGGGGAATAGTAATTCTTACGTTTGGGGGTTAGTTTTCTTAAGTTTGGGAGTTAATAATTCTTACGTTTGGGGGTTAGTTTTCTTACGTTTGGGGGTTAAGGATTCTTACGTTTGGGGGTAAGCTTTCTTACATTTGGGGATTAGCAATTCTTACATTTGGGGGTTAGTAATTCTTACATTTAGGGGTTAGTTTTCTTACGTTTGGGGGTTAAGGATTCTTACGTTTGGGGGTTAGTTTTCTTACGTTTGGGTTTAGTAATTCATACGATTGGCGGTTAGTTTTCTTACGTTTGGGGGTTAAGGATTCTTACGTTTGGGCGTTAGTTTTCTTACGTTTAAAGGCTAGTAGTTCTTACGTTTGGTAGTTAGTTTACTTACGTTTGGGGATTAGTTTTCTTACGTTCTGGGGCTAGTAATTATTTCGTTTGGCGGTTAGTTTTTTTACGTTTTGGGGTTAAGGATTCTTACGTTTCGGGGTTAGTTTTCTTACTTTTGAGGGTTGGTAATTATTACGTTTGGGGGTTAGTAATTCTTACTATTAGGGGTTAGTTTTCTTACGTTTGGAGGTTAAGGATTCTTACGTTTGGGGGTTAGTTTTCTTACGTTTGGGGGTTAAGGATTCTTACGTTTGGGGGTTAGTTTTGTTACATTTGGGAGTTAGTAATTCTTACGTTTGGGGGTTAGTTTTCTTACGGTTGGGGGTTAAGGATTCTTACGTTTGGGGGTTAGTTTTCTTACGTTTGGGGGTAGTAATTCATACGATTGGCGGTTAGTTTTCTTACGTTTGGGGGCTAAGGATTCTTACGTTTGAGGGTTAGTTTTCTTATGTTTAGGGGCTAGTAATTCTTACGTTTGGGAGTGAGTAATTCTTACGTTTGGAGGTTAGTTTTCTTACGTTTGGTGGTTAAGTATTCCTACGTTTAAGGGTTAGTTTTCTTACTTGTAGGGGCTAGTAATTCTTACGTTTGCCAGTTAGTTTTCTTACGTTTAGGGGTTAAGGATTCTTGCGTTTCGGGGTTAGTTTTCTTACGTTTTTGTGTTAAGGATATTTATTTTCGGGGGTTAGTTTTCTTACGTTTGGGGGTAGTAATTCATACGATTGGCGGTTAGTTTTCTTACGTTTGGGAGTTAGTAATTCTTACGTTTGGGGGTTAGTTTTCTTACGTTTGGCGGTTAAGTATTCTTACGTTTAAGGGTTAGTTTTCTTTCTTCTAGGGGCTAGTAATTTTTACGTTTGCCAGTTAGTTTTCTTACGTTTAGGAGTTAAGGATTCTTACGTTTGGGGGTAGTTTTCTTACGTTTCGGGGTTAAGGATTCTTACGTTTGGGGGTTAGTTTTCTTACGTTTGGGGGTAGTAATTCATACGATTGGCGGTTAGTTTTCTTGCGTTTGGGAGTTAGTAATTCTTACGTTTGGGGGTTAGTTTTTTTACGTTTGGCGGTTAAGTATTCTTACGTTTAAGGGTTAGTTTTCTTTCTTCTAAGGGCTAGTAATTCTTACGTTTGTCAGTTAGTTTTCTTACGTTTAGGGTGTTAAGGATTCTTACGTTTGGGGATTACATTACTTATGTTTGGGGGTTAGTAGATCTTATGTTTAGAGGCTAGTTTTCGTATTTTTAGGGGTTAAGGATTCTTACGTTTGGGGGTTAGTTTTCTTACGTTTGGGGGCTAGTAATTCATACGTTTGGCGGTTAGTTTTCTTACGTTTGGGGGTTAAGTATTCTTACGTTTAAGCGGTTAGTTTTCTTAGGTAAGGGTTAGTAATTCTTACGTTTGGGGGTTAGTTTTCTTACGTTTGTTGGTTAGGAATTATTACGTTTGGGGGTTAGTTTTTACGCTTGGAGGTTAAGGATTTTTACGTTTGGGGGTTAGATTTCTTAAGTTTAAAAGTTAGCAATTCTTATGTTTGGGGGTTAGCAATTCTTACGTTTGGATGTTGGTTTTCTTATGTTTGAGGGTTAATTATTCTTACGTTTATGGGTAAGTAATTCTTACGTTCGGCGGTTAGTTTAGTTACGTTTGGGGATTATTTTTTTTTACTTTTGGGGGTTAAAGATTCTTTCCTTTTTGGGTAAGTTTTCTTCAGTTCGAGGGTTAATGATTCTTACGTTTAAGGGGTTCGTTTTCTTATGATTGGATATTAAGGATTCTTATGTTTGGGGTCTACTTTTCTTAAGTTTTAGGGTTAAAAGTTCTTATGTTTAGGGGTTAGTAATTCTTACGTTTGGAGGTTAATTTAGTTACGTTTGGGGTTTAGTTTTTTAAGTTTTGGGGATTTATTATTCCTATCTTTGGGGGTAAGTTTTCTTCAGTTTGAGGGTTTATAATTCTTACATTTGAAGGGTTCGATTTCTTACGATTGGAGGTTAAGGATTCTTACGTTTAAGGGTTAGTTTTCTTTAGTTTGGTGTTAGTAATTTCTACGTTTGGGGGGTAGTTTTCTTACGTTTGGGGGTTAAGGATTCTAACGTTTGGGGGTTAAGGATTCTTACGTTTGATGGTTAGTTTTCTTACGTTTAAGGGTTAGTATTTTTTACGTTTGGGGGTTAATTTTCTTAGATTCGGGGTCTAAGGATTCTTACGTATAGGGGTTAGCTCTCTTACGTTTTGGGGTTAAGGATTTTTACGTTTGGGGATTAATTTTCTTACGTTTAAGGGTTAGTAATTCTTACGTTTGGGGGATAATTTTCCTACGTTTGTGGGTTAGTTTTTTTTATCTTTAGGGGTTAAAGGGAGAGTTTCACGGTTCGGCGCATGTGCGAGCGATAACGTAAGCGCTGTTAAACCAATTGTTTTTGGACCAATTAGAAGCGAGTACACAACATCGGCGGGATACGGCTGGCAAGTCTTATAACTTGCTGGCATAAAAATAAAACTGACCAGCCTGTGTTTCGGTCACGTTTCAGAAAGAAACAAAAAGGCTGTCCATGTAAAACACATGGGGATTTTTGCAGCGCCGCTTCGTTTATGAACCATGCTATTCAAGAAATGCCAGAACTTTTGCGAACGTATACGGTTTTATTTTAGTACAATATCGATATCTCGCGGCATCGACCTTTCTTTATTACGCGCGGTTCGAAAAGCCGAGAAGCTCCCTCAAGTTACGTTCTTAAATCCAGTATTTCATCAGCATTCAGTGATAAACTTACTATAGTGTGTACGCTCGATAGCCTGATTTTGTTAGACCAGCGAGAAGGCGAAGAACGAGAAATCCGCAAGCTTCAAGAAGCGATGCGACCGTTTAGTAACAACAACACTGACCGTCCTTCCGAGATGCTGGAATGCATTTGAGAAAACTCTGCCATGGTGGCAAATCAAAACTGCGTTTGCCATTCGCAATGACCATAATTTTATAAATAAATGAATACCTTACAATAGATTTTGTAGTTTGCCGCAAATCTTTTGGATTTTTTTTTTCTACTGCCCGCTATTCGAGCCCGCTAATAAACGACAACAACTAACTCGCACATTTGATCTCATATTTATTCGCTTCGCGTCTCAGTGTTGTACAATTTCTTCCATCCAAAGCAAAACACTCATGTTTGATGCTGTTTGTCCGTCGATTTCTCCGTTTTTGACAGTTGACTTCCATATGAACAAACAGTACGATTGAAATCTAGAAAATCCTCGCGAGTTCATCCAAAGCCAGTTGGTGACCTTTGCCATTTTCGGCGAAAGCAGATGTGCCGCGAAATCGTTGTCTATTTTAAACAGACTTTAATCTCTTTACCAATTTTCCACGTTTGGTGGACGTATCTTGTTAACCACACAGGATTTCTACATCCACTCCACTCTGTCCGCTTTAACTTCTGTGCTTCCAGTGAGTCCACAGAACATCCCGTCGCCGGTCGGCCGCGACGTCTCCTTTCCGATCCATCAACAAAAATGTCGTTTTCGGATGCTAAAACACTTTTAGCCTTACAAAAATCGAACTTATATTTACAACAGGAAACAAAGATTATAAAAAGTGAAGAACGAAGAGCGGATGATCCAAATTCGGGCGCGATTTCAACAGATTGTTCCACCACAAGCTCGCATCGAAGTTAGTGTCGACTCGTACAATTTATTTTTGAGCCGGTCTGCTCGCGCATGCGCTTGACCGTGAAACTCGGCCTTTAAGGATTCTTACGTTCATGGGTTAGGTTTCTTACGTTTGGCGGTTAACTATACTTACGTTTGGGGGTTAGACATCTTACTTTCAGTACAGAATGCCGCGGCTCGACTGATCACAGGCTCTCGCAAGTATGACCACATAACCCCTATTTTATTTGAACTCCACTGGCTTCCAGTTTCCGAGCGAATCAAATTCAAAATAATTCTGCTCACTTCACCAACAGTCCCCCATCTACATACAAGACCTGATACGCAGCTATACAACTTCAAGAACACTCCGATCGTCGTCTGACGCATTTCGGCTATGTCATGTTAACCATAATCTAAAGACGTATGGCTCCAGAGCTTTCGCTGTTTCGGCCCCAGAACTCTGGAACAAACTACCTATCCACATCCATAATTGTGACAATTTAAATGTTTTTAAACGAAAACTTAAGACTCATCTTTTTTCGAATTATTTTAAACAAATATGATTTTTACTTTGTAAAGCGCTTAGAACAGAACTGGATAAGCGCTATGTAAGTAGTTATTATTATTATTATTATTATTATTATTATTATTACGTTTGGGGGTTAAGAATACTTATGTTTAGTTGTTAGTTTTTTTTACTTTTGGGCATTAGTAATTCTTACGTTTGGGGTAGTTCCCTTTCGTTTGGGGGTTAGTTTTCTTACGTTTGGAGGTTAAGGGTTAAGACGTTTGGGGCTTAGTTTTCTTACGTTTGGGGGTTAAGGAATCTTACATTTGGGGGCTAGTTTTCTTACGTGTTGGAGATAGTATTTCTTACGTTTGGGGGTTAGTTTTCTTACGTTTACGGGTTAAGGATTCTTACGTTTGGGGGTTAGTTTTTATACGTTCGGCGGTTAGTTTTCTTACGTTTGGGTGTTAAGGATTCTCACGATTGGGGATTAGTTTTCTAACGTTTAAGGGTTAGAAATTATTACCTTTGGGGGTTGGTTTTCTTACGTTTGGGGGTTAAGGATTCTAACTTTTAGGGGTAGATTTCTTTACGGTTGGGGGCTGGAAATTCTTACGTTTGGGGGTTATAGATTCTTAATTTTTGGGTTTAGTTTTCTCACGTCTGGGGGTTAGTAATTATTACGTTTTGGGGTTAGGTTTCTTACGTTTGGGGGTTAGTTTTCTTACGTTTGAGGGTTAGTAATTCTTACCTTTGGGGGTTAGTTTTCTTACGTTTGGGGGTTAACGATTCTTACGTTTGGGGGTATGTTTTCTTACGTTTGGGGTTAATAATTATTACGTTTGGCGTATGTTTTCTTACTTTTAGGGGTTAAGGATTCTTACGTTTGGGGGTATGTTTTCTTACGTTTGGGGTTAATAATTATTACGTTTGGCGTATGTTTTCTTACTTTTAGGGGTTAAGGATTCTTATGTTTGGGGGTATGTTTTCTTACGTTTGGGGTTAATAATTATTACGTTTGGCGTATGTTTTCTTACTTTTAGGGGTTAAGGATTCTTATGTTTAGGGGTTTGTTTTTTTACGTTTGAAGGTTAGTAATTATTACGTTTGCGGGTTCGTTTTCTTACGTTTGGGGGCTAGTTTTCTTACGTTTAGGGGCTAGTACTTCTTCAGTTTGGCGGTAAGTTTTCTTACGTTTGCGGGTTACTAATTTTTACGTTTGGGAATTAGTTTTCTCACGTTTGGGGGTTAAGGATTCTTACGTTTGGTGGTTAGTTTTTCTACGTTTGGGGGTTAGTAATTCTTACGTTTGGGAGTTAGTAATTATTACGTTTGGGGGTTAGTTTTCTTACGTTTACGGGTTACGGTTTCTTACGTTTAAAGGATAGTTTTCTTACGTTTAGGGGTTAAGGATTGTTACGTTAGGTGGTTACTTTTCTTACGTTTGGGGGTTGAGGAATCTTACGTTTGGAGGTTAGTTTTCTTACGTTTGGGGTTAAGGATTCTTACGTTTGGGAGTTAGTTTTCTTACGTTTAAGGGTTAGTAATTGTTACGTTTGTCGGTTGGTTATCTTACGTTTCGGGGTTAAGGATTTTAACGTTTGGGGGTTAGTTTTGTTAAGTTTAGCTGTTAGTTTTCTTACGTTTTCGGGTAAGGGATTCTTACGTTTGGGGATTAGTTTTCTTACGTTTGGGGGTTAGTAATTATTACGCTTGTGAGTTGGTTTTCTTACGTTTGGGGTTAAGGATTCTCAGGTTTAAGGGTGAGTTTTCTTAACAGTTGTGGGCTGGTGATTCTTACGTTTGGCGGTTAGCTTTCCTACGTTTATGGTTAGTAATTATTAAGTTTGGGAGTTAGTTTTCTTACAAGTGGGGGTTAAGGATTCTTAAGTTTGGGAATTATTTTTCCTACGTTTGGGGGCTAGTAATTCTTACGTTTTTTTACGTTTAGTAACTCATACGTTTGGCAATTAGTTTTCTTACTGTTGGGAGTTTATAATTTTTACGTTAAGGAGTTAGTTTTCTTACGTTTTTGGGTTAAGGATATTTACGTTTGGAGGTTAGTTTTCTTTCGTTTGTGGGCTAGTAATTCTTACGTTTGGCAGTTAGTTTTTATATATGTTTTAGGGGTTAAGGATGTTTACGTTTGGGGATTAGTTTTCTTACGTTTGGGGGTTAGTAATTATTCCGTTTGGGAGTGAGTATTCTTACGTTTGGGGGTTAGTTTTCTTACGTTTGGGGGTTAAAGTTTCTTACTTTTGGTTGTTAGTTTTTCTTACGTTTGTGGGCTAGTAATTCTTACGTTTGGCCGTTAGTTTTCTTTCGTCTGGGGTTAAGGATTCTGACGTTTGGGGGTTAGTTTTCTTACGTTTAGGGGTTAGTAATTCTTACGTTTCGTGGTTAGTTTTCTTACTTTTAGAGGTTGAGGATTCTTACGTTTGGTTGTTAGTTTTCTTACGTTTAGAGGCTAGTATATCTTAAGTTTGGCTGTTAGTTTTCTTACCTTTGGGGGTTAAGGATTTTTAAGTTTGGGGGTTAAAGATTCTTAGGTTTGGGGGTTACTTTTTTTAAGTTTGGGGGCTAGTAATTCTTACGTTTGGGGGTTAGTTTTTTTACGTTTAGGGGTTAAGGATTCTTAAGTTTGGGGGTTAGGTTTCTTACGTTTGGGAGTTAGTAATTCTTACGTTTAGAGTTTAGATTTCTTACGTTTGGGGTTTAAGGATTCTTACGTTTTGGGTTTAGTTTTCGTACTTTTTGGGGTAATTATTACGTTTGGGGGTTAATTTTCTTACGTGTAGGGGTTAAGGATTTTTACGTTTGGTGGTTAGTTTTCTTACGTTTAGAGGCTAGTAACTCCTACGATTGGGGGTTAGTTTTTATTTTTATCTTTCAAGGTTAAGGATATTTACGTTTGGGGCTTAGTTTTTTTACGTTTGGGGGTTACTAATGTTTACGTTTAGCAGTTAGTTTTCTTACGTTTGGTTGTTAAGGACTCTTCATTTGGGGGTTAGTTTTCTTACGTTTGTGGGTTAGTACTTCTTACGTTTGGGGGTTAGTTTTATTATGGTTAGGAGTCAAAGATTCTTACGTTTGGGGGTTAGTGTTCTTACATTTGAAGGTCTGATAATATTTTACGTTTGGGGGTTAGTTGTCTTACGGTCAGGGGTTAAGGAATCTTAAGTCGGGGGTTAGTCTTCTTACGTTTTAATGCTGGTAATTCTTACATTTGGCGGTTAGCTTTCTTAAGTTTAAGTGTTAAGGATGCTTACGTTTGAAGGTTAGGTTTTTTTACGTTTGGGGGTTAATAATTATTACGTTTGGGGGTTAGTTTTCTTTCGTTTGGGAGTTAAGGATTCTCACATTTGGGATTTAGTTTTTTTACGTTTGGGGGTTAGTAATTCTAACGTTTGGCGGTTAGTTTTCTTACCTTTATAGGTTAAGAATTCTTACGTTTGGGGGTTAGTTTTTTTTTTTTGTTTGGGGGTTAGTAATTATTACTTTTGGGGGCTAGTTTTTTTACGTTTTTGGGGTTAAGTATTCCTACGTTTGGGGGTTAGTCTTCTTACGTTAGAGTGCTAGTTATTCTTACGTTTGGGGTTTAGTTTTCTTACGGTTAGGGGTTAAGGATTCTTACGTTTGGGTGTTAGTTTTTTACGTTTAAGGGCTGGTAATTCTTACATTCGGCGGTTAGCTTTCTTTTGTTTTGGGGGTTAAGGATTCTTACGTTAGGGGGTTAGTTTTCTTACGTTTGGGGGTTAGTTTTCTTGCGTTTGGGGGTTAGTAATTATTACGTTTTGGCGTTAGCCTTCATACCTTTTGGGATTAAGGATTCTTACGTTTGGGTGTTAGTTTTTTATGTTTAAGGGCTGGTAATTCTTACATTCGGCGGTTAGCTTTCTTTTGTTTTGGGGGTTAAGGATTCTTACGTTAGGGGGTTAGTTTTCTTACGTTTGGGGGTTAGTTTTCTTACGTTTGGGGGTTAGTAATTATTACGTTTTGGCGTTAGCCTTCATACCTTTTGGGATTAAGGATTATTACGTTTGGCGGTTAGTTTCCTTACTTTTGGAGGTTACGTGATTCTTACGTTTGGGGGTTAGTTTTCTTTAGCTTGGGGGTTAGTTATTATTACTTTTGGGGGTTAGTTTTCTTACGTTTGGGGGTGAAGGATTCCTACGTTTGGGGATTAGTTTTCTAACCTTAGCGTGCTAGTAATTCCTACGTTTAGGGGTTAGTTTTCTTACGGCTGGGGATTAGGGTTTTTTACGTTTGGGGGATAGTAATTCTTACATTTGGGGGTTTGTTTTCTTACGTTTTTGGGTTAATAGTTCTTACGTTTGGGGGTTAGTTTTCCTAAGTTTGGGAGTTAACGATTCTTACGTTTGGGGGTTAATAGTTCTTACGTTTGGGGGTTAGTTTTCTTACGTTTGAGGGCTGCTAATTCTTACATTTGGTGGTTAGCTTTCTTTCGTTTGGAGGTTAAGGATTGCTATGTTTGGGTGTTAGTTTTCTTACGTTTGGGGTTAAGGATTCCTAAGTTTGGGGGTTAAGGATTGCTACCTTTGCGGGTTTGTTTTCTTACGTTTGGGGGTTAGTTTTTTTTAAGTTTAGGAGTTAAGGATTCTTACGTTTGGGGGTTAGTTTTCGTACGTTTGGAGGTTAGTTTTCTTACGTTTGGGGGTTAATAGTTCTTACGTTTGGGGATTAGTTTTCTTACGTTTCGGGGCTAGTAATTCTTATGTTTAGCGGTTAGTTTACTTACGTTTAGGGGTTATGGTTTCTTACGTTTGGGGGTTAATTTTCTTACTTTTGGGGGTTAGTAATTATTACGTTTGGGGGTTAAGGATTCTTAGGTTTTGGAGTTAGTTTACTTACGTTTGGGGGTTAGTAATTCTTACCTTTTGGAAGTTAGTTTTCTTACGTTTTGGGGTTTGTATTTCTTACGTTAAGGGGGTTAGTTTTCTTACGTTGGGGGATTAAGGATTGTTACGTTTGAGGGTTAATTTTCTTACTTTTTGGCAAAGTAATTCATACTTTTGAGAGTTCGTAATTCTTACGTTAAGGGGTTAGTTTTTTTACGTTTGTTGGTTAGTTTTCTTACGTTTAGGGGTTAAAGATTCTTGCGTTTGGGGGTTAGTTTTTCTACGTTTAGGGGTTAGTAATTCTTACGTTTAGGGGTTAGTTTTCTTACGTTTTGGGGTTAAGGATATTTACGTTGGGAGGTTAGTGTTCTTACGGTTAAGGATTAGGGTTTCTTACGTTTGGGGGTCAGTTTTCTTACGTTTGATGGCTGGTAACTCTTACATTTGCAGTTAGCTTTCTTTCGTTTGGGGGTTAAGGATTGCTAAGTTTGGGGGTTAGTTTTCTTACGTTTGGGGGTTAAGGATTGCTACGTTTGGGGGTTTGTTTTCTTAGGTTTGGGAGTTCGTAATTCTTACGTTTGGGGGTTAGTTTTCTTAAGTTTGTGAGTTAAGGATTCTTACGTTTGGGGGTTAGTTTTTTTCTATGTTTAGGGGTTAATAGTTCTTACGTTTGGGGATTACTTTTCTTACGTTTGGGGGCTAGTAATTTTTACGTTTGGCGGTTAGTTTACTTAGGTTTAGGGTTTAAGGTTTCTTACGTTTGGGGGTTAGTTTTCTTACTTTTGGGGGTTAGTAATTATTACGTTTGGGGGTTAAGGATTCTTAGGTTTTGGAGCTAGTTTACTTACCTTTGGGAGTTAGTAATTCTTACGTTTGGGAAGTTAGTTTTCTTACGTTTGGGGGTTTGTAATTCTTACGTTAAGGGGGTTAGTTTTCTTAGTTTGGGGTTTTAAGGATTCTTACGTTTTCGGGTTAATTTTCTTACGTTTAGGGGTTAGTAATTCACACTTTTGGCAATTAGTTGTCTTACTTTTTAGAGTTTGTAATTCTTACGTTAAGGGGTTAGTTTTCCTACGTTTAGGGGTTAGTAATTCTTACGTTTAGGGGTTAGTTTTCTTACGTTTTGGGGTAAGGATATTTACGTTTGGAGGTTAGTTTTCTTACGTTTGGGGGCTAGTAATTCTTATGTTTCGCAGTTAGTTTTTATACGTGTTAGGGGTTAAGGATTCTTAAGTTGGGGGGTTAGTTTTCTTACGTTTGGGGGTTAGTAATTAATACATTTTGGAGTTAGTTTTCTTACGTTTGGGGTTTAAGGATTCTGACGTTTGGGGGTTAGTTTTCTTATGTTTGGGGGTTAAGGTTTCTTACGTTTGGTTGTTACGTTTCTTACGTTTGGGGGCTAGTAATTCTTACGTTTGGCGGTTAGTTTTCTTACGTTTAGGGTTAAGGATTTATACGTTTGGGGGTTAGTTTTCTTACGTTTGAGGGCTGGTAATTCTTACGTTTGGGAGTTAGTTTTTTTTTGGTTAAGGGTTAAGTAATATGACGTTTGGGGGTTAGTTTTCTTGCATTTGAAGGCTGGTATTTTTTACATTTGGCGGTTAGCTTTCTTACGTTTCGGGGTTGAGGATGCTTACATTTTGAAGTTAGTTTTTTTACGTTTAGGGGTTAGTAATTGTTACGTTTAGGAGTTAGTTTTCTTACGTTTGGGGGTTAGTAATTCTTAAATTAAAGGATTAGTTTTCTGACGTTTGGGGGTTAAGGATTTTTACTTTTGGGGGTTAGTTTTCTTACGTTTTTGGGTTAAGGATTCTTACGTTTGGGGGTTAGTAATTCTTACGTTTGGCGGTTACTTTTCTTACGTTTGGGGTTTAAGAATTCTTACGTTTGGGGGATAGTTTTCTTACGTCTATGGGTTAGTAATTATTAAATTTTGGGGTTACTTTTCTTACGTTTTGTGGCTAGTAATTTTTACCTTTGGCGGTTAGTTTTCTTACGTTTGGGGGTTAGTTTTCTTACGTTTGGTGGTTAAGGATTCTTAAGTTTGGGGTTTAGTTTTCTTACATTTGAGGGTTTGGAATTCCTGCGTTTGGGGGTTAGTTTTCTTACCTTTGGAGGTTAAGGATTCGTACGTTTGGGGATTAGTTTTCTTACGTTTGGGGGCTAGTATTTCTTACGTTTGGCGGTAATTTTTTTTACGTCTGGGGGTTAGTAATTATTACGTTAAGGGGTTAGTTTTTTTACGTTCGGGGGTTAAGGATTCTTACGTTTGGGGGTTAGTTTTCTTGCGTTTGAAGGCTGGTAATTCTTATATTTGGCGGTTAGCTTTCTTACGTTTAGGGGTTAAGGATGCTTACATTTTGGGGTTAGTGTTCTTTCGTTTGGGGGTTAGTAATTGTTACGTTTGAGGTTTAGATTTCTTATATTTAAGGGTTAAGGATTCTTACGATTGATGGTTAGTTTTCTTACGTTTTGGGGTAAGTAATTCTTACATTAAAGGATTAGTTTTCTGACCTTTGGGGGTTAAGGATTTTTACGTTTGGGGGTTAGTTTTCTTTCGTTTTGGGAGTAAGGATTTCTACGTTTGGGGGTTAGTAATTCTTACGTTTGGCGGTTACTTTTCTTACGTTTGGGGTTTAAGAATTCTTACTTTAGGGGGTTAGTTTTCTTACGTCTGGCGGTTAGTAATTATTACGTTTGGGGGTTACTTTTCTTACGTTTTGAGGCTAGTAATTCTTACGTTTGGCGGTTAAATTTTCTACGTTTGAGGGTTAGTTGTTTTTACGTTTGGTGGTTAAGGATTCTTAAATTTGGGGTTTAGTTTTCTTACGTTTGGGGGTTATTTTTTTTACGTTTGGAAGTTAAGGATTTAGACGTTTGGGGTTTGGTAATTCTTACGTTTGGGGGCTAAGGATTCTTACGTTTGGAGATTAGTTTTCTTACGTCTGGGGGTTAGTAATTATTACGTTTGGGGGCTAGTTTTCTTACGTTCGGGGGTTAGTAATTCTTACGTTTGGCGGTTAGTTTTCTTACGTTTAGGGGTTACGGATTCTTACGTTTGGGGGTTAGTTTTCCTACGTTTAGGCGCTAGTAATTCTTTCGTTTGGCGGTTAAAGATTCTTACGTTTGGAGGTTAGTTTTCTTACTTCTGTTGGTTAGTAATTATTACGTTCGGGGGTTAAGGATTCTTAGGTTTTGGAGTTAGTTTACTTACGTTTGGGGGTTAGTAATTCTTACCTTTTGGAAGTTAGTTTTCTTACGTTTGGTTGTTAAGGACTCTTCATTTGGGGGTTAGTTTTCTTACGTTTGTGGGTTAGTACTTCTTACGTTTGGGGGTTAGTTTTATTATGGTTAGGAGTCAAAGATTCTTACGTTTGGGGGTTAGTGTTCTTACATTTGAAGGTCTGATAATATTTTACGTTTGGGGGTTAGTTGTCTTACGGTCAGGGGTTAAGGAATCTTAAGTCGGGGGTTAGTCTTCTTACGTTTTAATGCTGGTAATTCTTACATTTGGCGGTTAGCTTTCTTAAGTTTAAGTGTTAAGGATGCTTACGTTTGAAGGTTAGGTTTTTTTACGTTTGGGGGTTAATAATTATTACGTTTGGGGGTTAGTTTTCTTTCGTTTGGGAGTTAAGGATTCTCACATTTGGGATTTAGTTTTTTTACGTTTGGGGGTTAGTAATTCTAACGTTTGGCGGTTAGTTTTCTTACCTTTATAGGTTAAGAATTCTTACGTTTGGGGGTTAGTTTTTTTTTTTTGTTTGGGGGTTAGTAATTATTACTTTTGGGGGCTAGTTTTTTTACGTTTTTGGGGTTAAGTATTCCTACGTTTGGGGGTTAGTCTTCTTACGTTAGAGTGCTAGTTATTCTTACGTTTGGGGTTTAGTTTTCTTACGGTTAGGGGTTAAGGATTCTTACGTTTGGGTGTTAGTTTTTTACGTTTAAGGGCTGGTAATTCTTACATTCGGCGGTTAGCTTTCTTTTGTTTTGGGGGTTAAGGATTCTTACGTTAGGGGGTTAGTTTTCTTACGTTTGGGGGTTAGTTTTCTTGCGTTTGGGGGTTAGTAATTATTACGTTTTGGCGTTAGCCTTCATACCTTTTGGGATTAAGGATTCTTACGTTTGGGTGTTAGTTTTTTATGTTTAAGGGCTGGTAATTCTTACATTCGGCGGTTAGCTTTCTTTTGTTTTGGGGGTTAAGGATTCTTACGTTAGGGGGTTAGTTTTCTTACGTTTGGGGGTTAGTTTTCTTACGTTTGGGGGTTAGTAATTATTACGTTTTGGCGTTAGCCTTCATACCTTTTGGGATTAAGGATTATTACGTTTGGCGGTTAGTTTCCTTACTTTTGGAGGTTACGTGATTCTTACGTTTGGGGGTTAGTTTTCTTTAGCTTGGGGGTTAGTTATTATTACTTTTGGGGGTTAGTTTTCTTACGTTTGGGGGTGAAGGATTCCTACGTTTGGGGATTAGTTTTCTAACCTTAGCGTGCTAGTAATTCCTACGTTTAGGGGTTAGTTTTCTTACGGCTGGGGATTAGGGTTTTTTACGTTTGGGGGATAGTAATTCTTACATTTGGGGGTTTGTTTTCTTACGTTTTTGGGTTAATAGTTCTTACGTTTGGGGGTTAGTTTTCCTAAGTTTGGGAGTTAACGATTCTTACGTTTGGGGGTTAATAGTTCTTACGTTTGGGGGTTAGTTTTCTTACGTTTGAGGGCTGCTAATTCTTACATTTGGTGGTTAGCTTTCTTTCGTTTGGAGGTTAAGGATTGCTATGTTTGGGTGTTAGTTTTCTTACGTTTGGGGTTAAGGATTCCTAAGTTTGGGGGTTAAGGATTGCTACCTTTGCGGGTTTGTTTTCTTACGTTTGGGGGTTAGTTTTTTTTAAGTTTAGGAGTTAAGGATTCTTACGTTTGGGGGTTAGTTTTCGTACGTTTGGAGGTTAGTTTTCTTACGTTTGGGGGTTAATAGTTCTTACGTTTGGGGATTAGTTTTCTTACGTTTCGGGGCTAGTAATTCTTATGTTTAGCGGTTAGTTTACTTACGTTTAGGGGTTATGGTTTCTTACGTTTGGGGGTTAATTTTCTTACTTTTGGGGGTTAGTAATTATTACGTTTGGGGGTTAAGGATTCTTAGGTTTTGGAGTTAGTTTACTTACGTTTGGGGGTTAGTAATTCTTACCTTTTGGAAGTTAGTTTTCTTACGTTTTGGGGTTTGTATTTCTTACGTTAAGGGGGTTAGTTTTCTTACGTTGGGGGATTAAGGATTGTTACGTTTGAGGGTTAATTTTCTTACTTTTTGGCAAAGTAATTCATACTTTTGAGAGTTCGTAATTCTTACGTTAAGGGGTTAGTTTTTTTACGTTTGTTGGTTAGTTTTCTTACGTTTAGGGGTTAAAGATTCTTGCGTTTGGGGGTTAGTTTTTCTACGTTTAGGGGTTAGTAATTCTTACGTTTAGGGGTTAGTTTTCTTACGTTTTGGGGTTAAGGATATTTACGTTGGGAGGTTAGTGTTCTTACGGTTAAGGATTAGGGTTTCTTACGTTTGGGGGTCAGTTTTCTTACGTTTGATGGCTGGTAACTCTTACATTTGCAGTTAGCTTTCTTTCGTTTGGGGGTTAAGGATTGCTAAGTTTGGGGGTTAGTTTTCTTACGTTTGGGGGTTAAGGATTGCTACGTTTGGGGGTTTGTTTTCTTAGGTTTGGGAGTTCGTAATTCTTACGTTTGGGGGTTAGTTTTCTTAAGTTTGTGAGTTAAGGATTCTTACGTTTGGGGGTTAGTTTTTTTCTATGTTTAGGGGTTAATAGTTCTTACGTTTGGGGATTACTTTTCTTACGTTTGGGGGCTAGTAATTTTTACGTTTGGCGGTTAGTTTACTTAGGTTTAGGGTTTAAGGTTTCTTACGTTTGGGGGTTAGTTTTCTTACTTTTGGGGGTTAGTAATTATTACGTTTGGGGGTTAAGGATTCTTAGGTTTTGGAGCTAGTTTACTTACCTTTGGGAGTTAGTAATTCTTACGTTTGGGAAGTTAGTTTTCTTACGTTTGGGGGTTTGTAATTCTTACGTTAAGGGGGTTAGTTTTCTTAGTTTGGGGTTTTAAGGATTCTTACGTTTTCGGGTTAATTTTCTTACGTTTAGGGGTTAGTAATTCACACTTTTGGCAATTAGTTGTCTTACTTTTTAGAGTTTGTAATTCTTACGTTAAGGGGTTAGTTTTCCTACGTTTAGGGGTTAGTAATTCTTACGTTTAGGGGTTAGTTTTCTTACGTTTTGGGGTAAGGATATTTACGTTTGGAGGTTAGTTTTCTTACGTTTGGGGGCTAGTAATTCTTATGTTTCGCAGTTAGTTTTTATACGTGTTAGGGGTTAAGGATTCTTAAGTTGGGGGGTTAGTTTTCTTACGTTTGGGGGTTAGTAATTAATACATTTTGGAGTTAGTTTTCTTACGTTTGGGGTTTAAGGATTCTGACGTTTGGGGGTTAGTTTTCTTATGTTTGGGGGTTAAGGTTTCTTACGTTTGGTTGTTACGTTTCTTACGTTTGGGGGCTAGTAATTCTTACGTTTGGCGGTTAGTTTTCTTACGTTTAGGGTTAAGGATTTATACGTTTGGGGGTTAGTTTTCTTACGTTTGAGGGCTGGTAATTCTTACGTTTGGGAGTTAGTTTTTTTTTGGTTAAGGGTTAAGTAATATGACGTTTGGGGGTTAGTTTTCTTGCATTTGAAGGCTGGTATTTTTTACATTTGGCGGTTAGCTTTCTTACGTTTCGGGGTTGAGGATGCTTACATTTTGAAGTTAGTTTTTTTACGTTTAGGGGTTAGTAATTGTTACGTTTAGGAGTTAGTTTTCTTACGTTTGGGGGTTAGTAATTCTTAAATTAAAGGATTAGTTTTCTGACGTTTGGGGGTTAAGGATTTTTACTTTTGGGGGTTAGTTTTCTTACGTTTTTGGGTTAAGGATTCTTACGTTTGGGGGTTAGTAATTCTTACGTTTGGCGGTTACTTTTCTTACGTTTGGGGTTTAAGAATTCTTACGTTTGGGGGATAGTTTTCTTACGTCTATGGGTTAGTAATTATTAAATTTTGGGGTTACTTTTCTTACGTTTTGTGGCTAGTAATTTTTACCTTTGGCGGTTAGTTTTCTTACGTTTGGGGGTTAGTTTTCTTACGTTTGGTGGTTAAGGATTCTTAAGTTTGGGGTTTAGTTTTCTTACATTTGAGGGTTTGGAATTCCTGCGTTTGGGGGTTAGTTTTCTTACCTTTGGAGGTTAAGGATTCGTACGTTTGGGGATTAGTTTTCTTACGTTTGGGGGCTAGTATTTCTTACGTTTGGCGGTAATTTTTTTTACGTCTGGGGGTTAGTAATTATTACGTTAAGGGGTTAGTTTTTTTACGTTCGGGGGTTAAGGATTCTTACGTTTGGGGGTTAGTTTTCTTGCGTTTGAAGGCTGGTAATTCTTATATTTGGCGGTTAGCTTTCTTACGTTTAGGGGTTAAGGATGCTTACATTTTGGGGTTAGTGTTCTTTCGTTTGGGGGTTAGTAATTGTTACGTTTGAGGTTTAGATTTCTTATATTTAAGGGTTAAGGATTCTTACGATTGATGGTTAGTTTTCTTACGTTTTGGGGTAAGTAATTCTTACATTAAAGGATTAGTTTTCTGACCTTTGGGGGTTAAGGATTTTTACGTTTGGGGGTTAGTTTTCTTTCGTTTTGGGAGTAAGGATTTCTACGTTTGGGGGTTAGTAATTCTTACGTTTGGCGGTTACTTTTCTTACGTTTGGGGTTTAAGAATTCTTACTTTAGGGGGTTAGTTTTCTTACGTCTGGCGGTTAGTAATTATTACGTTTGGGGGTTACTTTTCTTACGTTTTGAGGCTAGTAATTCTTACGTTTGGCGGTTAAATTTTCTACGTTTGAGGGTTAGTTGTTTTTACGTTTGGTGGTTAAGGATTCTTAAATTTGGGGTTTAGTTTTCTTACGTTTGGGGGTTATTTTTTTTACGTTTGGAAGTTAAGGATTTAGACGTTTGGGGTTTGGTAATTCTTACGTTTGGGGGCTAAGGATTCTTACGTTTGGAGATTAGTTTTCTTACGTCTGGGGGTTAGTAATTATTACGTTTGGGGGCTAGTTTTCTTACGTTCGGGGGTTAGTAATTCTTACGTTTGGCGGTTAGTTTTCTTACGTTTAGGGGTTACGGATTCTTACGTTTGGGGGTTAGTTTTCCTACGTTTAGGCGCTAGTAATTCTTTCGTTTGGCGGTTAAAGATTCTTACGTTTGGAGGTTAGTTTTCTTACTTCTGTTGGTTAGTAATTATTACGTTCGGGGGTTAGTTTTCTTATGTTAAATGGTTAAGCATTCTTACGTTTGGGGGTTAATTTTCTTACGTTTGGGAGCTAGTAATTCTTACGTTTGGCGGTTAGTTTTCTTTCGTTTGTGGGTTAAGGATTCTTACGTTTGGGGTTTAGTTTTCTGACGTCTGGGGGTTAGTAATTATTACGTTTATGGGTTCGTTTTTTTACGTTATTGCGTTAAGATTCTTACGTTTGGGGGTTAGTTTTCTTACGTTTGTAGGTTAGTAATTATTGCATTTGGCGGTTAGTTTACTTACGTTTGGACGTTAGTTTTCTTACGTTTGGGAGTTAGTAATTATTACGTTTAGGGGTTACTTTTCTTACGTTTGAGGGTTAAGAATTCTTACGTTTTGTGTTTAGTTTTCTTACGTGTGGGTGTTAGTAATAATTACGTTTCGTTGTTAGTTTTCTTACGTTCGAAGGTTACGGTTTCTTACGTTTGGGGGTTACTTTTCTTACGTTTGGGGGTTAGTAACTCTTACGTTGGGGGTAAGTTTTCTTACGTCTGGGGGTTAAGAATTATTACGTTTGGCGGTTAGTTTTCGTACGTTTTGAGGTTAAGGATACTTACGTTTGGGGGTTAGTTTTCTTACGTTCGCGAGTTAAAAAATTTTACGTTTGGGGCTTAGTTTACTTACCTTTTGCGGTTAGTAATTTTTACATTTGGGGGTTAGTTTTCTTACGTTTGGGGGTTGAGGATTCTTACGTTTGGTGGTTAGTTTTCTTACGTTTAAGGGTTAGTAATTATTACGTTTGGAAGTTAGTTTTTTACTGTTGGTGGTTTAGGATTTTTACGTTTATGGGTTAGTTTTCGTACGTTTCGGGGTTAGTAATTCTTACGTTTGGAGGTTTGTTTTCTTACGTTTACGGGTTAAGGAATCTGACGTTTGGGAGTTAGTTTACTTTCGTTTGAGGGTTAGTAATTTTTACATTTGGGGGTTAGTTTCTTACATTTGGGGGTTTAGGATTCTTACGTTTAGGGGTTAGTTTTCTTACGTTTCGGGGTTAGTAATTCTTACATTTGGGGGTTAGTTTTCTTACGTTTGGGGGTTGAGGATTCTTACGTTTGGGGGTTAGTTTTCTTACGTTTAAGGGTTAGTAATTATTACGTTTGGGGGTTAGTTTCTTACTTTTGGTGGTTTAGGATTCTTACGTTTATGGGTCAGTTTTCTTACGTTTCGGGGTTAGTAATTCTTACGTTTTGAGGGTTAGTTTTCTTACGTTTACGGGTTAAGGAATCTGACGTTTGAGGATTAGTTTTCTTACGTTTAGGGGCTAGTTATTTTTACGTTTGGCGGTTAGTTTTCTTACGTTTGGGGGATAGTTTCCTTACGTTTACGGGTTAAGGATTCTTACGTTTTGGGGTTAGTTTCTTTACGTTCGGCGGTTAGTTTTCTTACATTTGGGTGTTAAGGATTCTCACGTTTGGGGATTAGTTTTCTAACGTTTAAGGGTTAGTAATTATTACGTTTGGGGGTTGGTTTTTTTACGTTGGGGGTTAAGGATTCTCACTTTTAGGGGTTAGTTTTCTTTACAGTTGGGGGCTGGTAATTCTTACGTTTGGGGGTTAGTTTTCTTACGTTTGAGGGTTGGTAATTCTTACGTTTGGGGGTTAGTTTTCTTACGTTTGGGGGTTAATGATTTTTACGTTTGGGGGCATGTTTTCTTACGTTTGGGGTTAATAACTATTACATTTGGCGTATGTTTTCTTACTTTTAGGGGTTAAGGATTCTTACGTTTGGGGGTTTGTTTTTTTACGTTTGAAGATAGTAATTATTACGTTTGCGGGTTTGTTTTCTTACGTTTGGGGGCTAGTTTTCTTACGTTTAGGGGCTAGTACTTCTTCCGTTTTGCGGTAAGTTTTCTTACGTTTGGGGGTTACTAATTTTTACGTTTGGGAATTAGTTTTCTCACGTTTGGGGGTTAAGGATTCTTACGTTTGGTGGTTAGTTTTTCTACGTTTGGGGGTTAGTAATCCTTACGTTTGGGAGTTAGTAATTATTACGTTTGGGGGTTAGTTTTCTTACGTTTACGAGTTTAGGTTTCTTACGTTTAAAGGATAGTTTTCTTACGTTTAGGGGTTAAGGAATGTTACGTTAGGTGGTTACTTTTCTTACGTTTGGGGGTTGAGGAATCTTACGTTTGGAGGTTAGTTTTCTTACGTTTGGGATTAAGGATTCTTACGTTTGGGAGTTAGTTTTCTTACGTTTAAGGGCTAGTAATTGTTACGTTTGTCGGTTGGTTTTCTTACGTTTTGGGGTTAAGGATTTTAACGTTTAGGGGTTAGTTTTGTTAAGTTTAGCGGTTAGTTTTCTTACGTTTTCGGGTTAAGGATTCTTACGTTAAGGGCTTAGATTTCTTACGTTTGGGGGTAAGCAATTATTATGTTTGGGGGTTAGTTTTCTTACGGTTGAGGGCTAGTAATTCTTACGTTTGGCGGTTAATTTTCTTACGTTTGAGGGTTAAGGTTTTATAAGTTCGGGGTTAGTTTTCTTACGTTTGGGGGTTAGTAATTATTACGTTTGGAGGTTGGTTTTCTTACATTTGAGGGTTAAGGATTCTTACGTTTGGGGGTTAGTTTTCTTACGTTTAGGGTTTAAGGAATTTCACGTTTGGGGGCTAGTTTTCTTACGTTTGGGGTTTAAGGATTCTTACGTTTTTGGATTAGTTTTCTTACTTTTGGAAGTTTGGGATTCTTACGTTTCGTGGTTAGTTTTCTTACATTTAGGGTTTAAGGATTCTTACGTTTGGGGGTTAGTTTTCTTACTTTTGGAAGTTTAGGATTCTTACGTTTTGTGGTTAGTTTTCTTACATTTGGGGGTTAACAATTTTTACGTGTAATGATTAGTTTTCTTACGTTTAGGGATTAAGGATTCTTACGTTTAAGAGTTAGTTGTCTTACGTTTAGGGGCTAGTGATTCTTACGTTTAAGGGTTAAGGATTCTTACGTTTGGGGGTTAGTAATTCTTACGTTTGGGGGTTAGTTTTCTTACGTTTGGGGATTGAGGATTCTTACCTTTGGGGGTTAGTTTTCTTACGTTTAGTGGCTAGTTATTCTCACGTTTGGGTTTTAGTTTTCTTACGTTTGGGGGTTAAGGATTGTTGCGTGTGGGGGTTAGTTTTCTTACGTTTGAGGGTTAGTAATTATTACGTTTTGGGGGTTGGTGTTCTTACGTTTAGGGGTTAAGAATTCTTACGTTTAGGATTTAGTTTTCTTACGTTTGGGGGTTGGTAATTGTTTCGTTTGGGGGTTTGTTTTCTTACGTTTGGGGGTTAGTTTTCTTTTCAGTTGGGGGCTTGTAATTCTTACCTTTGGCGGTTAGTTTTCTTACTTTTGGGGGTTATAGATTCTTACGTTTTGGGTTTAGTTTTCTTACGTCTGAGTGTTAGTAATTATAACCTTTGGGGGTTAGGTTTCTTACGTTTGGGAGTTAGTATTTTTACGTTTTGGGGGTTAGTAATTCTTACGTTTGGTTGTTTATTTTCTTACTTTTAGGGGTTCAAGATTCTTACGTTTGGGGGTTAGTTTTTTTACGTTTGATGTTTAGTAATTATTACGTTTGAGAGTTAGTTTTCTTACGTTTGGGGTTAGTGATTCTTACGTTTGGCGGTTAGTTTCCTAACGTTTGGGGGTTAGTTTATGGGTTAAGGATTCTTACGTTGGGGTGTTATTAATTCTTACTTTTGGAAGTTAGTAATTATTACGTTTGGGGGTTAGTTTTCTTACGTTTACGGGTTAAGGATTCTTACGTTTGGGGGATAGTTTTCTTACGTTTAGAGGTTAAGGATTGTTACGTTAGGTGGTTACTTTTCTTACGTTTGGGGGGTTAAGGAATCTTACGTTTGGGGGTTAGTTTTCTTACGTTTGAGATTAAGGATTCTTACGTTTGGGGGTTAGTTTTCTTTCGTTTGAGGGTTTTTAATTTTTACGTTTGGGGGTTAGTTTCTTACATTTGGGGGTTTAGGATTCTTACGTTTAGGGGTTAGTTTTCTTACCTTTCGGGGCTAGTAATTCTTACATTTGGGGGTTAGTTTTCTTACGTTTTGGGGGTTAGTTTTCTTACGTTTAAGGGTTAGTAATTATTACGTTTGGGGGTTAGTTTCTTACTTTTGGTGGTTTAGGATTCTTACGTTTATGGATTAGTTTTCTTACGTTTCGGGGTTAGTAATTCTTACGTTTGGGGGTAAGTTTTCCTACGTTTACGGGTTAAGGAATCTGATGTTTGGGGGTTAGTTTTCTTACCTTTAGGGGCTAGTTATTCTTAACTTTGGCGGTTAGTTTTCTTACGTTTGGGGGTTAGTTTTCTTACGTTTACGAGTTAAGGATTCTTACGTTTGGGGGTTAGTTTTTTTACGTTCGGCGGTTAGTTTTCTTACGTTTGGGTGTTAAGGATTCTCACGTTTGGGGATTAGTTTTCTAACGTTTAAGGGTTAGTAATTATTACGTTTAGGGGTTGGTTTTCTGACGTTTGGGGGTTAAGGATTCTCACTTTTAGGGGTTAGTTTTCTTTACAGTTGGGGGCTGGTAATTCTTACGTTTGGGGGTTATAGATTCTTAATTTTTGGGTTTAGTTTTCTCACGTCTGGGGGTTAGTAATTATTACGTTTTGGGGTTAGGTTTCTTACGTTTGGGGGTTAGTTTTCTTACGTTTGAGGGTTAGTAATTCTTATGTTGTGGGGTTAGTTTTCTTACGTTTCGGGGTTAACGATTCTTACGTTTGGGGTTAATAATTATTACGTTTGGCGTATTTTTTCTTACTTTTAGGGGTTAAGGATTCTTACGTTTGGGGTTTTTTTTTTTTACGTTTGAAGGTTAGTAATTATTACGTTTGGGGTTTCGTTTTCTTACGTTTGGGGGCTAGTTTTCTTACGTTTAGGGGCTAGTACTTCTTCCGTTTGGCGGTAAGTTTTCTTACGTTTGGGGGTTACTATTTTTTACGTTTGGGAATTAGTTTTCTCACGTTTGGGGGTTAAGGATTCTTACTTTTGGTGGTTAGTTTTTCTACGTTTGGGGGTTAGTAATTCTTACGTTTGGGAGTTAGTAATTATTACGTTTGGGGGTTAAGGATTCTCACGTTTGGGGATTAGTTTTCAAACGTTTAAGGGTTAGTAATTATTACGTTTGGGGGTTGGTTTTCTTACGTTTGGGGGTTAAGGATTCTCACTTTTAGGGGTTAGTTTTCTTTACAGTTGGGGGCTGGTAATTCTTACGTTTGGGGGCTAGTTTTCTTACGTTCGGGGGTTATAGATTCTCTCCTTTTGGGTTTAGTTTTCTCACGTCTGTGGGTTAGTAATTATTACGTTTTGGGGTTAAGTTTCTTACGTTTGGGGGTTAGTTTTCTTACGTTTGGGGGTTAACGATTTTTACGTTTGGGGGTATGTTTTCTTACGTTTGGGGTTAATAATTATTACGTTTGGCGTATGTTTTCTTACTTTTAGGGGTTAAGGATTCTTACGTTTGGGGGTTTGTTTTTTTACGTTTGAAGGTTAGTAATTATTACGTTTGGGGTTTCGTTTTCTTACGTTTGGGGGCTAGTTTTCTTACGTTTAGGGGCTAGTACTTCTTCCGTTTTGCGGTACGTTTTCTTACGTTTGGTGGTTACTAATTTATACGTTTGGGAATTAGTTTTCTCACGTTTGGGGGTTAAGGATTCTTACGTTTGGTGGTTAGTTTTTCTACGTTTACGGGTTAAGGTTTCTTACGTTTAAAGGATAGTTTTCTTACGTTTAGGGGTTAAGGATTGTTACGTTAGGTGGTTACTTTTCTTACGTTTACGGGTTAAGGCTTCTTACGTTTAAAGGATAGTTTTCTTACGTTTAGGGGTTAAGGATTGTTACGTTAAGTGGTTACTTCTCTTACGTTTGGGGGTTGAGGAATCTTACGTTTGTCGGTTAGTTTTCTTACGTTTGGGGTTAAGGATTCTTACGTTTGGGAGTTAGTTTTCTTACGTTTAAGGGTTAGTAATTGTTACGTTTGTCGGTTGGTTTTCTTACGTTTTGGGGTTAAGGATTTTAACGTTTGGGGGTTAGTTTTGTTAAGTTTAGCGGTTAGTTTTCTTACGTTTTCGGGTAAGGGATTCTTACGTTTGGGGATTAGTTTTCTTACGTTTTGGGGTTAGTAATTATTACGTTTGGGAGTTGGTTTTCTTACGTTTGGGGTTAAGGATTCTCAGGTTTAAGGGTGAGTTTTCTTAACAGTTGTGGGCTGGTGATTCTTACGTTTGGCGGTTAGGTTTCTTACGTTTATGGTTAGTAATTATTAAGTTTGGGAGTTAGTTTTCTTACAAGTGGGGGTTAAGGATTCTTAAGTTTGGGAATTATTTTTCTTACGTTTGGGGGCTAGTAATTCTTACGTTTTTTTTAAGTTTAGGAGTTAAGGATTGTTACGTTTAGGGGTTAGTTTTCTTACGTTTGGGGGTTAGTAATTCATAAGTTTGGCAATTAGTTTTCTTAATTTTAAGAGCTTATAATTTTTACGTTAAGGAGTTAGTTTTCTTACGTTTTAGGGTTAAGGATATTTACGTTTGGAGGTTAGTTTTCTTTCGTTTGTGGGCTAGTAATTCTTACGTTTGGTAGTTAATTTTTATATACGTTTTAGGGCTTAAGGATTTTTACGTTTGGGGATTAGTTTTCTTACGTTTGGGGGTGAGTAAATATTCTTTTTGGGAGTGAGTATTCTTACGTTTGGGGGTTAGTTTTCTTACGTTTGGGGGTTAGTAATTTTTACGTTTGGTGGTTAGTTTTCTTACGTTTCGGGGTTAAAGTTTCTTACTTTTGGTTGTTAGTTTTCTTACGTTTGTGGGCTAGGAATTCTTACGTTTGGCCGTTAGTTTTCTTTCGTCTGGGGTTAAGGATTCTTACCTTTGGGGGTTAGTTTTCTTACGTTTGGGTGTAAAGGATTCTGACGTTTGGGGGTTAGTTTTCTTACGTTTAGGGGTTAGTAATTCTTACGTTTCGTGGTTAGTTTTCTTACTTTTAGAGGTTGAGGATTCTTACGTTTGGTTGTTAGTTTTCTTACGTTTAGAGGCTAGTAATTCTTAAGTTTGGCTGTTAGTTTTCTTACCTTTGGGGGTTAAGGATTTTTAAGTTTAGGGGTTAAGGATTCTTAGGTCTGGGGGTTACTTTTGTTAAGTTTGGGGGCTAGTAATTCTTACGTTTGGGGGTTAGTTTTCTTACGTTTGGGAGTGAAAGATTCCTACGTTTGGGGATTAGTTTTCTAACGTTAGCGTGCTATTAATTCCTACGTTTAGGGGTTAGTTTTCTTACGGCTTGGAATTAGGGTTTTTTACGTTTGGGGGATAGTAATTCTTACATTTGGGGGTTTGTTTTCTTACGTTTTTGGGTTAATAGTTCTTACGTTTGGGGGTTAGTTTTCCTAAGTTTGGGAGTTAAGGATTCTTACGTTTGGGGGTTTGTTTTCTTTAGGTTAGGGATTAGGGTTTCTTACGTTTGGTGTTAGTTTTCTTACGTTTGAGGGCTGCTAATTTTTACATTTGGCGGTTAGCTTTCTTTCGTTTGGAGGTTAAGGATTGCTACGTTTGGGGGTTAGTTTTCTTACGTTTGGGGTTAAGGATTCCTAAGTTTTGGGGTTAAGGATTGCTACCTTTGCGGGTTTGTTTTCTTACGTTTGGGGGTTAGTTTTTAATAAGTTTAGGAGTTAAGGATTCTTACGTTTGGGGGTTAGTTTTCTTACGTTTGGAGGTTAGTTTTCTTACGTTTGGGGGTTAATAGTTCTTACGTTTGGGGATTAGTTTTCTTACTTTTCGGGGCTAGTAGTTCTTACGTTTAGCGGTTAGTTTACTTACGTTTAGGGGTTATGGTTTCTTACGTTTGGGGGTTAGTTTTCTTACTTTTGGGGGTTAGTAATTATTACGTTTAGGGGTTAAGGATTCTTAGGTTTTGGAGTTAGTTTACTTACGTTTTGGGGTTAGTAATTCTTACCTTTTGGAAGTTAGTTTTCTTACGTTTTGGGGTTTGTATTTCTTACGTTAAGGGGGTTAGTTTTCTTACGTTCGGGGATTAAGGATTGTTACGTTTGGGGGTTAATTTTCTTACTTTTAGGCAAAGTAATTCATACTTTTGAGAGTTCGTAATTCTTACGTTAAGGGGTTAGTTTTCTTACGTTTGGTGGTTAGTTTTCTTACGTTTAGGGGTTAAAGATTCTTGCGTTTGGGGGTTAGTTTTTCTACGTTTAGGGGTTTTTAATTCTTACGTTTAGGGGTTAGTTTTCTTACGTTTTTGGGTTAAGGATATTTACGTTTGGAGGTTAGTGTTCTTACGGTTGGGGATTAGGGTTTCTTACGTTTGGGGGTCAGTTTTCTTACGTTTGATGGCTGGTAACTCTTACATTTGGCAGTTAGCTTTCTTTCGTTTGGGGGTTAAGGATTGCTAAGTTTGGGAGTTAGTTTTCTTACGTTTGGGGGTTTGTTTTCTTAGGTTTGGGAGTTCGTAATTCTTACGTGTGGGGGTTAGTTTTCTTAAGTTTGTGAGTTAAGGATTCTTACGTTTGGGGGTTGGTTTTTTTCTACGTTTGGGGGTTAATAGTTTCTACGTTTGGGGATTACTTTTCTTACGCTTGGGGGCTAGTAATTTTTACGTTTGGCGGCTAGTTTACTTAGGTTTAGGGTTTAAGGTTTCTTACGTTTGGGGGTTAGTTTTCTTACTTTTGGGGGTTAGTAATTATTACGTTTGGAGGTTAACGATTCTTAGGTTTTGGAGTTAGTTTACTTACCTTTGGGAGTTAGTAATTCTTACGTTTGGGAAGTTAGTTTTCTTACGTTTGGGGGTTTGTAATTCTTACGTTAAGGGGTTAGTTTTCTTAGTTTGGGGTTTTAAGGATTCTTACGTTTTCGGGTTAATTTTCTTACGTTTAGGGGTTAGTAATTCATACTTTTGGCAATTAGTTGTCTTACTTTTTAGAGTTTGTAATTCTTACGTTAAGGGGTTAGTTTTCCTACGTTTAGGGGTTAGTAATTCTTACGTTTAGGGGTTAGTTTTCTTACGTTTTGGGGTAAGGATATTTACGTTTGGAGGTTAGTTTTCTTACGTTTGGGGGTAGTAATTCTTACGTTTCGCAGTTAGTTTTTATACGTGTTAGGGGTCAAGGATTCTTACGTTGGGGGGTTAGTAATTAATACATTTTGGAGTTAGTTTTCTTACGTTTGGGGTTTAAGGATTCTGACGTTTGGGGGTTAGTAATTATTACGTTTGGTAGTTAGTTTTCTTATGTTTGGGGGTTAGTAATTCTTACGTTTGGTGGTTAGTTTTCTTACGTTTTGGGTTAAGGATTTATACGTTTGGGGGTTAGTTTTCTTACGTTTGAGGGCTGGTAATTCTTACGTTTGGGAGTAAGTTTTTTTTCGGTTAAGGGTTAAGTAATATTACGTTTGGGATTTAGTTTTCATGCCTTTGAAGGCTGGTATTTTTTACATTTGGCGGTTAACTTTCTTACGTTTCAGGGTTAAGGATGCTTACATTTTAAAGTTAGTTTTTTTACGTTTGGGGGTTAGTAATTGTTACGTTTAGGAGTTAGTTTTCTTACGTTTGGGGGTTAAGGATTCTCACGTTTGGGGGTTAGTATTTCTTATATTAAAGGATTAGTTTTCTGACGTTTGGGGGTTAAGGATTTTTACTTTTGAGGGTTAGTTTTCTTACGTTTTTGGGTTAAGGATTCTTACGTTTGGGGGTTAGTAATTCTTACGTTTGGCGGTTACTTATCTTACGTTTAGGGTGTAAGAATTCTTACGTTTGGGTTAGGGTTAGTTTTCTTACGTTATGGGTTAGTAATTATTAAATTTTAAGGGTTACTTTTCTTACGTTTGGTGGTTAAGGATTCTTAAGTTTGGGGTTTAGTTTTCTTACATTTGGGGGTTTGTAATTCCTGCGTTTGGGGGTTAGTTTCCTTACGTTTGGATGTTAAGGATTCGTACGTTTGGGGGTGGGTAATTCTTACGTTTGGGGGTTAGTTTTCTCACGTTTTGGGGTTAAGGATTCTTACGTTTGGGGATTAGTTTTCTTACGTTTGGGGGCTAGCATTTCTTACGTTTGGCGGTAATTTTTTTTACGTGTGGGGGTTAGTAATTATTACGTTAAGGGGTTAGTTTTCTTACGTTCGGGAGTTAAGGATTCTTACGTTTGGGGGTTAGTTTTCTTGCGTTTGAAGGCTGGTAATTCTTATATTTGGCGGTTAGCTTTCTTACGTTTGGGGGTTAAGGATGCTTACATTTTGGGGTTAGTGTTCTTACGTTTGGGGGTTAGTAATTGTTACGTTTGAGGTTTAGATATCTTATATTTAAGGGTTAATGATTCTTACGATTGTGGGTTAGTTTTCTTTCGTTTTAAGAGTAAGGATTCCTACGTTTGGGGGTTAGTATTTCTTACGTTTGGCGGTTACTTTTCTTACGTTTGGGGTTTAAGAATTTTTACGTTAGGGGGTTAGTTTTCTTATGTCTGGCGGTTAGTAATTATTACGTTTGGGGGTTACTTTTCTTACGTTTTAAGGCTAGTAATTCTTACGTTTGGCGGTTAAATTTTCTACGTTTGAGGGTTAGTTTTCTTACGTTTGGTGGTTAAGGATTCTTAAATTTGGGGATTAGTTTTCTTACGTCTGGGGGTTAGTAATTATTACGTTTGGGGGTTAGTTTTCTTACGTTCGGGGGTTAGTAATTCTTACGTTTGGCGGTTAGTTTTGTTACGCTTAAGGGTTAAGGATTCTTACTTTTGGGGGTTAGTTTTCCTACGTTTGGGCGCTAGTAATTCTTACGTTTGGCGGTTAAAGATTCTTACGTTTTTAGGTTAGTTTTCTTACGTCTGGTGGTTAGTAATTATTACGTTCGATTGTTCGTTTTCTTATGTTTAGGGGTTAAGCATTCTTACGTTTGGGGGTTAGTTTTCTTACTTCTGGGGGTTAGTAATTATTACGTTTGGGGGTTAGTTTTCTTACGTTCGGGGGTTAGTAATTCTTACGTTTGGCGGTTAGTTTTCTTACGTTTAAGGGTTACGGATTCTTTCGTTTGGGGGTTAGTTTTCCTACGTTTGGGCGCTAGTAATTCTTACGTTTGGCGGTTAAAGATTCTCACGTTTTGAGGTTAGTTTTCTTACGTCTGGTGGTTAGTAATTATTACGTTCGATTGTTCGTTTTCTTATATTTAGGGGTTAAGCATTCTTACGTTTGGGGGTTAGTTTTCTTACGTTTAGAAACTAGTAATTCTTACG
Source organism: Pavona decussata (assembly GCF_977016875.1). Lineage (NCBI taxonomy): Eukaryota > Metazoa > Cnidaria > Anthozoa > Scleractinia > Agariciidae > Pavona > Pavona decussata. Next base: position 113,253 of record NW_028145916.1, on the reverse strand, counting down.
TTCGGCGGTTAATTTTCTTACGTTTAGGGGTTAAGGATTCTTTGTTAGGGGGCTAGTTTTCTTACGTATGGGTGTTAGTCATTATTACGTTAAGGAGCTAGCTTTCTTACGTTTAGGGGTTACGGATTCTTTCGTTTGGGGGTTAGTTTTCCTCCGTTTAGGCGCTAGTAATTCTTTCGTTTGGCGGTTAAAGATTCTTACGTCTGTTGGTTAATAATTATTACGTTCGGGGGTTAGTTTTCTTATGTTTAAGGGTTAAGCATTCTTACGTTTGGGGGTTAGTTTTCTTACGTTTGGGAGCTAGTAATTCTTACGTTTGGCGGTTAGTTTTCTTACGTTTGTGGGTTAACGATTCTTACGTTTGGGGGTTAGTTTTATTATGTCTGGGGGTTAGTAATTATTATGTTTGTGGGTTAGTTTTCTTATTTTTGCGGGTTAAGGATTCTTACGTTTGGGGGCTAATAATTCTTACGTTTGGCGTTTAATTTTCTTACGTTTAGGGGTTAAGGATTCTTTGTTTGGGGGCTAGTTTTCTTACGTATGGGGGTTAGTCATTATTACGTTAAGGAGTTAGCTTTGTTACGTTTAGGGGTTACGGATTCTTACGTTTGGGTGTTAGTTTTCCCACCTTTAGACGCTAGTAATTCTTTCGTTTGGCGATTAAAGATTTTTACGTTTGGAGGTTAGTTTTCTTACGTCTGTTGGTTAGTAATTATTACGTTCTGGGGTTAGTTTTCTTATGTTTAAGGGTTAATCATTCTTACGTTTGGGGGTTAGTTTTCTTACGTTTGGGAGCTAGTAATTCTTACGTTTGGCGGTTAGTTTTCTTACGTTTGTGGGTTAACTTCATGTATAGCTTCATGAAATGTGAAATTAAAAAAAAAGGGGATTTTCTTAAGTTTGTATTGTTACGCAAAGAAGGGCCTTAGTCAAACTCAGTTGCAGATTTGCAAATTTAGTCAATTTTTAAATATTTCTGAGTGCTCAGAGCTGCCGGAAGAATGTTCCAAGATAGTTAACGGATTTTTCGTGAAAGAATACAAGTCAAATGTAATGTATCAATAGAAAGTGTTGACCCTTTTATGCCTTGTGTAAATTTAAGGTCAACGAAGACTAGTTTTGCCACTAGCAGCATTTGACTCATTTTTGTTATTAAAACAAGATGTCAAAACGAATTTTCAACTACATTCTACGGTCTTAAAAGTATTGTCGATAGAAATTTCCATCGACATTTTGAGTTCTGAAATAGCGTACTGTCGATAGAAATTTCCAGCGACATTTTGAGTTCTGAAGGTAAATGTCGATAGAAATTTCCAGCGACATTTTGCGTTCTGAAGGTAATGTCGATGGAAATTTCCAGCGACATTTTGTGTTCTGAAGGTAAATGTCGATGGAAATTTCCAGCGACATTTTGAGTTCTGAAGGTAATGTCGATAAAAATTTCCAGCGACATTTTGCGTTCTAAAGGTAATGTCGATGGAAATTTCCAGCGACATTTTGTGTTCTGAAGGTAAATGTCGATGGAAATTTCCAGCGACATTTTGAGTTCTGAAGGTAATGTCGATAGAAATTTCCAGCGACATTTTGCGTTCTGAAGGTAATGTCGATGGAAATTTCCAGCGACATTTTGAGTTCTGCAGGTAAATGTCGATAGAAATTTCCATCGACATTTTGAGTTCTGAAGGTAAATGTCGATAGAAATTTCCATCGACATTTTGAGGTGATAAAGGTAATGTCGATAGAAATTTCAAAACGACGCCTTGGGTTCTTAAAGGTAAAGTCGGATAAATTTTTCACCGACATTACGCGTCTACAGCAAAGTTTTATTGACCTTTTCTTTACTTAAGTGAATCTTTAATGGTAATGCTTTTTTGGTGTTAATTTTTCAGTTTCTTTACAGTGTAGAAAAAAATAAGGAATTAAAACAAAATTTGCAAATGATTTTCTAGGCTCTTACATTTAAGTACAGTTTTCAACATATTTTGCACACATACTTTACCTTCTAAACAGAATCGCTTTAATTTCAAAGAATTTTTCCTTATTACGATCGTAAATGGACAAGTTTGGGCAATTTTAATGCTGGCCGTGTTTGTTGTAACTCTTTGGGTTTAGTAAAAGTACGTGAGATTGGATGGTTTTTGTCCGATTTATTTCTCACTGCTTGACAGCAGTTCTAAAATCAAAGAATTTTGACAGTTTTTTTGTCCAATTCTGGCAAAAAAGAAGAGAAACCTTCAGAATTTCTCATTTTAGAATATTGCATTTTGTTTTAGAACGTGTTGTTAGTGTTCTTACGTTCGGGGGTTAAGGATTCTTACGTTGGGGGGTTAGTTTTCTTACGTTTGGAGGCTAAAAATTCTTCCGTTTGGGGGTTAGTTTTCTTACGTTTACGGGTTAATTATTATTAGGTTTGAGGGTTAGTTTTCTTACGTTAGGGGGTTAAGGATTCTTACGTTTGGGGGTTAGTTTTCTTACGTTTGAGGGCTAGTAATTCTTACGTTTGGCGGTTTGTTTTTTTACGTTTGGGGGTTAAGGATTTTTACGTTTCGGGGTTAGTTTTCTTACCTTTTGGGGTTAGAGTTATTACGTTTGGGGGTTAGTTTTCGTACGTTTAAGGGTTAAGGATTCTTACGTGTGAGGGTTAGTAATTCTTACGTTTGGAGGTTAATTTTCTTACGTTTAAGGGTTAAGGTTTTATAAGTTCGGGGTTAGTTTTGAAACGTTTTGGGGGTTAGTAATTATTACGTTTGGGGGTTAGTTTTCTTACGTTTGGGGGTTAGTAATTATTACGTTTGGGGGTTAGTTTTCTTACGTTTGGGGGTTACGGATTCTTACATTTGGGGGCTAGTTTTCTTACGTTTAGGGTTTAAGGAATTTCACGTTTGGGGGCTAGTTTTCTTACGTTGTGGGGTTAAGGATTCTTACGTTTGGGGGTTAGTTTTCTTACTTTCGGAAGTTTAGGATTCTTACGTTTGTTGGTTAGTTTTCTTATATTTGGGGGTTAAGGATTCTTACGTTTGGGGGTTAGTTTTATTACGTTGGGGGGGTAGGGATTCTTACGTTAAGGGCTTAGTTTTCTTACGTATAGGGCTTACCATTTATTACGTTTGGGGATTAGTTTTCTTAAGTTTGGGGGTTACGGATTCTTACATTTGGGGGCTAGTTTTCTTACGTTTAGGGTTTAAGGAATTTCACGTTTGGGGGCTAGTTTTCTTACGTTGTGGGGTTAAGGATTCTTACGTTTGGGGGTTAGTTTTATTACGTTGGGGGGGTAGGGATTCTTACGTTAAGGGCTTAGTTTTCTTACGTATAGGGCTTACCATTTATTACGTTTGGGGATTAGTTTTCTTAAGTTTGGGGGTTAAGGATTCTTACGTTTAGGGGTTAGTTTTCTTACGGTTGAGGGCTAGTATATTTCTTACGTTTGGCAGTTAGTTTTCTTACGTTTGAGGGTTAAGGATTTATAATTTCGGGGTTAGTTTTCTTACGTTTGGGGGTTAGTAATTATTACGTTTGGGGGTTAGTATTCTTACGTTTGGGGGTTAATGACTGTTACGTTTGGGGGTTAGTTTTCTTATATTTGGAAGTTTAGGATTCTTACGTTTTGTAGTTAGTTTTCTTACATTTGGGGGTTAGCAATTTTTACGTTTGATGATTAGTTTTCTTACGTTTAGGGATTAAGGATTCTTACGTTTAGGGGTAGTTGTCTTACGTTTAGGGGCTAGTGATTCTTACGTTTAAGGGTTAAGAATTCTTACGTTTGGGGGTTAGTAATTCTTACGTTTGGGGGTTAGTTTTCTTACGTTTGGGGATTGAGGATTCTTACCTTTGGGGGTTAGTTCTCTTCCGTTTAGTGGCTAGTAATTCTTACGTTTGGCTTTTAGTTTTCTTCTTGGGGGTTAAGGATTGTCACTTTTAGGGGTTATTTTTGTTTACAGTTGGGGGCTGGTAATTCTTACGTTTGGGGGTTATAGATTCCTACCTTTTGGGTTTAGTTTTCTCACGTCTGGGGGTTAGTAATTATTACGTTTTGGGGTTAGGTTTCTTACGTTTGGGGATTAGTTTTCTTACGTGTGAGGGTTAGTAATTCTTACGTTTGGGGGTGAGTTTTCTTACGTTTGGGGGTTAACGATTCTTACGTTAGGGGGTATGTTTTTTTACGTTTGGGGTTAATAATTATTACGTTTGGCGTATGTTTTCTTACTTTTAGGGGTTAAGGATTCTTACGTTTGGGGGTTTGTTTTTTTACGTTTGAAGGTTAGTAATTATTACGTTTGGGGTTTCCTTTTCTTACGTTTGGGGGCTAGTTTTCTTACGTTTGAGAGAGTTTTCTTACCTTTGGGACTTGGTAATTGTTTCGTTTGGGGGTTTGTTTTCTTACGTTTGGGGGTTAGTTTTCTTTTCAGTTGGGGGCTTGTAATTCTTACCTTTGGCGGTTAGTTTTCTTACTTTTGGGGGTTATAGATTCTTACGTTTTGGGTTTAGTTTTCTCACGTCTGGGGGTTAGTAATTATAACCTTTGGGGGTTAGGTTTCTTACGTTTGGGAGTTAGTATTTTTACGTTTGGGGGTTAGTAATTCTTACGTTTGGTTTTTAATTTTCTTACTTTTAAGGGTTCAAGATTCTTACGTTTGGGGGTTAGTTTTTTTTCGTTTGACGGTTACTAATTATTACGTTTGAGAGTTAGTTTTCTTACGTTTGGGGTTAGTAATTCTTACGTTTGGCGTTTAGTTTTCTTACGTTTGGGGGTTAGTTTTCTTACGTTTGAGAGAGTTTTCTTACGTTTGGGGTTAGTAATTCTTACGTTTGGGGGTGAGTTTTCTTACGTTTGGGGGTTAACGATTCTTACGTTTGGGGGTATGTTTTCTTACGTTTGGGGTTAATAATTATTACGTTTGGCGTATGTTTTCTTACTTTTAGGGGTTAAGGATTCTTACGTTTGGGGGTTTGTTTTTTTACGTTTGAAGGTTAGTAATAATTACGTTTGGGGTTTCCTTTTCTTACGTTTGGGGGCTAGTTTTCTTACGTTTCGGGGCTAGTACTTCTTCCGTTTGGCGGTAAGTTTTCTTACGTTTGGGGGTTACTAATTTTTACGTTTGGGAATTAGTTTTCTCACGTTTGGGGGTTAAGGATTCTTACGTTTGGTGGTTAGTTTTTCTACGTTTGGGGGTTAGTAATTCTTACGTTTGGCGTTTAGTTTTCTTACGTTTGGGGGTTAGTTTTCTTACGTTTGAGAGAGTTTTCTTACGTTTGGGGTTAGTAATTCTTACGTTTGGGGGTGAGTTTTCTTACGTTTGGGGGTTAACGATTCTTACGTTTGGGGGTATGTTTTCTTACGTTTGGGGTTAATAATTATTACGTTTGGCGTATGTTTTCTTACTTTTAGGGGTTAAGGATTCTTACGTTTGGGGGTTTGTTTTTTTACGTTTGAAGGTTAGTAATAATTACGTTTGGGGTTTCCTTTTCTTACGTTTGGGGGCTAGTTTTCTTACGTTTCGGGGCTAGTACTTCTTCCGTTTGGCGGTAAGTTTTCTTACGTTTGGGGGTTACTAATTTTTACGTTTGGGAATTAGTTTTCTCACGTTTGGGGGTTAAGGATTCTTACGTTTGGTGGTTAGTTTTTCTACGTTTGGGGGTTAGTAATTCTTACGTTTGGGAGTTAGTAATTATTACGTTTGGGGGTTAAGGATTCTCACGTTTGGGGATTAGTTTTCAAACGTTTAAGGGTTAGTAATTATTACGTTTGGGGGTTACTTTTCTTACGTTTCGGGGTTAAGGATTCTCACTTTTAGGGGTTAGTTTTCTTTACAGTTGGGGGCTGGTAATTCTTACGTTTGGGGGTTAGTTTTCTTACGTTCGGGGGTTATAGATTCTTACCTTTTGGGTTTAGTTTTCTCACGTCTGGGGGTTAGTAATTTTTACGTTTTGGGGTTAGGTTTCTTACGTTTGGGGTTTAGTTTTCTTACGTTTGAGGGTTAGTAATTCTTACGTTTGGCGGTTAGTTTTCTTACGTTTGGGGGTTAAGGATTCTATTGTTTAAGGGTTTGTTTTTTTACGTTTGAAGGTTAGTAATTATTACGTTTGGGGGTTCGTTTTCTTACGTTTGGGGGCTAGTTTTCTTACCTATAGGGGCTTGTATTTCTTCCGTTTGGCGGTAAGTTTTCTTACGTTTGGTGGTTACTAATTTTTACGTTTGGGAATTAGTTTTCTCACGTTTGGGGGTTAAGGATTCTTACGTTTGGTGGTTAGTTTTTCTACGTTTGGGGGTTAGTAATCCTTACGTTTGGGAGTTAGTAATTATTACGTTTGGGGGTTAGTTTTCTTACGTTTACGGGTTAAGGTTTCTTACGTTTAAAGGATAGTTTTCTTACGTTTAGGGGTTAAGGATTGTTACGTTAGGTGGTTACTTTTCTTACGTTTGGGGGTTGAGGAATCTGACGTTTAGAGGTTAGTTTTCTTACGTTTGGGGTTAAAGATTCTTACGTTTGGGAGTTAGTTTTCTTACGTTTAAGGGTTAGTAATTGTTACGTTTGTCGGTTGGTTTTCTTACGTTTTGGGGTTAAGGATTTTAACGTTTGGGGGTTAGTTTTGTTAAGTTTAGCGGTTAGTTTTCTTACGTTTTCGGGTAAGGGATTCTTACGTTTGGGGATTAGTTTTCTTACGTTTTGGGGTTAGTAATTATTACGTTTGGGAGTTGGTTTTCTTACCTTTGGGGTTAAGGATTCTCAGGTTTAAGGGTGAGTTTTCTTAACAGTTGTGGGCTGGTGATTTTTACGTTTGGCGGTTAGCTTTCTTACGTTTATGGTTAGTAATTATTAAGTTTGGGAGTTAGTTTTCTTACAAGTGGGGGTTAAGGATTCTTAAGTTTTGGAATTATTTTTCTTACGTTTGGGAGCTAGTAATTCTAACGTTTTTTTTAAGTTTAGGAGTTAAGGATTGTTACGTTTGGGGGTTAGTTTTCTTACGTTTGGGGGTTAGTAATTCATACGTTTGGCAATTAGTTTTCTTACTTTTGGGAGTTTATAATTTTTACGTTAAGGAGTTAGTTTTCTTACGTTTTAGGGCTAGTAATTATTACGTTTGGCAGTTAGTTTTTATATATGTTTTAGGGGTTAAGGATGTTTACGTTTGGGGATTAGTTTTCTTACGTTTGGGGGTTAGTAATTATTCCGTTTGGGAGTGAGTATTCTTACGTTTGGGGGTTAGTTTTCTTACGTTTGGGGGTTAAAGTTTCTTACTTTTGGTTGTTAGTTTTCTTACGTTTGTGGGCTAGTAATTCTTACATTCGGCGGTTAGCTTTCTTTTGTTTTGGGGGTCAAGGATTCTTACGTTAGGGGGTTAGTTTTCTTACGTTTGGGGGTTAGTAATTATTACGTTTTGGCGTTAGCTTTCTTACCTTTGGGGATTAAGGATTATTACGTTTGGAGGTTAGTTTTCTTACGTTTGGGGGTTAGTAATTCTTACGTTGGCGGTTAGTTTCCTTACTTTTGGGGGTTACGTGATTCTTACGTTTGGGGGTTAGTTTTCTTTAGCTTGGGGGTTAGTTATTATTACTTTTGGGGGTCAGTTTTCTTACGTTTGTGGGTGAAGGATTCCTACGTTTGGGGATTAGTTTTCTAACGTTAGCGTGCTAGTAATTCCTACGTTTAGGGGTTAGTTTTCTTACGGCTGGGGATTAGGGTTTATTACGTTTGGGGGATAGTAATTTTTCTTACGTTTTTGGGTTAATAGTTCTTACGTTTGGGGGTTAGTTTTCCTAAGTTTGGGAGTTAAGGATTCTTACGTTTGGGAGTTAGTTTTCTTACGTTTGGAGGTTAGTTTTCTTACGTTTGGGGGTTAATAGTTCTTACGTTTGGGGATTAGTTTTCTTACTTTTCGGGGCTAGTAATTCTTACGTTTAGAGGTTAGTTTACTTACGTTTAGGGGTTATGGTTTGTTACGTTTGGGGGTTAGTTTTCTTACTTTTGGGGGTTAGTAATTATTACGTTTGGGGGTTAAGGATTCTTAGGTTTTGGAGTTAGTTTACTTACCTTTGGGGGTTAATAATTCTTACCTTTTGGAAGTTAGTTTTCTTACGTTTTGGGGTTTGTATTCCTTACGTTAAGGGGGTTAGTTTTCTTACGTTCGGGGATTAAGGATTGTTACGTTTGGGGGTTAATTTTCTTACTTTTTGGCAAAGTAATTCATACTTTTGAGAGTTCGTAATTCTTACGTTAAGGGGTTATTTTTGTTACGTTTTGTGGTTAGTTTTCTTACGTTTAGAGGTTAAAGATTCTTGCGTTTGGGGGTTAGTTTTTCTACGTTTAGGGGTTTCTAATTCTTACGTTTAGGGGTTAGTTTTCTTCCGTTTTGGGGTTAAGGATATTTACGTTTGGAGGTTAGTGTTCTTACGGTTGGGGATTAGGGTTTCTTACGTTTGGGGTTCAGTTTTCTTACGTTTGATGGCTCGTAACTCTTACATTTGGCAGTTAGCTTTCTTTTGTTTGGGGGTTAAGGATTGCTAAGTTTGGGGGTTAGTTTTCTTACGTTTGGGGGTTAAGGATTGCTACGTTTGGGGGTTTGTTTTCTTAGGTTTGGGAGTTCGTAATTCTTACGTTTGGGGGTTAGTTTTCTTAAGTTTGTGAGTTAAAGATTCTTACGTTCGGGGGTTAGTTTTTTTCTACGTTTGGGGGTTAATAGTTCTTACGTTTGGGGATTACTTTTCTTACGTTTGGGGGCTAGTAATTTTTACGTTTGGCGGTTAGTTTACTTAGGTTTAGGGTTTAAGGTTTCTTACGTTTGGGGGTTAGTTTTCTTACTTTTGGGGGTTAGTAATTATTACGTTTGGGGGTTAAGGATTCTTAGGTTTTGTAGTTAGTTTACTTACCTTTGAGAGTTAGTAATTCCTACGTTTGGGAAGTTAGTTTTCTTACGTTTGGGGGTTTGTAATTCTTACGTTAAGGGGGTTAGTTTTCTTAGTTCTGGGTTTTAAGGATTCTTACGTTTTCGGGTTAATTTTCTTACGTTTAGGGGTTAGTAGTTCATACTTTTGGCAATTAGTTGTCTTACTTTTGAGAGTTTGTAATTCTTACGTTAAGGGGTTAGTTTTCCTACGTTTAGGGGTTAGTAATTCTTACGTTTAGGGGTTAGTTTTCTTACGTTTTATGGTAAGGATATTTACGTTTGGAGGTTAGTTTTCTTACGTTTGGGGGCTAGTAATTCTTACGTTTCGCAGTTAGTTTTTATACGTGTTAGGGGTTAAGGATTCTTACGTTGGGGGGTTAGTTTTCTTACGTTTGGGGGTTAGTAATTAATACATTTTGGAGTTAGTTTTCTTACGTTTGGGGTTTAAGGATTCTGACGTTTGGGGGTGAGTAATTATTACGTTTGGTGGTTAGTTTTCTTATGTTTGGGGGTTAAGGTTTCTTACGTTTGGTTGTTACGTTTCTTACGTTTGGGGGCTAGTAATTCTTACGTTTGGCGGTTAGTTTTCTTACGTTTGGGGTTAAGGATTTATACGTTTGGGGGTTAGTTTTCTTACGTTTGAGGGCTGGTAATTCTGACGTTTGGGAGTTAGTTTTTTTTTCGGTTAAGGGTTAAGTAATATTACGTTTGGGGGTTAGTTTTCTTGCCTTTGAAGGCTGGTATTTTTTACATTTGACGGATAGCTTTCTTACGTTTGGGGGTTAAGGATGCTTACATTTTAAAGTTAGTTGTTTTGCGTTTGGGGGTTAGAAATTGTTACGTTTAGGAGTTAGTTTTCTTACGTTTGGGGATTAAGGATTCTTACGTATGGGGGTTAGTAATTCTTACATTAAAGGATTAGTTTTCTGACGTTTGGGGGTTAAGGATTTTTACTTTCGGGGGTTAGTTTTCTTACGTTTTTGGGTTAAGGATTCTTATGTTTGGCGGTTACTTTTCTTACGTTTGGGGTTTAAGAATTCTTACGTTTGGGGGTTAGTTTTCTTACGTCTATGGGTTAGTAATTATTAAATTTTAAGGGTTACTTTTCTTACGTTTTGTGGCTTGTAAGTTTTTACCTTTGGCGGTTAGTTTTCTTACGTTTGGGGGTTAGTTTTCTTACGTTTGGTGGTTAAGGATTCTTAAGTTTGGGGTTTAGTTTTATTATATTTGGAGGTTTGTAATTCCTGCGTTTGGGGGTTAGTTTTCTTACGTTTGGAGGTTTAGGATTCGTACGTTTCGGGGTGGGTAATTCTTACGTTTGGGGGTTAGTTTTCTCACGTTTGGGGGTTAAGGATTTTTACGTTTGGGGATTAGTTTTCTTACGTTTGGGGGTTAGTATTTCTTACGTTTGGCGGTAATTTTTTTACGTCTGGGGGTTAGTAATTATTACGTTAAGGGGTTAGTTTTCTTACGTTCAGGGGTTAAGGATTCTTACGTTTGGGGGTTAGTTTTCTTGCGTTTGAAGGCTGGTAATTCTTATATTTGGCGGTTAGCTTTCTTACGTTTGGAGGTTAAGGATGCTTACATTTTGGGGTTAGTGTTCTTACGTTTGGGGGTTAGTAATTGTTACGTTTGAGGTTTAGATTTCTTATATTTAAGGGTTAAGGATTCTTACGATTGATAGTTAGTTTTCTTACGTTTTGGGGCTAGTAATTCTTACATTAAAGGATTAGTTTTCTGACCTTTGGAGGTTAAGGATTTTTACGTTTAGGGGTTAGTTTTTTTTCGTTTTGGGAGTAAGGATTTCTACGTTTGGAGGTTAGTAATTCTTACGTTTGGCGGTTACTTTTCTTACGTTTGGGGTTTAAGAATTCTTACGTTAGGGGGTTAATTTTCTTACGTCTGGCGGTTAGTAATTATTACGTTTGGGAATTACTTTTCTTACGTTTTGAGGCTAATAATTCTTACGTTTGGCGGTTAAATTTTCTACGTTTGAGGGTTAGTTTTCTTACGTTTGGTGGTTAAGGATTCTTAAATTTGGGGTTTAGTTTTCTTACGTTTGGGGGTTATTTTTTTACGTTTGGAAGTTAAGGATTCAGACGTTTGGGGTTTAGTAATTCTTACGTTTTGAGGATAGTTTTCTTACTACTGGTGGTTAATAATTATTACGTTCGATTGTTCGTTTTCTTTTGTTTAGGGGTTAAGCATTCTTACGTTTGGGGGTTAGTTTACTTACGTCTGGGGGTTAGTAATTATTACGTTTGGAGGTTAGTTTTCTTACGTTCGGGGGTTAGTAATTCTTACGTTTGGCGGTTAGTTTTCTTACGTTTAAGGGTTACGGATTCTTTCGTTTGGGGGTTAGTTTTCCTACGTTTGGGCGCTAGTAATTCTTACGTTTGGCGGTTAAAGATTCTTACGTTTTGAGGTTAGTTTTCTTACGTCTGGTGGTTAGTAATTATTACGTTCGATTGTTCGTTTTCTTATGTTTAGGGGTTAAGCATTCTTACGTTTGGGTGTTAGTTTTCTTACTTCTGGGGGTTAGTAATTATTACGTGTGGGGGTTAGTTTTCTTACGTTCGGGGGTTAGTAATTCTTACGTTTGGCGGTTAGTTTTCTTACGTTTAAGGGTTACGGATTCTTACGTTTGGGGGTTAGTTTTCCTACGTTTGGGCGCTAGTAATTCTTACGTTTGGCGGTTAAAGATTCTTACGTTTTGAGGTTAGTTTTCTTACGTCTGGTGGTTAGTAATTATTACGTTCGATTGTTCGTTTTCTTATGTTTAGGGGTTAAGCATTCTTACGTTTGGGGGTTAGTTTTCTTACTTCTGGGGGTTAGTAATTATTACGTGTGGGGGTTAGTTTTCTTACGTTCGGGGGTTAGTAATTCTTACGTTTGGCGGTTAGTTTTCTTACGTTTAAGGGTTACGGATTCTTTCGTTTGGGGGTTAGTTTTCCTACGTTTTGGGCGCTAGTAATTCTTACGTTTGGCGGTTAAAGATTCTTACGTTTTGAGGTTAGTTTTCTTACGTCTGGTGGTTAGTAATTATTACGTTTGATTGTTCGTTTTCTTATGTTTAGGGGTTAAGCATTCTTACGTTTGGGGGTTAGTTTTCTTACGTTTAGGGGTTAAGGATTCTTTGTTAGGGGGCTAGTTTTCTTACGTATGGGGGTTAGTCATTATTACGTTAAGGAGCTAGCTTTCTTACGTTTAGGGGTTACGGATTCTTTCGTTTGGGGGTTAGTTTTCCTCCGTTTAGGCGCTAGTAATTCTTTCGTTTGGCGGTTAAAGATTCTTACGTTTGGAGGTTAGTTTTCTTACGTCTGTTGGTTAATAATTATTCATTCGGGGGTTAGTTTTCTTATGTTTAAGGGTTAAGCATTCTTACGTTTGGGGGTTAGTTTTCTTACGTTTGGGAGCTAGTAATTCTTACGTTTGGCGGTTAGTTTTCTTAGGTTTGTGGGTTAACGATTCTTACGTTTGGGGGTTAGTTTTATTATGTCTGGGGGTTAGTAATTATTATGTTTGAGGGTTAGTTTTCTTACTTTTGCGGGTTAAGGATTCTTACGTTTGGGGGCTAATAATTCTTACGTTTGGCGTTTAATTTTCTTACGTTTAGGGGTTAAGGATTCTTTGTTTGGGGGCTAGTTTTCTTACGTATGGGGGTTAGTCATTATTACGTTAAGGAGTTATCTTTGTTACGTTTAGGGGTTACAAATTCTTACGTTTGGGGGTTAGTTTTCCTACGTTTAGGCGCTAGTAATTCTTTCGTTTGGCGATTAAAGATTTTTACGTTTGGATGTTAGTTCTCTTACGTCTGTTGGTTAGTAATTATTACGTTCGGGGGTTAGTTTTCTTATGTTTAAGGGTTAAGCATTCTTACGTTTGGGGGTTAGTTTTCTTACGTTTGGGAGCTAGTAATTCTTACGTTTGGCGGTTAGCTTTCTTACGTTTGTGGGTTAACTTCATGTATAGCTTCATGAAATGTGAAATTAAAAAAAGGGGATTTTCTTAAGTTTGTATTGTTACGCAAAGAAGGGCCTTAGTCAAACTCAGTTGCAGATTTGCAAATTTAGTCAATTTTTAAATATTTCTGAGTGCTCAGAGCTGCCGGAAGAATGTTCCAAGATAGTTAACGGATTTTTCGTGAAAGAATACAAGTCAAATGTAATGTATCAATAGAAAGTGTTGACCCTTTTATGCCTTGTGTAAATTTAAGGTCAACGAAGACTAGTTTTGCCACTAGCAGCATTTGACTCATTTTGTTATTAAAACAAGATGTCAAAACGAATTTTCAACTACATTCTACGGTCTTAAAAGTATTGTCGATAGAAATTTCCATCGACATTTTGAGTTCTGAAATAGCGTACTGTCGATAGAAATTTCCAGCGACATTTTGAGTTCTGAAGGTAAATGTCGATAGAAATTTCCAGCGACATTTTGCGTTCTGAAGGTAATGTCGATGGAAATTTCCAGCGACATTTTGTGTTCTGAAGGTAATGTCGATAGAAATTTCCAGCGACATTTTGCGTTCTGAAGGTAATGTCGATGGAAATTTCCAGCGACATTTTGAGTTCTGCAGGTAAATGTCGATAGAAATTTCCATCGACATTTTGAGTTCTGAAGGTAAATGTCGATATAAATTTCCATCGACATTTTGAGGTGATAAAGGTAAGGTCGATAGAAATTTCAAAACGACGCCTTGGGTTCTTAACGGTAAAGTCGGATAAATTTTCCACCGACATTACGCGTCTACAGCAAAGTTTTATTGACCTTTTCTTTACTTAAGTGAATCTTTAATGGTAATGCTTTTTTGGTGTTAATTTTTCAGTTTCTTTACAGTGTAGAAAAAAATAAGGAATTAAAACAAAATTTGCAAATGATTTTCTAGGCCCTTACATTTAAGTACAGTTTTCAACATATTTTGCACACATACTTTACCTTCTAAACAGAATCGCTTTAATTTCAAAGAATTTTTCCTTATTACGATCGTAAATGGAAAAGTTTGGGCAATTTTAATGCAGGCCGTGTTTGTTGTAACTATTTGGGTTTAGTGAAAGTACGTGAAATTGGATGGTTTTTGTCCGATTTATTTCTCACTGCTTGACAGCAGTTCTAAAATCAAAGAATTTTGACAGTTTTTTGTCCAATTCTCGCAAAAACGAAGAGAAAGCTTCAGAATTTCTCGTTTTAGAATATTGCATTTTGTTTTAGAACGTGTTGTTAGTGTTCTTACGTTCGGGGGTTAAGGATTCTTAAGTTGGGGGGTTAGTTTTCTTACGTTTGGAGGCTAAAAATTCTTACGTTTGGGGGTTAGTTTTCTTACGTTTGCGGGTTAATTATTATTATGTTTGGGGGTTAGTTTTCTTACGTTAGGGGGTTAAGGATTCTTACGTTTGGGGGTTAGTTTTCTTACGTTTGGGGGCTAGTAATTCTTACGTTTGGCGGTTTGTTTTTTTACGTTTGGGGGTTAAAGATTTTTACGTGTCGGGGTTAGTTTTCTTACCTTTTGGGGTTAGAGTTATTACGTTTGGGGGTTAGTTTTCTTACGTTTAAGGGTTAAGGATTCTTACGTGTGAGGGTTAGTAATTCTTACGTTTGGAGGTTAATTTTCTTACGTTTAAGGGTTAAGGTTTTATAAGTTCGGGGTTAGTTTTGAAACGTTTTGGGGGGTTAGTAATTATTACGTTTGGGGGTTAGTTTTCTTACGTTTGGGGGTTAAGGATTCTTACATTTGCGGGTTACTTTTCTTACGTTTAGGGTTTAAGGAATTTTACGTTTGGGGGCTACTTTTTTTACGTTTGAGGGTTAAGGATTCTTACGTTGGGGGTTAGTTTTCTTACGGTTGAGGGCTTGTAATTCTTAAGTTTGGCGGTTAGTTTTCTTACGTTCGAGGGTTAAGGTTTTATAAGTTCGGGGTTAGTTTTCTTACGTTTGGGGGTTAGTTTTCTTACGTTTGGGGGTTACGGATTCTTACATTTGGGGGCTAGTTTTCTTACGTTTAGGGTTTAAGGAATTTCACGTTTGGGGGCTAGTTTTCTTACATTTGGGGGTTAGTTTTCTTACTTTCGGAAGTCTAGGATTCTTACGTTTGTTAGTTAGTTTTCTTACATTTGGGGGTTAAGGATTCTTACGTTTGGGGGTTAGTTTTATAACGTTGGGGGGGTAAGGATTCTTACGTTAAGGGCTTAGTTTTCTTACGTTTAGGGCTTAGCATATATTACGTTTGGGGATTAGTTTTCTTAAGTTTGGGGGTTAAGGATTCTTACGTTTAGGGGTTAGTTTTCTTACGGTTGAGGGCTAGTATATTTCTTACGTTTGGCGGTTAGTTTTCTTACGTTTGAGGGTTAAGGATTTATAATTTCGGGGTTAGTTTTCTTACGTTTGGGGGTTACTAATTATTACGTTTGGGGGTTAGTTTTCTTACGTTTGGGGGTTAAGGATTCTTACATTTGGGGGTTACTTTTCTTACGTTTAGGGTTTAAGGAATTTTACGTTTGGGGGCTACTTTTTTTACGTTTGAGGGTTAAGGATTCTTACGTTTGGGGGTTAGTTTTCTTACGGTTGAAGGCTTGTATTTCTTAAGTTTGGCGGTTAGTTTTCTTACGTTCGAGGGTTAAGGTTTTATAAGTTCGGGTTAGTTTTCTTACGTTTGGGGGTTAGTAATTATTACGTTTGGGGGTTAGTTTTCTTACATTTGGGGGTTACGGATTCTTACATTTGGGGGCTAGTTTTCTTACGTTTAGGGTTTAAGGAATTTCACGTTTGGGGGCTAGTTTTCTTACGTTTGGGGGTTAGTTTTCTTACTTTCGGAAGTTTAGGATTCTTACGTTTGTTGGTTAGTTTTCTTACATTTGGGGGTTAGTTTTATTACGTTGGGGGGGGGTAAGGATTCTTACGTTAAGGGCTTAGTTTTCTTACGTTTAGGGCTTAGCATTTATTACGTTTGGGGATTAGTTTTCTTAAGTTTGGGGGTTAAGGATTCTTACGTTTAGGGGTTAGTTTTCTTACGGTTGAGGGCTAGTATATTTCTTACGTTTGGCGGTTAGTTTTCTTACGTTTGAGGGTTAAGGATTTATAATTTCGGGGTTAGTTTTCTTACGTTTGGGGGTTAGTAATTATTACGTTTGGGGGTTAGTATTCTTACGTTTGGGGGTTAGTTTTCTTACTTTTGGAAGTTTAGGATTCTTACGTGTTGTGGTTAGTTTTCTTACATTTGGGGGTTAGCAATGTTTACGTTTGAGAGTTAGTTTTCTTACGTTTGGGGTTAGTAATTCTTACGTTTGGCGGTTAGTTTTCTTACGTTTGGGGGTTAGTTTTCTTACGTTTACGGGTTAAGGATTCTTACGTTGGGGTGTTATTAATTCTTACTTTTGGAAGTTAGTAATTATTACGTTTGGGGGTTAGTTTTCTTACGTTTGCGGGTTAAGGATTCTTACGTTTGGGGGATAGTTTTCTTACGTTAAGGGGTTAACGATTGTTACGTTAGGTGGTTACTGTTCTTACGTTTGGGGGTTAGTTTTCTTACGTTTGAGATTAAGGATTCTTACGTTTGGGGGTTAGTTTTCTTTCGTTTGAGGGTTAGTAATTTTTACGTTTTGGGGTTAGTTACTTACATTTGAGGGTTTAGGAATCTTACGTTTAGGGGTTAGTTTTCTTACGTTTCGGGGTTAGTAATTCTTACGTTCTGGGGGTTAGTTTTCCTACGTTTACGGGTTAAGGAATCTGATGTTTGGGGGTTACTTTTCTTACGTTTAGGGGCTAGTTATTCTTAAGTTTGCCGGTTACTTTTCTTACGTTTGGGGGTTAGTTTTCTTACGTTTACGGGTTAAGGATTCTTACGTTCGGGGGTTAGTTTTTTTACGTTCGGCGGTTAGTTTTCTTACGTTTGGGTGTTAAGGATTCTCACGTTTGGGGATTAGTTTTCTTAAGTTTGGGGGTTAAGGATTCTTACGTTTAGGGGTTAGTTTTCTTACGGTTGAGGGCTAGTATATTTCTTACGTTTGGCGGTTAGTTTTCTTACGTTTGAGGGTTAAGGATTTATAAGTTCGGGGTTAGTTTTCTTACGTTTGGGGGTTAGTAATTATTACGTTTGAGGGTTAGTATTCTTACGTTTGGGGGTTAGTTTTCTTACTTTTGGAAGTTTAGGATTCTTACGTGTTGTGGTTAGTTTTCTTACATTTGGGGGTTAGCAATGTTTACGTTTGAGAGTTAGTTTTCTTACGTTTGGGGTTAGTAATTCTTACGTTTGGCGGTTAGTTTTCTTACGTTTGGGGGTTAGTTTTCTTACGTTTACGGGTTAAGGATTCTTACGTTGGGGTGTTATTAATTCTTACTTTTGGAAGTTAGTAATTATTACGTTTGGGGGTTAGTTTTCTTACATTTGCGGGTTAAGGATTCTTACGTTTGGGGGATAGTTTTCTTACGTTAAGGGGTTAACGATTGTTACGTTAGGTGGTTACTGTTCTTACGTTTGGGGGTTAGTTTTCTTACGTTTGAGATTAAGGATTCTTACGTTTGGGGGTTAGTTTTCTTTCGTTTGAGGGTTAGTAATTTTTACGTTTTGGGGTTAGTTACTTACATTTGAGGGTTTAGGAATCTTACGTTTAGGGGTTAGTTTTCTTACGTTTCGGGGTTAGTAATTCTTACGTTCTGGGGGTTAGTTTTCCTACGTTTACGGGTTAAGGAATCTGATGTTTGGGGGTTACTTTTCTTACGTTTAGGGGCTAGTTATTCTTAAGTTTGCCGGTTACTTTTCTTACGTTTGGGGGTTAGTTTTCTTACGTTTACGGGTTAAGGATTCTTACGTTCGGGGGTTAGTTTTTTTACGTTCGGCGGTTAGTTTTCTTACGTTTGGGTGTTAAGGATTCTCACGTTTGGGGATTAGTTTTCTTAAGTTTGGGGGTTAAGGATTCTTACGTTTAGGGGTTAGTTTTCTTACGGTTGAGGGCTAGTATATTTCTTACGTTTGGCGGTTAGTTTTCTTACGTTTGAGGGTTAAGGATTTATAATTTCGGGGTTAGTTTTCTTACGTTTGGGGGTTAGTAATTATTACGTTTGAGGGTTAGTATTCTTACGTTTGGGGGTTAGTTTTCTTACTTTTGGAAGTTTAGGATTCTTACGTGTTGTGGTTAGTTTTCTTACATTTGGGGGTTAGCAATGTTTACGTTTGAGAGTTAGTTTTCTTACGTTTGGGGTTAGTAATTCTTACGTTTGGCGGTTAGTTTTCTTACGTTTGGGGGTTAGTTTTCTTACGTTTACGGGTTAAGGATTCTTACGTTGGGGTGTTATTAATTCTTACTTTTGGAAGTTAGTAATTATTACGTTTGGGGGTTAGTTTTCTTACGTTTGCGGGTTAAGGATTCTTACGTTTGGGGGATAGTTTTCTTACGTTAAGGGGTTAACGATTGTTACGTTAGGTGGTTACTGTTCTTACGTTTGGGGGTTAGTTTTCTTACGTTTGGGAGTTAGTTTTCTAACGTTTTAGGGTTAGTAATTATTACGTTTGGGGGTTAGTTTCTTACTTTTGGTGGTTTAGGATTCTTACGTTTATGGGTTAGTTTTCTTACGTTTCGGGGTTAGTAATTCTTACGTTCTGGGGGTTAGTTTTCCTACGTTTACGGGTTAAGGAATCTGATGTTTGGGGGTTACTTTTCTTACGTTTAGGGGCTAGTTATTCTTAAGTTTGCCGTTTACTTTTCTTACGTTTGGGGGTTAGTTTTCTTACGTTTACGGGTTAAGGATTCTTACGTTCGGGGGTTAGTTTTTTTACGTTCGGCGGTTAGTTTTCTTACGTTTGGGTGTTAAGGATTCTCACGTTTGGGGATTAGTTTTCTAACGTTTAAGGGTTAGTAATTATTACGTTTGGGGGTTGCTTTTCTTACGTTTGGGGGTTAAGGATTCTCACTTTTAGGGGTTATATTTCTTTACAGTTGGGGGCTGGTAATTCTTACGTTTGGGGGTTATAGATTCCTACCTTTTGGGTTTAATTTTCTCACGTCTGGGGGTTAGTAATTATTACGTTTTGGGGTTAGGTTTCTTACGTTTGGGGGTTAGTTTTCTTACGTTTGAGGGTTAGTAATTCTTACGTTTGGGGGTGTGTTTTCTTACGTTTGGGGGTTAACGATTCTTACGTTTGGGGGTATGTTTTCTTACGTTTGGGGTTAATAATTATTACGTTTGGCGTATGTTTTCTTACTTTTAGGGGTTAAGGATTCTTACGTTTGGGGGTTTCTTTTTTTACGTTTGAAGGTGAGTAATTATTACGTTTGGGGTTTCGTTCTCTTACGTTTGGGGCTAGTTTTCTTACGTTTCGGGGCTAGTACTTCTTCCGTTTGGCGGTAAGTTTTCTTACGTTTGGGGGTTACTAATTTTTACGTTTGGGAATTAGTTTTCTCATGTTTGGGGGTTAAGGATTCTTACGTTTGGTGGTTAGTTTTTCTACGTTTTGGGGGTTAGTAATTCTTACGTTTGGGAGTTAGTAATTATTACGTTTGGGGGTTAGTTTTCTTACGTTTACGGGTTAAGGTTTGTTACGTTTAAAGGATAGTTTTCTTACGTTTAGGGGTTAAGGATTGTTACGTTAGGTGGTTACTTTTCTTACGTTTGGGGGTTGAGGAATCTGACGTTTAGAGGTTAGTTTTCTTACGTTTGGGGTTAAAGATTCTTACGTTTGGGAGTTAGTTTTCTTACGTTTAAGGGTTACTAATTGTTACGTTTGTCGGTTGGTTTTCTTACGTTTTGGGGTTAAGGATTTTAACGTTTGGGGGTTAGTTTTGTTAAGTTTAGCGGTTAGTTTTCTTACGTTTTCGGGTAAGGGATTCTTACGTTTGGGGATTAGTTTTCTTACGTTTGGGGGTTAGTAATTATTACGTTTGGGAGTTGGTTTTCTTACGTTTGGGGTTAAGGATTCTTAGGTTTAAGGGTGAGTTTTCTTAACAGTTGTGGGCTGGTGATTCTTACGTTTGGCGGTTAGCTTTCTTACGTTTATGGTTAGTAATTCTTAATTTTGGGAGTTTAGTTTTCTTACAAGTGGGGGTTAAGGATTCTTAAGTTTTGGAATTATTTTTCTTACGTTTGGGGGCTAGTAATTCTTACGTTTTTCTTAAGTTTAGGAGTTAAGGATTCTAACCTTGGGGGTTAGTAATTCATACGTTTGGCAATTAGTTTTCTTACTTTTGGGAGTTTATAATTTTTACGTTAAGGAGTTAGTTTTCTTACGTTTTAGGGCTAGTAATTCTTACGTTTGGCAGTTAATTTTTATATATGTTTTAGGGGTTAAGGATGTTTACGTTTGGGGATTAGTTTTCTTACGTTTGGGGGTTAGTAATTATTCCGTTTGGGAGTGAGTATTCTTACGTTTGGAGGTTAGTTTTCTTACGTTTGGGGGTTAATAGTTCTTACGTTTGGGGATTAGTTTTCTTACTTTTCGGGGCTAGTAATTCTTACGTTTAGCGGTTATTTTACTTACGTTTAGGGGTTATGGTTTGTTACGTTTGGGGGTTAGTTTTCTTACTTTTGGGGGTTAGTAATTATTACGTTTGGGGGTTAAGGATTCTTAGGTCTTGGAGTTAGTTTACTTACCTTTGGGGGTTAATAATTCTTACCTTTTGGAAGTTAGTTTTCTTACGTTTTGGGGTTTGTATTTCTTACGTTAAGGGGGTTAGTTTTCTTACGTTCGGGGATTAAGGATTGTTACGTTTGGGGGTTAATTTTCTTACTTTTTGGCAAAGTAATTCATACTTTTGAGAGTTCGTAATTCTTACGTTAAGGGGTTATTTTTGCTACGTTTTGTGGTTAGTTTTCTTACGTTTAGAGGTTAAAGATTCTTGCGTTTGGGGGTTAGTTTTTCTACGTTTAGGGGTTTCTAATTCTTACGTTTAGGGGTTAGTTTTCTTACGTTTTGGGGTTAAGGATATTTACGTTTGGAGGTTAGTGTTCTTACGGTTGGGGATTAGGGTTTTTTACGTTTGGGGGTTAGTTTTCTTACGTTTGATGGCTGGTAACTCTTACATTTGGCAGTTAGCTTTCTTTTTTTGGGGGGTTAAGGATTGCTAAGTTTGGGGGTTAGTTTTCTTACGTTTGGGGGTTAAGGATTGCTACGTTTGGGGGTTTGTTTTCTTAGGTTTGGGAGTTCGTAATTCTTACGTTTGGGGGTTAGTTTTCTTAAGTTTGTGAGTTAAGGATTCTTACGTTTGGGGGTTAGTTTTTTTCTACGTTTGGGGGTTAATAGTTCTTACGTTTGGGGATTACTTTTCTTACGTTTGGGGGCTAGTAATTTTTACGTTTGGCGGTTAGTTTACTTAGGTTTAGGGTTTAAGGTTTCTTACGTTTGGGGGTTAGTTTTCTTACTTTTGGGGGTTAGTAATTATTACGTTTGGGGGTTAAGGATTCTTAGGTTTTGGAGTTAGTTTACTTACCTTTGAGAGTTAGTAATTCTTACGTTTAAGAAGTTAGTTTTCTTACGTTTGGGGGTTTGTAATTCTTACGTTAAGGGGGTTAGTTTTCTTAGTTTGGGGTTTTAAGGATTCTTACGTTTTCGGGTTAATTTTCTTACGTTTAGGGGTTAGTAATTCATACTTTTGGCAATTAGTTGTCTTACTTTTGAGAGTTTGTAATTCTTACGTTTAGGGGTTAGTTTTCCTACGTTTAGGGGTTAGTAATTCTTACGTTTAAGGGTTAGTTTTCTTACGTTTTGGGGTAAGGATATTTACGTTTGGAGGTTAGTTTTCTTACGTTTGGGGGCTAGTAATTCTTACGTTTCGCAGTTAGTTTTTATACGTGTTAGGGGTTAAGGATTCTTACGTTGGGGGGTTAGTTTTCTTACGTTTGGGGGTTAGTAATTAATACATTTTGGAGTTAGTTTTCTTACGTTTGGGGTTTAAGGATTCTGACGTTTGGGGGTTAGTAATTATTACGTTTGGCGGTTAGTTTTCTAACGTTTGGGGTTAAGGATTTATACGTTTGGGGGTTAGTTTTCTTACGTTTGAGGGCTGGTAATTCTTACGTTTGGGAGTTAGTTTTTTTTCGGTTAAGGGTTAAGTAATATTACGTTTAGGGGGTTAGTTTTCTTGCCTTTGAAGGCTGGTATTTTTTACATTTGGCGGTTAGCTTTCTTACGTTTGGGGGTTAAGGATGCTTACATTTTAAAGTTAGTTTTTTTACGTTTGGGGGTTAGTAATTGTTACGTTTAGGAGTTAGTGTTCTTACGTTTGGGGATTAAGGATTCTTACGTCTGGGGGTTAGTAATTCTTACATTAAAGGATTAGTTTTCTGACGTTTGGGGCTTAAGGATTTTTACTTTTGGGGGTTAGTTTTCTTACGTTTTTGGGTTAAGGATTCTTACGTTTGGCGGTTACTTTTCTTACGTTTGGGGTTTAAGAATTCTTAGGTTTGGGGGTTAGTTTTCTTACGTCTATGGGTTAGTAACTATTAAATTTTAAGGGTTACTTTTCTTACGTTTTGTGGCTAGTAATTTTTATCTTTGGCGGTTAGTTTTCTTACGTTTGGGGGTTAAGGGTTCGTACGTTTGGGGGTGGGTAATTCTTACGTTTGGGGGTTAGTTTTCTCACGTTTGGGGGTTAAGGATTTTTACGTTTGGGAATTAGTTTTCTTACGTTTGGGGGTTAGTATTTCTTACGTTTGGCGGTAATTTTTTACGTCTGGAGGTTAGTAATTATTACGTTAAGGGGTTAGTTTTCTTACGTTCGGGGGTTAACGATTCTTACGTTTGGGGGTTAGTTTTCTTGCGTTTGGAGGTTAAGGGTTCGTACGTTTGGGGGTGGGTAATTCTTACGTTTGGGGGTTAGTTTTCTCACGTTTGGGGGTTAAGGATTTTTACGTTTGGGGATTAGTTTTCTTACGTTTGGGGGTTAGTATTTCTTACGTTTGGCGGTAATTTTTTTACGTCTGGGGGTTAGTAATTATTACGTTAAGGGGTTAGTTTTCTTACGTTCGGGGGTTAAGGATTCTTAGGTTTGGTGGTTAGTTTTCTTGCGTTTCAAGGCTGGTAATTCTTATATTTGGCGGTTAGCTTTCTTACGTTTGGGGGTTAAGGATGCTTACATTTTGAGGTTAGTGTTCTTACGTTTGGGGGTTAGTAATTGTTACGTTTGAGGTTTAGATTTCTTATATTTAAGGGTTAAGGATTCTTACGATTGATGGTTAGTTTTCTTACGTTTTGGGGTTAGTAATTCTTACATTAAAGGATTAGTTTTCTGACCTTTGGAGGTTAAGGATTTTTACGTTTGGGGGTTTGTTTTCTTTCCTTTTGGGAGTAAGGATTTCTACGTTTGGGAGTTAGTAATTCTTACGTTTGGCGGTTACTTTTCTTACGTTTGGGGTTTAAGAATTCTTACGTTAGGGGGTTAGTTTTCTTACGTCTGGCGGTTAGTAATTATTATGTTTGGGGGTTACTTTTCTTACGTTTTGAGGCTAGTAATTCTTACGTTCAGCGGTTAAATTTTCTACGTTTGAGGCTTAGTTTACTTACGTTTTGCGGTTAGTAATTTTTACATTTGGGGGTTAGTTTTCTTACGTTTGGGGGTTGAGGATTCTTACGTTTGGGGGTTAGTTTTCTTGCGTTTAAGGGTTAGTAATTATCACGTTTGAGGGTTACTTTTTTACTTTTGGTGTTTTAGGATTCTTACGTTTATGGGTTAGTTTTCTTACGTTTCGGGGTTAGTAATTCTTACGTTTGGGGGTTTGTTTTCTTACGTTTGGTGGTTAAGGATTCTTAAATTTGGGGTTTAGTTTTCTTACGTTTGGGGGTTATGTTTTTTACGTTTGGAAGTTAAAGATTCAGACGTTTGGGGTTTAGTAATTCTTACGTTTGGGGGTTAGTTTTCTTACGTTTGGGGGTTAAGGATTCTTACGAATGGGGATTAGTTTTTTTACGTCTGGGGGTTAGTAATTATTATGTTTGGGGGTTAGTTTTCTTACGTTGGGGGGTTAGTAATTCTTACGTTTGGCGGTTAGTTTTCTTACGTTTAAGGGTTACGGATTCTTACGTTTGGGGGTTAGTTTTCCTACGTTTGGGCGCTAGTAATTCTTACGTTTGGCGGTTAAAGATTCTTACGTTTTGAGGTTAGTTTTCTTACGTCTGGTGGTTAGTAATTATTACGTTCGATTGCTCGTTTTCTTATGTTTAGGGGTTAAGCATTTTTACGTTTGGGGGTTAGTTTTCTTACGTCTGGGGGTTAGTAATTATTACGTTTGGGGGTTAGTTTTCTTACGTTTGGGGGTTAACGATTCCTACGTTTGGGGGTTAGTTTTATTATGTCGGGGGGCTAGTAATTATTATGTTTGTGGGTTAGTTTTCTTACTTTTGGGAGTTAAGGATTCTTACGTTTGGGGGCTAGTAGTTCTTACGTTTGGCGTTTATTTTTCTTATGTTTAGGGGTTAAGGATTCTTTGTTTAAGGGCTAGTTTTCTTATTTATGGGGGTTAGTCATTATTACGTTAAGGAGTTAGCTTTGTTACGTTTAGGGGTTACGGATTCTTACGTTTGGGGGTTAGTTTTCCTACGTTTAGGCGCTAGTAATTCTTTCGTTTGGCGGTTAAAGATTCTTACGTTTGGAGGTTAGTTTTCTTACGTCTGTTGGTTAGTAATTATTACGTTCGGGGGTTAGTTTTCTTATGTTTAAGGGTTAAGCATTCTTACGTTTGGGGGTTTGTTTTCTTACGTTTGGGAGCTAGTAATTCTTACGTTTGGCGGTTAGTTTTCTTACGTTTGTGGGTTAACGATTCTTACGTTTGGGGGTTAGTTTTATTATGTCTGGGGGTTAGTAATTATTATGTTTGTGGGTTAGTTTTCTTACTTTTGGGGGTTAAGGATTCTTACGTTTGGGGGCCCAGTAATTCTTACGTTTGGCGGTTAGTTTTCTTACCGTTGGGGGTTAAGGATTCTGACGTTTGGGGTTTAGTTTTCTGACGTCTGGGGGTTAGTAATTATTACGTTTATGGGTTCGTTTTTTTACGTTATTGCGTTAAGGATTCTTACGTTTGGGGGTTAGTTTCCTTACGTTTGTAGGTTAGTAATTATTGCATTTGGCGGTTAGTTTTCTTACGTTTGAGGGTTAAGAATTCTTACGTTTTGGGTTTAGTTTTCTTACGTGTGAGTGTTAGTAATTATTACGTTTGGTTGTTAGTTTTCTTACGTTCGAAGGTTAAGGTTTCTTACGTTTTGGGGGTTACTTTTCTTACGTTTGGGGGTTAGTAACTCTTACGTTGGGGATAATTTTTCTTACGTCTGGGGGTTAGGAATTATTACGTTTGGCAGTTAGTTTTCTTACGTTTTGAGGTTAAGGATACTTACGTTTGGGGGTTAGTTTTCTTGCGTTTAAAGGTTAGTAATTATTACGTTTGAGGGTTAGTTTTTTACTTTTGGTGTTTTAGGATTCTTACGTTTATGGGTTAGTTTTCTTACGTTTCGGGGTTAGTAATTCTTACGTTTGGGGGTTTGTTTTCTTACGTTTACGGGTTAAGGAATCTGACATTTGGGGGTTAGTTTACTTTCGTTTGAGGGTTAGTAATTTTTACGTTTGGGGGTTAATTTCTTACATTTGGGGGTTTAGGTTTCTTACGTTTAGGGGTTAGTTTTCTTACGTTTCGGGGTTAGTAATTCTTACATTTGGGGGTTAGTTTTCTTACGTTTAAGGGTTAGTAATTATTATATTTGGGGGTTAGTTTCTTACTTTTGGTGGTTTAGGATTTTTACGTTTATGGGTCAGTTTTCTTACGTTTTGGGGTTAGTAAATCTTACGTTTGGTTGTTATTTTTCTTACGTTTACGGGTTAAGGAATCTGACGTTTGGGGGTTACTTTTCTTACGTTTAGGGGCTAATTATTCTGACGTTTGGCGGTTAGTTTTCTTACGGTTGGGGGTTAGTTTTAGTACGTTTACGGGTTAAGGATTCTTCATTTGGGGGTTAGTTTTTTTACGTTCGGCGGTTATTTTTCTTACGTTTGGGTGTTAAGGATTCTCACGTTTGGGGATTATTTTTCTAACCTTTAAGGGTTAGTAATTATTACGTTTGGGGGTTGGTTTTCTTACGTTTGGGGGTTAAGTATTCTCACTTTTAGGGGTTAGTTTTCTTTACAGTTGGGAGCTGGTAATTCTTACGTTTGGGGGTTAGTTTTCTTACGTTTGGGGGTTATAGATTCTTACCTTTTGGGTTTAGTTTTCTCACGTCTGGGGGTTAGTAATTATTACGTTTGGGGGTTAGGTTTCTGACGTTTGGGGGTTAGTTTTCTAACGTTTGGGGGTTTGTTTTTTTACGTTTGAAAGTTAGTAATTATTACGTTTGGGGGTTCGTTTTCTTACGTTTGGGGGCTAGTTTTCTTACGTTTAGGGGCTAGTACTTCTTCCGTTTGGCGGTAAGTTTTCTTACGTTTGGGGGTTTCTAATTTTTACGTTTGGGAATTAGTTTTCTCACGTTTGGGGGTTAAGGATTCTTACGTTTGGTGGTTAGTTTTTCTACGTTTGGGGGTTAGTAATTATTACGTTTGGGGGTTAGTTTTCTTACGTTTACGGGTTAAGGTTTCTTACGTTTAAAGGATAGTTTTCTTACGTTTAGGGGTTAAGGATTGTTACGTTAGGTGGTTACTTTTCTTACGTTTGGGGGTTGAGGAATCTTACGTTTGGAGGTTATTTTTCTTACGTTTGGGGTTAAGGATTCTTACGTTTGGGAGTTAGTTTTCTTACGTTTAAGGGCTAGTAATTGTTACGTTTGTCGGTTGGTTTTCTTACGTTTTGGGGTTAAGGATTTTAACGTTTAGGGGTTAGTTTTGTTAAGTTTAGCGGTTAGTTTTCTTACGTTTTCGGGTTAAGGATTCTTACGTTTGGGGATTAGTTTTCTTACGTTTGGGGGTTAGTAATTATTTCGTTTGGGAGTTGGTTTTTTTACGTTTAAGGTTAAGGATTCTTAGGTTTAAGGGTGAGTTTTCTTAACAGTTGTGGGCTGGTGATTCTTACGTTTGGCGGTTAGCTTTCTTACGTTTAGGGTTTGTAATTCTTAAGTTTGGGAGTTAGTTTTCTTACAAGTGGGGGTTAAGGATTCTTAAGTTTGGGAATTATTTTTCTTACGTTTGGGGGCTAGTAATTCTTACGTTGAGTGGTTTGTTTTTTTACTTTTAGGGATTAGTTTTCTTACTTTTGGGGTTAGTAATTATTACGTTTTTGGGGTTAGTTTTCGTACGTTTTGGGGTTAAGGATACTTTCGTATGAGGGTTAGTAATTTTTACGTTGCGAGGTTAGTTTTCTTACGTTTGGGGGTTAGTTTTCTTACGTTTTGGGGCTAGTAATTCTTAAATTTGGGGGTTAAGCATTCCTACGTTTGGGGGTTAAGGATTCTAACGTTTAGGGGTTAAGGATTCTTACGTTTGGGGGTTAGTTTTCTTACGTTTGGGGGTTAGCAATTCTTACGTTTGATGATTAGTTTTCTTACGTTTGGGGATTAAGGATTCTTACATTTATGGGTTAGTTTTCTTACGTTTGGGGGCTAGTGAATGTTACGTTTAAGGGCTAAGGATCCTTACGTTTGGGGGTTAGTTTTCTTACGTTTGGGGGTTAAGGATTCTTACGTTTAGGGGTTAGTTTTCTTGCGGTTGAGGGCTTGTATATTATACCTTTGGTGGTTAGTTTTCCTACGTATGGGGGTTAAGGATTCTTAAGTTAGGGGTTAGTTTTCTCACGTTTCGGGGTTAGTAATTATTACGTTTGGGGGTTAATTTTCTTACGTTTGGGGGTTAAGGATTCTCGCGTTTGAGGGTTAGTTTTCTTACGTTTAGGGGATAAGGAATTTTTCGTGTGGCGATTAGTTTTCTTACGTTTGGGGGTTAAGGATTCTTACGTTTGGGGGTTAGTTTTCTTACGTTTGGGGGTTAGCAATTCTTACGTTTGATGATTAGTTTTCTTACGTTTGGGGATTAAGGATTCTTACGTTTATGGGTTAGTTTTCTTACGTTTGGGGGCTAGTGAATGTTACGTTTAAGGGTTAAGGATCCTTACGTTTGGGGGTTAGTTTTCTTATGTTTGGGGGTTAGTTTTCTTGCCTTTGAGGGTTAGTAATTATTACGTTTTGGGGGTTAGGTTTCTTATTTTTGGGGGTTAAGGATCTTACGTTTAGGAATTACTTTTCTCACGTTTTAGGGCTGGTAATTCTTGCGTTTAGGGGTTTGTTTTCTTATATTTTTGTGGGATAGTTTTTTTACGTTTGGGGGCTAGTACTTCTTACGTTTGGCGTTTAGTTTTCTTAGGTTTGGCGGTAAAGGATTATTACGTTTTGGGGGTTAGTAATTAGTATGTTTGGGGATTAGATTTTTTACGTTTGGGGGTTAGGATTCTTACGTTTAGGGGTTAGTTTTTTTACGTTTGGGGGTTAATAATTCTTACGTTTGGAGATTAGTTTGCCTACGTTCTGGGGCTAGTAATTCTTACGTTTGGCGGTTAGTTTACTTACGTATGGGGTTTAGGGATTCTTACGTTTGGGGGTTAGTTTTCTTACGTTTGGGGGTTAGTAATTCTTACGTTTGGGGGTTAGTTTTCTTACATTTGGGGGTGTGTTTTCTTACGTTTGGGGGTTAGTAATTCTTACGTTTGAAGGTTAATGATTCTTACGTTTTGAGGGCTAGTATTTCTTACGTTTGGCGGTTAGTTTTGTTACGTTTGGGGGTTAGTTTTCTACGTCTGGGGGTTAGTAATTTTTACGTTCGGGGGTTAGTTTTCTTACGTTTGGGGGTAAGTATTCTAACGTTTGGGGGTTAGTTTTCTTACGTTTGGGGGCTAGTATTTCTTACGTTTGGCGGTTAATTTTCTTTTGTTTGGGGGTTACGGATTCTTACGTTTGGGGTGAGTAATTATTACGTTTGGAGATATGTTTTCTTGCAATTAGGGGTTAACGATTCTTACGTTTGGGGGTTAGTTTTCTTACGTCTGGGGGTTAGTAATTCTCACGTTTGGGGGTTAGTTTTCTTACGTTTGTGGGTTAAGGATTTTTTCGTTTTGGGGTTAGTTTTCTTACGGTTTGGGTTAATAATTCTTATGCTTGGGGGTTAGTTTTTTACGTTTGGGAGTTAAGGATTCTTACGTTTGAGGGTTAGTTTTTTTACGTTTGGGGGTTAGTAATTCTTATGTTTGGGGGTTAATTTTTCTACGTTTGGGGATTAGTTCTCTTACGTTTGGGGGCTAGTAATTCTTTACTTTAGGGGTTTGTTTTCTTACGTTTAGGGGTTACGGATTCTTACTTTTAGGGGTTCAGGATTCTTACGTTTGGGGGTTAGTTTTCTTACGTTTGGGGTTAGTAATTCTTACGTTTAGAGGTTCTTACGTTTGGGGGTTAAGGATTCTTATATTTAAGCGTTAGTTTTCTTACGTCTTGGGGTTAGTAATTCTTATCTTGGGCGGTTAGTTTTCTTACGTTTGGGGGTTAAGGATTGTTACGTTTTTTGGTTAGTTTTCTTACGTTTGGGGGCTAGTAATTCTTTCGTTTGGCGCGTTCTTTTATTATGTTCAGTGGTTAAGGGTTAATAATAATAATAATAATAATAATAATAATAATAATAATAATTAATTTTTGTATGGCGCAAATTAGCATTTGTATATGAGTGGTCAGTAAACCATAGAGGAGACTATTACAGTAATCAATGCGTCCCATTATGAGGGCATGCACTAGCACCTTGGTAGACTCCATCGTAAGAAACTTCCTGATGCGCCTTATATTATGCAAATGGTAGAAAGCAGCTTTACATGTGTTAGTAATGTGCGTCACTTAACTGAGGTTGGTGTCAAACCAAGTTCCAAGGTTTCTTGCAGAAATAACAGGAGCCGCGCTGACACCACCGACCGATAATTTCTCGATATGAACTTTGCTAAGCTGTTGTCGTGTACCAATTATTAAGAATTCAGTTTTGTCGTCATTCAAGTCAGTAGTCATCCATGCTCTGATTGCTTTTATGCAAAGTTCCATGGCTTCAATTGCTTCAGATTGGCTTGATGAGGTGTCAGGCTTGAATGACAAGTAGAGTTGTGTGTCATCTGCGTATGCGTGTGCTACAGGGAGATGATCTTTTATCACCTGAAATAACTTGCTAGAATAGATGGTAAATAGCAGGGGTCCCAAACATGAGCCTTGAGGGACACCATGTGGTAACTTGATACTGTCAGAGAGACAGCCCCCTGAAAACACGCGTTGTGATCGGTTGGAAAGGTACGATTCAAACCACTTCAGAGCCATTCCTGTGATGCCAAGACTTGAATGTAGGCGATGAAGTAAGATTTTGTGGTCTACCGTGTCAAAAGCCGCACTGAGATCTAGAAGCACTAAAAGTGTCACATGCTGGCGGTTCATATTCATAAGTATGTCATTTTGTACCCTTAAGAGTGCAGTCTCAGTACTGTGGAATTTTCTATATGCAGACTGAAGATGAAGATTACTAACAGGTCATAGGTTCTTAAACACCGAATCAAGGCCAGCCTTCTTTAAAAGGGGGTTAACAAGGCTACCTTCCACTCATCGGGGAAGTAGCCCGAGGACAGCGATGAATTAACTATGCGTGTGATGACAGGGAGGAGCACGTCGAGACAACCAACAACCAGTGAGGCTCGCATAGGATCCAGGGGGCAAGTCTTCTTCGCTGACTTCTGAATGAGACCACATACATCACTCTCGGTGAGAGGGTGGAAGGCGCTGAAGGTACTACCATCTCCCACTTCAGAGTCAATGGGTACTGCAGCATCCACATCGGTCGCATCGATATCTGCACGAATTCTGGTGATCTTACGTACAAAAAAGACATTGATGTCATTAGCCAGGACCATTTTATCATGATATTCAGGAAAAGATAATTCATCCTTTCTTGACAGGAGTTTCTTGGTAGCTTGAAATAGCCTTCCTTGATCAGCACTATTCTCATCAATAAAGTTAGTGTAAAACGCTTGTCTAGCCTGATTCATGAAATGAGTCACGTGATTTTTCCTAGACTTAAAAATATTAAGATCAGACAGCAATTTAGATTTTCTCCACCTTAGCTC
This sequence comes from Pavona decussata, assembly GCF_977016875.1. NCBI lineage: Eukaryota > Metazoa > Cnidaria > Anthozoa > Scleractinia > Agariciidae > Pavona > Pavona decussata. The sequence goes on along the minus strand of NW_028145916.1, from coordinate 82,344 downwards.
AGCTTTCCGTCCTAGTCGTTTAGCGCTATCTATGTCAGCGTTCTACCAAGGCACCCTCCGACAAGCCCTCAAAGTCTTTTTTTTTAAAGGCGCATAACGATTGATCATTCTGGACAAAATACTGTTATAGTTACGTAGAAGGGCGTCAACTCCCTCCGGGGTGTATTACTACGCCCAAAACGTAAGAATTACTCACCCCAAAACATACGAAAACTACTCTTACGTTTGGGGGTTAGTATTCTTACGTTTGGGGCTTAATAATTTTTACGTTTGGGTGTTAGTTTTCTTACGTTTGGGGGTTAAGGATTCTTAGGTTTGGGATTAGTTTTCTTACGTTTGAGGGTTAAGGATTCTTACGTTTGGGGGTTAGTTTTCTTACGTTTGGGGGCTAGTAATTCTTACGTTTGGGTGTTAGTTTTCTTACGTTTGGGGGTTAATAATTCTTACGTTTAAGGGTTATTTTTCCTACGTTTGGGGCTTAAGGATTCTTACGTTTAGGGGTTAGTTTTTTTACATTTGGGGGTTAGTAATTCTTACGTTTGGGGGTTAGTTTTCTTACGTTTGGGGGTTAGGGATTCTTATGTTTGGGGGTTAGTTTTCTTACGTTTGGGGGTAGTAATTCATCCGTTTGGCGGTTAGTTTTCTTACGTTTGGGGGTTAAGGATTCTTACGTTTGGGGGTTAGTTTTCTTACGTTTGAGGGTTAAGGATTCTTACGTTTAGGGGTTAGTTTTCTTACGTTTGGGGGCTAGTAATTTTTACGTTTGGGTGTTAGTTTTCTTACGTCTGGGTGTTAATAATTCTTACGTTTACGGGTTATTTTTCTTACGTTTGGGGCTTAAGGATTCTTACGTTTGGGGGTTAGTAATTCTTACATTTGGGGGTTAGTTTTCTTACGTTTGGGGGTTAGGGATTCTTACGTTTGGGGGTTAGTTTTCTTACGTTTGGGGGTAGTTATTCATCCGTTTGGGGGTTAGTTTTCTTACGTTTGGGGGTTAAGGATTCTTACGTTTGGGGGTTAGTTTTCTTACGATTAGGGGCTAGTACTTCTTACGTTTGGCAGTTAGATTTCTTACGTTTGGGGTTTAGTTGTCTCACGTTTGGGGGCTAGTAATTCTTACGTTTGGCTGTTAGTTTTTTTACCTTTTGGGGTTAAGGATTCTTACTTTTGGGGGTTAGTTTTCCTACGTTTGGGGGTAAGTTTTCTTACATTTGGCGGTTAGTAATTCCTACGTTTGGGGGTTTAAGGATTCTTACGTTTGGGGGTAAGTTTTCTTACGTTTAGGGGTAGTAATTCATACGTTTGGCAGTTAGTTTTCTTACGTTTGGGGTTTAAGGATTCTTACGTTTGGGGATTAGTTTTCATACGTTTGGGGGTTAAGGATTCTTACGCTTGGGGGTTAGTTTTCTTACGTTTAAGGGCTAGTAATTCTTACGTTTGGGGTTTAAGGATTCTTACGTTTGGGGGAAAGGTTTCATACGTTTGGGGGTTAAAGACTCTTCCGCCTGGGGGTTAGTTTTCTTATGTTTCGGGGTTAAGGATTCTTACGTTTAAAGGTTAGTTTTCTTACGTTTAGGGGCTAGTAATTCTTACGTGTGGCAGTTAGTTTCCTTACCTTTGGAGGTTAAGGATTCTTACGTTCAGGGGTTAACGATTCTTACCGGTTTGGGGGTTAGTTTTCTTACGTTTGGGGATTAGTAATTCTTACGTTTAAAGGGTTAGTCTTCGTACGTTTGGGGTTAAGGATTCTTACGTTTGGGGGCTAGTAATTCATACGTTTGGCGTTTAGTTTTCTTCCGTTTGGGGGTCAGTTTTCTCACGTTTAGGGGTTAGTAATTCTTAAGTTTGGGGGTTAATTTCCTTACGTTGAGAGGTTAGTAACTCTTACGTCTGGGGGTTAGTTTTCTTACCTTTTGGGGTTAAGAATATTTACATTTGGGGGTTAGTTTTCTTACGTTTGGGGGTAGTAATTCTTACGTTCTGCCGTTAGTTTTCTTACGTTTTGGGGTTAAGGATTCTTACGTTTGGGTGTTAGTTTTCTTACGTTTGGGGTCTAGTATTTCATACGTTTGTTAATTAGTTTCCTTACGTTTGGGGGTTAAGTATTCTTACGTTTGAAGGTTAGGTTTCTTACGTCTAGAGGCTAGTAATTGTTACGTTTGGCAGTTAGTTTTCTTACGTTTGGGGGTTAAGGATTGTTACGTTTGGGGGTTAGTCTTCTTACCTTTTGGGTTAAGGATTCTTACGATTGAGGGTTAGTTTTCTTACGTTTAGGGGCTAGTAATTTTTAATTTTGTCAGTTAGTTTTCTTATGTTTGGGCGTTAAAGATTCTTACGTTTGGGGGTTAGTTTTCTTACGTTTGGGGGCTAGTAATTCTAGCGTTTGGCGGTTAGTTTTTCTACGTTCGGGGGTTAAGGATTCTTAAGTTTAGGGGTTAGTTTTCTTACGTTTGGGGGCTAGTAATTCTAGCCTTTGGCGGTTAGTTTTTCTACGTTTGGGGGTTAGATTTTTTACTTTTGGGGGTTGGTTATTATTACTTTTAGGGACTGGTTATTTTTACGTTTGAAGGTTAATTTTCTTACGTTTGGAGGTTTGTGATTATTACTTTTGGGGGTTAGTTTTCTTACGTTTAGGGGTTAAGAATTCTTACGTTTGGGTGTTAGTTTTCTTTTGTTTGGGGGTTAGTAATTATTACGTTTGGGGGCTAGTAATTCTTACGTTTGGCGGTTAGTTTTTATACGTTTGGAGGGTTAGTAATTCTTACGTTTGGGAGTTAGTTTTCTTAAGGTTGGCGGTTAAGGAATCTCACGTTTGGGGGTTAGTTTTCTTACGTTTGGTGTTAGTAATTCTTACGTTTCGTGGTTAGTTTTCTTACGTTTGGGGATTGAGGATTCTTACGTTTGGTTGTTAGTTTTCTTACGTTTAGGGGCTAGTATATCTTAAGTTTGGCGGTTAGTTTTCTTACGTTTGGGGGTTAAGGATTCTTACGTTTGGGGATTAGTTTTCTTACGTTCGGGAGTTAAGGATTCTTACGTTTGGGGGTTAGTACTTCTTACGTTTAGAGCTTAGTTTTCTTATGTTTTGGGGTTAGTAATTATTACGTTGGGGGTTAGTTTTCTTACGTCTAGGGGTTGAGGATTTTTACGTTTAAGGCTTAGTTTTCTTACGTTTAGAGGCTAGTAACTCCTACGATTGGGGATTAGTTTTCTTACAGTTGGGGGTTAAAGATTGTTACGTTTTTTGGTTACTTTTCTAACGTTTAAGGGCTGTTAATTCTTACATTTGGCGGTTAGTTTTCTTTAGTTTGGGAGTTAACGTTTCTTACGTTTGCGGGTTAGTTTTCTTACGTTTGGGTGTTGATATTTATTAAGTTTTGGGTTTACTTTTCTTACTTTTGGGGGTTAAGGATTCTTACGTTTGGGGGCTAGTTTTCTTACGTTTTGGGGGTTAGTTATTCCTACGTTTGGGGTTTAGTTTTCTTACGTTTGGGGGCTAGTTTTGTTACGTTTGGGGGTTAGTAATTATTACGTTTTGGGGTTAGCTTTCTTATGTTTGGGGGTTAAGGATTTTTACGTTTGGGGGTTAGTTTTCTTACGTTTGGGGGCTAGTAATTCTTACGTTTGGCAGTTAGTTTCCTTACTTTTGGGGGTTAAGGGTTCTTACGTTTGGGTGTAAGTTTTCTTACGTTTGAGGGCTGGTAATTCTTACAGTTGGCGGTTAGCTTTCTTTCGTTTGGGATTTAAGGATTGTTACGTTTGGGGGTTAGTTTTCTTACGTTCGGGGGTTAAGGATTCTTACGTTTGGGTGTTAGCTTTCTTATGTTTGGGGGTTAGTAATTCTTACGTTTGAGAGTCAGTTTTCTCACGTTTAGCGGTTAAGAATTTTTACGTTTTGGGGTTAGTTTTCTTACGTTTGGGGGTTAGTAATTCTTACGTTTGGGGGTTAAGGATTGCTACGTTTGGGGATTAGTTTTCTTACGTGTGGGGGTTAGTAATTATTCCGTTTGGGAGTGAGTATTCTTACGTTTGGGAGTTAGTTTTCTTACGTTTGGGGGTTAGTAATTTTTACGTTTGGTGGTTAGTTTTGTTACGTTTGGGGGTTAAAGTTTCTTACTTTTGGTTGTTAGTTTTCTGACGTTTGGGGGCTAGTAATTCTTACGTTTGGGCGTTAGTTTTCTTTCGTCTGGGGTTAAGGATTCTTGCCTTTTGGGGTTAGTTTTCTTACGTTTGGGTGTAAAGGATTCTGACGTTTAAGGGTTAGTTTTCATACGTTTAGGAGTTAGTAATTCTGACGTTTCGTGGTTAGTTTTCTTACTTTTGGAGGTTGAGGATTCTTACGTTTGGTTTTTAGTTTTCTTACGTTTAGGGGCTAGTAATTCTTAAGTTTGGCGGTCAGTTTTCTTACCTTTGGGGGTTAAGGATTTTTAAGTTTGGGGGTTAAGGATTCTTAGGTTTGGGGGTTACTTTTGTTAAGTTTGGGGGCTAGTAATTCTTACGTTTGGGGGTTAGTTTTCTTACGTTTAGGGGTTAAGGATTCTTACGGTTGGGGGTTAGTTTTTTTACGTTCGGGAGTTAAGGATTCGTACGTTTGGTGCTTAGGTTTGCTACGTTTGGGGGTTAGTAATTCTTACGTTTAGAGTTTAGTTTTCTTACTTTGGGGTTTAAGGATTCTTACGTTTTGAGTTTAGTTTTCGTACTTTTTGGGGTAATTATTACGTTTGGGGGTTAATTTTCTTACGTGTAGGGGTTAAGGATTTTTACGTTTAGGGGTTAGTTTTCTTACGTTTAGGGGCTAGTAACTCCTACGATTGGGGGTTAGTTTTTATTTTTATCTTTCAAAGTTAAGGATATTTACGTTTGGGGCTTAGTTTTCTTACGTTTCGGGGTTGGTAATGCTTACGTTTAGCAGTTAGTTTTCCTACGTTTGGTTGTTAAGGATTCTTACGTTTGGGGGTGAAGGATTCTGACGTTTGGGGGTTAGTTTTCTTACATTTGTGGGTTAGTACTTCTTACGTTTGGGGGTTAGTTTTATTATGGTTGGGAGTCAAAGATTCTTACGTTTGGGGGTTAGGGTTAGGGTACATTTGAGGTCTGATAATATTTTACATTTGGGGGTTAGTTGTCTTACGGTCAGGGGTTAAGGAATCTTACGTCGGGGGTTAGTCTTCTTGCGTTTTAATGCTGGTAATTCTTACATTTGGTGGTTAGCTTTCTTACGTTCAAGTGTTAAGGATGCTTACGTTTGGAGGTTAGGTTTTTTTACGTTTGGGGGTTAATAATTATTACGTTTGGGGGTTAGCTTTCTTTCGTTTGGGAGTTATGGATTCTTACATTTGGGATTTAGTTTTTTTACGTTTGGGGGTTAGTAATTCTAACGTTTGGCGGTTAGTTTTCTTACCTTTATGGGTTAAGAATTCTTACGTTTGGGGGTTAGTTTTTTTTTTGTTTGGGGGTTAGTAATTATTACTTTTGGGGGTTAGTTTTTTTACGTTTTGGGGGTTAAGTATTCCTACGTTTAGATATTAGTCTTCTTACGTTAGAGTGCTAGTTATTCTTACATTTGGGGGTTAGTTTTCTTACGGTTAGGGGTTAAGGATTCTTACGTTTTGGGGTTAGTTTTCTTATGTTTGAGGGCTGGTAATTCTTACATTCGGCGGTTAGCTTTCTTTTGTTTTGGGGGTTAAGGATTCTTACGTTAGGGAGTTAGTTTTCTTACGTTTGGGGGTTAGTAATTATTACGTTTTGGCGTTAGCTTTCTTACCTTTGGGGATTAAGGATTATTACGTTTGGGGGTTAGTTTTCTTACGTTTGGGGGTTAGTAATTTTTACGTTTGGCGGTTAGTTTCCTTACTTTTGGGGGTTACGTGATTCTTACGTTTGGGGGTTAGTTTTCTTTTGCTTGGGGGTTAGTTATTATTACTTTTTGGGGTTAGTTTTTTTACGTTTGGTGGTGAAGGATTCCTACGTTTGTGGATTAGTTCTAACGTTAGCGTGCTAGTAATTCCTACGTTTAGGGGTTAGTTTTCTTACGGCTGGGGATTAGGGTTTTTTACGTTTGGGGGATGGTAATTCTTACATTTGGGGGTTTGTTTTCTTACGTTTTTGGTTTAATAATTCTTACGTTTGGGGGTTAGTTTTCCTAAGTTTGGGAGTTAAGGATTCTTACGTTTGGGGGTTAATAGTTCTTACGTTTGGGGGTTAGTTTTCTTTCGGTTGGGGATTAGGGTTTCTTACGTTTGGGGGTTAGTTTTCTCACGTTTGAGGGCTGCTAATTCTTACATTTGGCGGTTAGCTTTCTTTCGTTTGGGGGTTACTTAGGATTGCTACGTTTGGGGGTTAGTTTTCTTACGTTTGAGGGTAAGTTTTTTTTAAGTTTGGGAGTTAAGGATTCTTACGTTTGGGGATTAGTTTTCTTACGTTTTGAGGTTAGTTTTCTTACGTTTGGGGGTTAGCTTTCTTTCTTTTGGGGGTTAAGGATTGATAAGTTTGGGGGTTAGTTTTTCTTACGTTTTGTGGCTAGTAATTTTTACCTTTGGCGGTTAGTTTTCTTACGTTTGGGGGTTAGTTTTCTTACGTTTGGTGGTTAAGGATTCTTACGTTTGGGGTTTAGTTTTCTTACATTTGGGGGTTTGTAATTCTTGCGTTTTGCGGTTAGTTTTCTTACGTTTGGAGGTTAAGGATTCGTACGTTTGGGGGTGGGTAATTCTTACATTTGGGAGTTAGTTTTCTCACGTTTGGGGGTTAGGGATTCTTACGTTTGGGGATTAGTTTTCTTACGTTTGGGGGCTAGTATTTCTTACGTTTGGCGGTAATTTTTTTTACGTCTGGGGGTTAGTAATTATTACGTTAAGGGGTTAGTTTTCTTAAATTCGGGGGTTAAGGATTCTTACGTTTGAGGGTTAGTTTTCTTGCGTTTGAAGGCTGGTAACTCTTATATTTGGCGGTTAGCTTTCTTACGTTTGGGGGTTAAGGATGCTTACATTTTGGGGTTAGTGTTCTTACGTTTGGGGGTTAGTAATTGTTACGTTTGAGGTTTAGATTTCTTATGTTTAAGGGTTAAGGATTCTTACGATTGGTGGTTAGTTTTCTTACGTTCTGGGGTTAGTAATTCTTACATTAAAGGATTAGTTTTCTGACCTTTGGGGGTTAGGTATTTTTACGTTTGGGGGTTAGTTTTCTTTCGTTTTGGGAGTAAGGTTTCCTACGTTTGGGGGTTAGTAATTCTTACGTTTGGCGGTTACTTTTCTTACGTTTGGGGTTTAAGAATTCTTACGTTAGGGGGTTAGTTTTCTTACGTCTGGCGGTTAGTAATTATTATGTTTGGGGGTTACTTTTCTTACGTTTTGAGGCTAGTAATTCTTACGTTTGGCGGTTAAATTTTCTACGTTTGAGGGTTAGTTTTCTTACGTTTGGTGGTTAAGGATTCTTAAATTTGGGGGTTAGTTTTCTTACGTTTGGGGGTTATTTTTTTTACGTTTGGAGGTTAAGGATTCAGACGTTTGGGGTTTGGTAATTCTTACGTTTGAGGGTTAAGGATTCTTACGTTTGGGGATTAGTTTTTCTTACGTTTGGGAGTTAGTAATTATTACGTTTGGGGGTTAGTTTTCTTATTTTCGGGGGTTAAGGATTCTTACGTTTGGGGGTTAGTTTTCTTACGTTTGGGGGTTAGTAATTCTTACGTTTGGCGGTTAGTTTTCTTACGTTTAAGGGTTACGGATTCTTACGTTTGAGGGTTAGTTTTCCTACGTTTGGGCGCTAGTAATTCTTACGTTTGGCGGTTAAAGATTCTTACGTTTGGAGGTTAGTTTTCTTACGTCTGGTGGTTAGTAAATCTTACGTTCGATTGTTCGTTTTCTTATGTTTAGGTGTTAAGCATTCTTACGTTGGGGGGTTAGTTTTCTTACTTTTAGAAACTAGTAATTCTTACGTTTGGCGTTTAATTTTCTTACGTTTAGGGGTTAAGGATTCTTTGTTTGGGGGCTAGTTTTCTTACGTATGGGGGTTAGTAATCATTACGTTAAAGAGTTAGCTTTCTTACGTTTAGGGGTTACGGATTCTTAAGTTTGGGGGTTAGTTTTCCTACGTTTAGGCGCTAGTAATTCTTTCCTTTGGCGGTTAAAGATTCTTACGTTTGGAGGTTAGTTTTCTTACGTCTGTTGGTTAGTGATTATTACGTTCGGGGGTTAGTTTTCTTATGTTTAAGGGTTAAGCATTCTTACGTTTAGGGGTTAGTTTTCTTACGTTTGGGAGCTAGTAATTCTTACGTTTGGCGGTTAGTTTTCTTACGTTTGTGGGTTAACGATTCTTACGTTTGGGGGTTAGTTTTATTATGTCTGGGGGTTAGTAATTATTATTTTTGTGGGTTGGTTTTCTTACTTTTGGGGTTTAAGGATTCTTACGTTTGGGGGCTAGTAATTCTTACGTTTGGCGGTTAGTTTTCTTACCGTTGGGGGTTAAGGATTCTTCCGTTTGGGGTTTAGTTTTCTGACGTCTGGGGGTTAGTAATTATTACGTTTATGGGTTCGTTTTTTTACGTTATTGCGTTAAGGATTCTTACGTTTGGGGGTTAGTTTTCTTACGTTTGTAGGTTAGTAATTATTACATTTGGGGGTTAGTTTTCTTACGTTTGGGGGCTATTAATTCTAACGTTTGGTGGTTAGTTTTTTTACTTTTGCGGGCTAGTAATTCTTACGTTTGGTGGTTAGTATTCGTACGTTTGGGGGCTAGTAATTCCTACGTTTGGCGGTTAGTTTTCTTACTTATGGGGGTTAAGGATTCTTACGTTTGGGGGTTAGTTTTCTGACGTCTGGGGGTTAGTAATTATTACGTTTATGGGTTAGTTTTTTTTTACGTTATTGCGTTAAGGATTCTTACGGTTGGGGCTTAGTTTTCTCACGTTTGTGGGTTAGTAATTATTACGTCTGGCGGTTAGTTTTTTTACGTTTTGACGTTAGTTTTCTTACGTTTTGGAGTTAGTAATTATTACGTTTAGGGGTTACTTTTCTTACGTTTGGGGGTTAAGAATTCTTACGTTTTAAGTTTAGTTTTCTTACGTCTGGGTGTTAGTAATTATTATGTTTGGTTGTTAGTTTTCTTACGTTCGAAGGTTAAGGTTTTTTACGTTTGGGGGTTAGTTTTCTTACGTTTGGGGGTTAGTTTTCTTAAGTCTGGGGGTGAGTAATTCTTACGTTTGAGGGTTAGTTTTCTTACGTTTGGGGGTTAAGAATTCCTTCGTTCGGGGGTTAGTTTTCTTACGTTTTAGGGTTAATAATTCTTACGTTTGGGGGTTAGTTCTCTTACGTTTGGAGGTTAAGGATTCTTACGTTTAGGGGTTAATATTCTTACGTTTTGGGGCTAGTAATTCTTACGTTTTGCGGTTAGTTTTCTTGCGTTTTGGGGTTAAGGATTCTTACGTTTGGGGGTTAGTTTTCTTACGTCTGGGGGTTAGTAATTATTATGTTTGGGGATTAGTTTTCTTACGTTTAGGGGTTAAGGATTCTTACGTTTGGGGGTTAAGGATTCTTACGTTTGGGGGTTAGTTTTCTTACGTTTGGGGATTATTTTTTTACGTTTTGGGTTTAGTAATTCTTACGTTTAGGGTTTAGTTTTCTTACGTTTTGGGTTAAGGATTTTTACGTTTGGGGGTTAGTTTTCTTGCGTTTGGGAGCTAGTAATTCTTACGTTTCGCGGTTAGTTTTCTTACGTTTTGGGGTTAAGGATTCAACACGTTCTAAAACAAAATGCAATATTCTAAAACGAGAAATTCTGAAGGTTTCTCTTCTTTTTTGCCAGAATTGGACAAAAAACTGTCAAAATTCTTTGATTTTAGAACTGCTGTCAAGCAGTGAGAAATAAATCGGACAAAAACCATCCAATTTCACGTACTTTTACTAAACCCAAAGAGTTACAACAAACACGGCCAGCATTAAAATTGCCCAAACTTGTCCATTTACGATCGTAATAAGGAAAAATTCTTTGAAATTAAAGCGATTCTGTTTAGAAGGTAAAGTATGTGTGCAAAATATGTTGAAAACTGTACTTAAATGTAAGAGCCTAGAAAATCATTTGCAAATTTTGTTTTAATTCCTTATTTTTTTCTACACTGTAAAGAAACTGAAAAATTAACACCAAAAAAGCATTACCATTAAAGATTCACTTAAGTAAAGAAAAGGTCAATAAAACTTTGCTGTGGACGCGTAATGTCGGTGGAAAAATTATCCGACTTTACCTTTAAGAACCCAAGGCGTCGTTTTGAAATTTCTATCGACATTTACCTGCAGAACTCAAAATGTCGCTGGAAATTTCCATCGACATTACCATTCAGAACGCAAAATGTCGCTGGAAATTTCTATCGACATTACCTTCAGAACTCAAAATGTCGCTGGAAATTTCCATCGACATTTACCTTCAGAACACAAAATGTCGCTGGAAATTTCCATCGACATTACCTTCAGAACGCAAAATGTCGCTGGAAATTTCTATCGACATTTACCTTCAGAACTCAAAATGTCGCTGGAAATTTCTATCGACAGTACGCTATTTCAGAACTCAAAATGTCGATGGAAATTTCTATCGACAATACTTTTAAGACCGTAGAATGTAGTTGAAAATTCGTTTTGACATCTTGTTTTAATAACAAAATGAGTCAAATGCTGCTAGTGGCAAAACTAGTCTTCGTTGACCTTAAATTTACACAAGGCATAAAAGGGTCAACACTTTCTATTGATACAAACGGTGAAAGTGTTTTACTCTGGTTATAACATGCTGGTGAAAATTTCCATCGACGGGCGGAGTTTTTTTTTAGGAAGATGCGTACAAAAATTTTCAAACTACGTTTTAGATACGGATAAATGTCGATGAAAATTTTCACCGACCGTTCAAAAAAATATGTTGTATTTCGACAGAAAATCCGTTAGCAACACAAAACTATAACTTGTCAAAAACTAGCCTTCTTTTGTCAGCCTGTCAAACGTCAGCCTGTCACGTTTGGTGGCTAGTTTTCTTACGTTTGGGGGCTAGTAATTCTTAATTTTGGCGGTTATTTTTTTTAAGTCTGGGGGTTAGTAATTATTACATTTGGGGGTTAGTTTTCTTACGCTGGGGGGTTAAAGATTCTTACGTTTGGGGGGTAATTTTCTTATGTTTGGGGGCTAGTAATTCTCACGTTTGAGGGTTAGTTTTCTTACGTTTGGGGTCAAGGATTCTTACGTTTGGGGGTTAGTTTTCTTACGTTTGGGGGTTAGTTATTCTTACCTTTGGTGGTTAGTTTTCTTACGTTTGGGGGCTAGTAATTCTTAATTTTGGCGGCTATTTTTCTTATGTCTGGGGGTTAGTAATTATTACGTTTGGGGGTTAGTTTTCTTACGCTTGGGGGTTAAAGATTCTTACGTTTGGGGGGTAATTTTCTTATGTTTGGGGGCTAGTAGTTCTCACGTTTGAGGGTTAGTTTTCTTACGTTTGGGGTCAAGGATTCTTACATTTGGGGGTTAGTTTTCTTACGTTTGGGGGTTAGTTATTCTTACCTTTGGGGGTTAGTTTTCTTACGTTTGGGGGCTAGTAATTCTTACCTTTGGGTGTTACTTTTCTTACGTTTGGGAGTTATTTTTCTTACGTTTTTGGGCTAGTAATTCTTACATTTGGGGTTAGTTTTCTTACGTGTGGGGGTTTATGAATTCTTACGTTTGGGGGTTAGTTTTTTTACGTTTGGGGGTTAGTAATTCTTACGTTCGGGGGATAGTTTTCTTACGTTTGGGGGTTAAGGAGTATTACGTTTTGGAGCTAACTTTCTTACGTTTGGGGGTTGCGGATTCTAACGTTTTGGGGTTAGTTTTCTTACGTTCGGGGGTTAGTTATTATTACGTTTGGGGGTTATAAGGATTGTTACATTTGGGGGGTTAGTTTTCTTACGTTTAGGGGCTAGTAATTCTAACGTTTGGTGGTTAGTTCTCTTACTTTTAAGGATTAAAAATTCTTACGTTTGGGGGTTTGTTTTCTTACGTTTGGGTCTTCTTACGTTTTCTAACGATGGGGCTTAAGGATTCTTACGTTTGGGGTGTAGTAATTCTTACGTTTGGCGGTTAGTTTTCTTACGTCCGGGGGTAAGTACTTATTGCGTTAGGGGGTTAGTTTTCTTACGTTCAGGAGTTAGTTTATTTTACGTTTGGGGGTTTGTAATTCTTACGTTTGGCGATTAGCTTTCTTACGTATGGAGGTTAAGGATTCTTACGTTTTAGGGGTTAGTTTTCTTATGTCTGGGGGCTAGTAATTATTACGTTTGGGGGTTAAGAATTCTTACGTTTTAAGGTTACTTTTTTTTACGTCTGGGGGTTAGTGTTTTTTACGTTTGGTGGTTAGGATTCTTACGTTTGGGGGCTAGTAATTCTAACGTTTGGCGGTTAGTTTTCTTACGTTTTGGGGTTAAGGATTCTTACGTTTGGGGGTTAGTTTTCTTACGTCTGGGGGTTAGTAATTATTATGTTTGGGGGTTAGTTTTCTTACGTTTAGGGGTTAAGGATTCTTACGTTTGGGGGTTAGTTTTCTTACGTTTGGGGATTATTTTTTTACGTTTTGGGTTTAGTAATTCTTACGTTTAGGGTTTAGTTTTCTTACGTTTTGGGTTAAGGATTTTTACGTTTGGGGGTTAGTTTTCTTGCGTTTGGGAGCTAGTAATTCTTACGTTTCGCGGTTAGTTTTCTTACGTTTTGGGGTTAAGGATTCAACACGTTCTAAAACAAAATGCAATTTCTAAAACGAGAAATTCTGAAGGTTTCTCTTCTTTTTTGCCAGAATTGGACAAAAAACTGTCAAAATTCTTTGATTTTAGAACTGCTGTCAAGCAGTGAGAAATAAATCGGACAAAAACCATCCAATTTCACGTACTTTTACTAAACCCAAAGAGTTACAACAAACACGGCCAGCATTAAAATTGCCCAAACTTGTCCATTTACGATCGTAATAAGGAAAAATTCTTTGAAATTAAAGCGATTCTGTTTAGAAGGTAAAGTATGTGTGCAAAATATGTTGAAAACTGTACTTAAATGTAAGAGCCTAGAAAATCATTTGCAAATTTTGTTTTAATTCCTTATTTTTTTCTACACTGTAAAGAAACTGAAAAATTAACACCAAAAAAGCATTACCATTAAAGATTCACTTAAGTAAAGAAAAGGTCAATAAAACTTTGCTGTAGACGCGTAATGTCGGTGGAAAAATTATCCGACTTTACCTTTAAGAACCCAAGGCGTCGTTTTGAAATTTCTATCGACATTTACCTGCAGAACTCAAAATGTCGCTGGAAATTTCCATCGACATTACCATTCAGAACGCAAAATGTCGCTGGAAATTTCTATCGACATTACCTTCAGAACTCAAAATGTCGCTGGAAATTTCCATCGACATTTACCTTCAGAACACAAAATGTCGCTGGAAATTTCCATCGACATTACCTTCAGAACGCAAAATGTCGCTGGAAATTTCTATCGACATTTACCTTCAGAACTCAAAATGTCGCTGGAAATTTCTATCGACAGTACGCTATTTCAGAACTCAAAATGTCGATGGAAATTTCTATCGACAATACTTTTAAGACCGTAGAATGTAGTTGAAAATTCGTTTTGACATCTTGTTTTAATAACAAAATGAGTCAAATGCTGCTAGTGGCAAAACTAGTCTTCGTTGACCTTAAATTTACACAAGGCATAAAAGGGTCAACACTTTCTATTGATACATTACATTTGACTTGTATTCTTTCACGAAAAATCCGTTAACTATCTTGGAACATTCTTCCGGCAGCTCTGAGCACTCAGAAATATTTAAAAATTGACTAAATTTGCAAATCTGCAACTGAGTTTGACTAAGGCCCTTCTTTGCGTAACAATACAAAATTAAGAAAATCCCCTTTTTTTAAATTTCACATTTCATGAAGCTATACAGAACGATAATGTTCCGAACGCAAAACTTATAATTGGCATTCCGTCCCAACTTTAAACAGAGGCTTTTCCGAAATTCGGACCCTTGGTATGATGAATCCTCAGAATTCAGTTATCAAATACTTGGGTTAAGTGGGTGGGTGGGTTAGATCGAATATGGACCGATAGCGGCTGCCAGAGGCGCCTTCACATGCTGACGTCCGATCTCACCTCACAGAAATGTAAACCGCCATGAGACTTGGTGATATGTGCGGTATATAAGAATTCATTCATTCATTCATTCATTCATTCATTCATTCATTCATTCATTCATAATCCAGGGGTCCGAAATTCAGACCCTTACTTTGCTGAATCCGCAAAACATATATGTTTTAAAAGAGGAGGTCACTTCTGTATCCAGGCTTTACATAAATTCCCTTGCTCATAATGATAACTTACACGTTGAACTAACCAATTGCAGAAGTGCTTTAATACGATGGAATTTCCAGCATCATTGACTAACTTGGTCTAAAGGCCGCAGAATTTCTACAACCTCCCTTTGAACAGGTGTGCAATCTAAGTAGTGAACTCATCGAAGGATAATTATGGATGACATTTATAGCGGACACTGTTTGGTGATGGCCTATTTTACTATATAAGATAAATGTACAGTATCTTAATTTATAAAGGTAAATTCTGAAGAAAGGAGAACGTTTCACTTTTGCTGAGAATGTCAGCTTATTTCCTCCGACCTCTAAACAGCTGCTCTAAACTCTTTACATCAGTTGAGACGATTTCTTCTTCCATTCAGACTTGTCTTTGAACGATGACAACAGCGGGTGTCTTATTTCACCACTTTCTCTGCACGCTAATGTACTGGAACGTATCCCTCCATTTCTTAAAGAAAAAAAAAAGAAATATAACGTGTTAAAAGCATTATTCCGAAGTTAAATGTAACATGGACCAGGACAAATTCTCTTAAACCCGATCGATAGCAGGCAACAGGCACAGAACTGCTAAGTGTCGAGCGATACAAAAATAGGCCGAGTCTAGGCTCCGTTTATCGGTACATCCAAGTATTTTGAATTTATTTGAAGCTATTTAAAGTATGGCAAACACAACTGAATACTCTTTTCAACTTGAAAAGAAGATGTACATACCAGAAGAAACATAGCCAGTTCTCCCGCTCGTGACGGACTTGAATCTTGAACGCTGCTATCTGTATCACTAGTCTATCAGTATGCCATTGTCCATCCTAGCACGTACATGACGGCTCCATGCTCCTTCCCAAAATCTGGCCGTCTAAATTCAAATAATCGCTGTCTTTCGCTTTCACTTTTTCATTGAATCCCATGCTATTGGAAACTCCGAATTGTAGTAGTTGCGTTGATGTAAATTAGGGTCAAAACGTAACGACCACGCGACAAAAGTAAATGAACGGCCTTTGTAACAGCAACGATCTGACCGCCAAAAATGTAACGTTATCAAAGAGTTCTTTGTATCAGTTTTTGAGTCACACAAGGTTGTGTGACATTTTGTTTTCCCTCTTAGTTTTGAAATAAAAGGGCTATAGCCGTGTCTTGCTGGCAAAAAGTACTAGACCTAGTAAAGTTAAATGACTGGTGGGCCCAAATATCTTTTTCGAGACAATTTAAAGAGTTTGCGTGCAAGCTACGTGACTCGACATCGATCACGTTCCACGACGCACAACCGGACTATTGACAGGTTGGGATCGCGTGGTTCAAAATTATCTTTTCGTCGTTGGCAAGCTGGTTTCAGTGGTTTATTCGGCTCGGTTTTGGTGTTGACTCCATGAAAAAAATCAGGAAAATGTCATATTGTTTGATGGGAAAGCTGCTGAGCTAAAAGTATGGCGTCGATGAGACTAGAGACAACCAACATTTACGAACGTCATTTATGGCTGATATTTTTACGCTGGCCTTTTACGCCGTACTCAAGGTAATTATAAAGTTTCCTTTTAAAATTGTGAGGCTAGCCTGGCTAGCTATGTAAATCGCACTTGATGTACTCAAACCGGCGATAAAGGAAATCTCCCACGTTAATTTTTGTGTATCTGTGTTCCGAGCGTTTACTAAGAGTATTTACTGAGGCCGTTATTCATTTTCAAATCGCGTGCGTATTAGGTTTATAATTTCCTGTTTCTGAGATGTTTGTGATGTTTCTATGCCATCCTTTCTAAGGCGAGACAAACCCTTTCGATGACCACTCGTCATGACTTCAGTTTGTATGACGGAGACATGCCGTATTTATCGTCCGTGGCCTTTGCATTGCCAAACATTTCAAGAAGCAGTTGTAAATGGGTTGTCATCTGTAAGCCATAAAACTACAAAAAGTCACTTCATAAACAGAGTCACGCTCTTTTTCATCGCACAGAAGATATTAGCGGTTTGGCTGATTTATTATTTTTCATTTCTGAATTGGTGTTTTGATATTTCTTTTTCAGGATTACTGTAGCTGTTCGTTCAGAGAAGTATTCATATTCAACACCGGCTGACCTCATTACCGGCGAAGTGATGTGACAACATCTATCTCCTAGTATCAAGTAAAGGTATCAAGTATAATTTTTTGCGCCATGAGTTAATTATCTACAGATGCTAGTGCAGCGACTAATTTACCTGGAAAATGCTCATTTAAAGACAGAAACCCATCTGGGGGCAGAGAACATATTTTTCGATTAGTATTATTTCTATTTTTTTTCGCAATTTATGAAAATCGTGGTCTTAGACGTGAACTCTGCTGAACCCTAAGCTCAATGAGCGTTCTGTGACAAACATAATGTTTATTACACGGTGGAAGCTTAGTTTCTGTATAAATTTAGCATTGCATTTTGCGTGTTTTTAGCGGATTGAAAAGTAAGGGTCCGAATAGACCCTTGGTTTCTTAGTGAACGTAGTATTGCATCAGTTTTGGATGATTTGAGCGGATGAAAAGTAAGGGTCCGAATTTTGGAAGCGAGGGTCAGTTAGAATCTTAATTCCTGGGGCACAAATGTAGCTATCCGCTGAAATCGAGAAACTTGCCAAGCCCCAACATTACAATTTTTCTCTGTCCGCCAGTTTTAAGAACTAGAACTAACAAGAATTAGTTGAAACATTGCGTTCCTCAAAAATAGGAGAAACTAAGATGTACCTTTAGTCTTGAAATTACACCAAAAACAAGAGATAACTTTACTTTTTAAGACATAAAAAGAGCATTTTACGATATTTTACGACAAAATTATAGTTTTGTGCAGAATAATTCCGAAGAAAAAGGTCTCTAATATATATTCTGGCGGAATTTTCGATTCTGGAAAAACGTAGGTTGGAAAGCGTTTGATAACATTATTTTAAATCAAATAGCCTTGCTACTTTCAATGGAAAAGTATGGTCATGACAGCAATAAAAAGGTCCATAGTAAACTGTTAAATGTTATCTTTGACATTTATTGTGACTTGCCACTGCGTTGTTGCTATTGGAGAGCTGAGGGTATCGTATTTTTCAACCGCGGCAGAAAAATGTCGGTGGAAATTTCCACCGACATGTCCACTGTTTGTTACTAAAAACGGTGAAAATGTTTTACTCTGGTTATAACATGTCGGTGGAAATTTCCATCGACATGTCCACTACTTGTTACTAAAAACGGTGAAAATATTTTACTCTGGTTATAACATGTCGGTGGAAATTTCCATCGACATGTCCACTGCTTGTTATCAAAAACGGTGAAAATGTTTTACTCTGGTTATAACATGTCGGTGGAAATTTCCATCGACATGTCCACTGTTTGTTATCAAAAACGGTGAAAATGTTTTACTCTGGTTATAACATGTCGGTGGAAATTTCCATCGACATGTCCACTGTTTGTTATTAAAAACGGTGAAAGTGTTTTACTCTGGTTATAACATGCTGGTGAAAATTTCCATCGACGGGCGGAGTTTTTTTTTAGGAAGATGCGTACAAAAATTTTCAAACTATGTTTTAGATACGGATAAATGTCGATGAAAATTTTCACCGACCGTTCAAAAAAATATGTTGTATTTCGACAGAAAATCCGTTAGCAACACAAAACTATAACTTGTCAAAAACTAGCCTTCTTTTGTCAGCCTGTCAAACGTCAGCCTGTCACGTTTGGTGGCTAGTTTTCTTACGTTTGGGGGCTAGTAATTCTTAATTTTGGCGGTTATTTTTTTTAAGTCTGGGGGTTAGTAATTATTACATTTGGGGGTTAGTTTTCTTACGCTGGGGGGTTAAAGATTCTTACGTTTGGGGGGTAATTTTCTTATGTTTGGGGGCTAGTAATTCTCACGTTTGAGGGTTAGTTTTCTTACGTTTGGGGTCAAGGATTCTTACGTTTGGGGGTTAGTTTTCTTACGTTTGGGGGTTAGTTATTCTTACCTTTGGTGGTTAGTTTTCTTACGTTTGGGGGCTAGTAATTCTTAATTTTGGCGGCTATTTTTCTTATGTCTGGGGGTTAGTAATTATTACGTTTGGGGGTTAGTTTTCTTACGCTTGGGGGTTAAAGATTCTTACGTTTGGGGGGTAATTTTCTTATGTTTGGGGGCTAGTAGTTCTCACGTTTGAGGGTTAGTTTTCTTACGTTTGGGGTCAAGGATTCTTACATTTGGGGGTTAGTTTTCTTACGTTTGGGGGTTAGTTATTCTTACCTTTGGGGGTTAGTTTTCTTACGTCTGGGGGCTAGTAATTCTTACCTTTGGGTGTTACTTTTCTTACGTTTGGGAGTTATTTTTCTTACGTTTTTGGGCTAGTAATTCTTACATTTGGGGGTTGGTTTTCTTACGTGTGGGGGTTTATGAATTCTTACGTTTGGGGGTTAGTTTTTTTACGTTTGGGGGTTAGTAATTCTTACGTTCGGGGGATAGTTTTCTTACGTTTGGGGGTTAAGGAGTATTACGTTTTGGAGTTAACTTTCTTACGTTTGGGGGTTGCGGATTCTAACGTTTGGGGGTTAGTTTTCTTACGTTTAGGGGTAGTTTGCTTACGTTTGGGGTTAAGGATTTTTACGTTTGGGGGTTAGTTTTCTTTCGTTTTGTGGGTAGTAATTCTTACGTTTGGGGGTTAGTTTTCTTACGTTTGAGTATTTTAAGGATTCTTACGTTTTGGGGTTTGTTTTCGAACGTTTGGAGGTTAGTTCTCTTACGTTTGCGGGCTAGTAATTCTTATGTTAGGGGGTTAGTTTTCTTACGTTTAAGGGTTAGGCATTTTTACGTTTTGGCGTTAGTTTTCCTACTTTTAAGGGCTAGTACTTTTTACGTTTCGGGGTAAGTTATTTTTACGTTTAGAAGTTATATTTCTTACGTTTGGGAATTAAAAATTGTCATGTTTGGGGTTAGTTTTTTTTTTTCTAAGGTCGCGAATTTTATTAAAAATGTGTCCCAATCAGATGTTTTTAGACGCCTTTTCGAACGCCAACATTCGTGATTTAAAATGGTTACCTACAAAAATCGTCACTTTGCTTCCCTCTCCATATAGCGGTAAGGATTTGACTTTGCCTTAGTCAAAGTCAAGTAAAAACATTAAGTTTGGGGTTTAAGAATTTTTACGTATGGGGGTTAGTTTTTTACGTTTGGCGGTTAGTAATTCTTACGTTTGGGAGTAGTTTTCTTACGTTTGGCGGCTAAGGACTTTTTACGTTTAGGGGTTAGTTTTCTTACGTTTGGGGGTTAATAATTTTTACGCTTGGGGGTTAGTTTTCTTACGTTTAGGGGTTAAGGTATCTTACGTTTGGGGGTTAGTTTTCTTAAGTTTGGGGATTAGTAATTCTTACGTTTGGGGGTTAAGGATTCTTACGTTTAATATTTAGTTTTCTTACGTTTAGGGGTTAATAATTTTTACGTTTGGGGGTTAGTTTTCTTACGTTTGGTTGTTAAGGATTCTTAAGTTACGGGGTTAGTTTTCTTACGTTTGCAGGTTAATAACTAATACGTTTAGCGGTTATTTTTTTTTACGTTTGGTTGCTAAGGATTCTTACGTTTGGGGGTCAGTTTTCTTACGTATGGGGGTTAAGGATTATTAAGTTTGTGTGTTAGTTTTTTTACGTTTGAGGTTTAGTAATTCTTACGTTTCGAGGAACGTTTTCCTACGTTTCAGGGTTAAGGCTTCTTACGTTTGGGGGTTAGTTTTCTTACGTTTGGGGGTAAGTTTTCTTATGTTTAAGGGTTAAGGATTCTTACGTTTGGGGGTTAGTTTTCTTACGTTTGCGTGATAATATTTCTTACGTTTGGATGTTAGTTTTCTTACGTTTGGGGTTAGTAATACTTACCTTTGGGTGTTACTTTTCTTACGTTTGGGAGTTATTTTTCTTACGTTTTTGGGCTAGTAATTCTTACATTTGGGGGTTAGTTTTCTTACGTGTGGGGGTTTATGAATTCTTACGTTTGGGGGTTAGTTTTTTTACGTTTGGGGGTTAGTAATTCTTACGTTCGGGGGATAGTCTTCTTACGTTTGGGGGTTAAGGAGTATTACGTTTTGGAGTTAACTTTCTTACGTTTGGGGGTTAGTTTTCTTACGTTTAGGGGTAGTTTGCTTACGTTTGGGGTTAAGGATTTTTACGTTTGGGGGTTAGTTTTCTTTCGTTTTGTGGGTAGTAATTCTTACGTTTGGGGGTTAGTTTTCTTACGTTTGAGTATTTTAAGGATTCTTACGTTTTGGGGTTTGTTTTCGAACGTTTGGAGGTTAGTTCTCTTACGTTTGCGGGCTAGTAATTCTTATGTTAGGGGGTTAGTTTTCTTACGTTTAAGGGTTAGGCATTTTTACGTTTTGGCGTTAGTTTTCCTACTTTTAAGGGCTAGTACTTTTTACGTTTCGGGGTAAGTTATTTTTACGTTTAGAAGTTATATTTCTTACGTTTGGGAATTAAAAATTGTCATGTTTGGGGTTAGTTTTTTTTTTTTCTAAGGTCGCGAATTTTATTAAAAATGTGTCCAAATCAGATGTTTTTAGACGCCTTTTCGAACGCCAACATTCGTGATTTAAAATGGTTACCTACAAAAATCGTCACTTTGCTTCCCTCTCCATATAGCGGTAAGGATTTGACTTTGCCTTAGTCAAAGTCAAGTAAAAACATTAAGTTTGGGGGTTAATAATTCTTACGTTTGGGGTTTAAGAATTTTTACGTATGGGGGTTAGTTTTTTACGTTTGGCGGTTAGTAATTCTTACGTTTGGGAGTAGTTTTCTTACGTTTGGCGGCTAAGGACTTTTTACGTTTAGGGGTTAGTTTTCTTACGTTTGGGGGTTAATAATTTTTACGCTTGGGGGTTAGTTTTCTTACGTTTAGGGGTTAAGGTATCTTACGTTTGGGGGTTAGTTTTCTTAAGTTTGGGGATTAGTAATTCTTACGTTTGGGGGTTAAGGATTCTTACGTTTAATATTTAGTTTTCTTACGTTTAGGGGTTAATAATTTTTATGTTTGGGGGTTAGTTTTCTTACGTTTGGTTGTTAAGGATTCTTAAGTTACGGGGTTAATTTTCTTACGTTTGCAGGTTAATAACTAATACGTTTAGCGGTTATTTTTTTTTACGTTTGGTTGCTAAGGATTCTTACGTTTGGGGGTCAGTTTTCTTACGTATGGGGGTTAAGGATTATTAAGTTTGTGTGTTAGTTTTTTTACGTTTGAGGTTTAGTAATTCTTACGTTTCGAGGAACGTTTTCCTACGTTTCAGGGTTAAGGCTTCTTACGTTTGGGGGTTAGTTTTCTTACGTTTGGGGGTAAGTTTTCTTATGTTTAAGGGTTAAGGATTCTTACGTTTGGGGGTTGGTTTTCTTACGTTTGCGTGATAATATTTCTTACGTTTGGATGTTAGTTTTCTTACGTTTGGGGTTAGTAATACTTACCTTTGCAGGTTAGTTTTCTTACGTTTGGGGGTTTAGGATTCTTACGTTTGGGAATAGGTTTCTTACGTTGGAAGTTCACGTTTTTACGTTTGGAGGTTAGTAATACCTACGTTTGATGTTTAGTTTTGTTACGTTTGGGCGTTAAGGATTCTTACGTTTAGGAGTTAGTTTTCTGACGTTTGGGGGTTTAGGATTGTAACGTTTCAAAGTTCGTTTTTGTACCTTTGGGGGTAAAGGATTCTTTCGTTTGAGGGTTAGTTTATTTTTGTTTAAGGGTTAGTCATTCTTTCCTTTGGGGGTTAGTTTTTTTTACGTTTGGGTGTTGGAAATTCTTACGTTTGGGAGTTAGCTTTTTTACGTATGGGGGTTAAGGATTATTATGTTTGTGTGTTAGTTTTTTTACGTTTGAGGGTTAGTAAATCTTACGTTTGAAGGAACGTTTTCTTACGTTTAAGGGTTAAGGATTCTTACGTTTGGGGGTTAATTTTCTTACGTTTAGGGGTTATTAATTCTTACGATAGGGGATTAGTTTTTCTTACGTTCGGGGGTTAGTAATTCTTTAGTGTTGGGGTTAGTTTTCTTACTTTTGGGGGTTAAGATTCCTTACGTTTGGGGATTAGTTTTCTTACGTTAAGAAATTAATAATTCTTACCTTCGGGGGATAGTTTTCTTACGTTTTGGGGTTAAGGATTCTCACGTTTGGGGGTTAGTTTTCTTACGTTTGAGGGTTAGTAATTCTTACATTTGGGGGTAGCTTTCTTACGTTTGGGGTTAGTTTTCTTACGATTGTGGTTTAAAGATTCTTACGCTTTGGGGTTAGTAATTGTTACGTTTGGTTGTTAGTTTTCTTACGTTTCGGGGTTAGTTTTCCTACCTTTGGGGCTTAAAAAATTCTCACGTTTAGGGGTTAGTTTTTTTATATTTGGGGGTTAGAAATTTTTACATTTGGTGGTTAGCTATCTTACTTATAGGGGTTAGTAGTTGTTACCTTTAGGGGTTAGTAACTCCTACGTTTGGAGGTTAGTTTTTCTACGTTTGGTGGCTCGTAATTCTTACGTTTGGGGGTTAAGGTTTTTTACGTTTGGGGTTTAGTCTTCTACCGTTTGTGGGCTAGTTTTCTTACGTTTGGGGGCTAGTAATTCTTTCGTTTGGGAAATAGTTTTTTTTACGTTTGAGGGTTAAGGATTCTTACGCTTGGGGGTTGTTTCCTTACGTTTGGGGGTTAGTTTTCTTACGTTTGGCGGTTAGTGAATCTTATGTTTAAGGGTTAGTTCTCTTACGTTTGCGGGTTAGGGATTATTACGTTTAGGCATTAGCTTTAATAGGTTTGGGGGCTGGTAATTCTTACTTTTAGGGGTTAGTTTTCTTATTTTTGCGGGTTAAAAAAATTCTTACGTAGGGGGTTTAGTTGTATTACGTTTAGGCGTTAGTAATTCTTACATTTAGAAGTTTCATTTCTTACGTTTAACGGTTAGGAATTCTCACGTTTAGGATTAGGTTTTTAACTTTTTCATAGGTCGCCAACTTTTAACAAAGATGTGTCCCAAGCAAGTTTTTTTTACGCTCTTTCAAACGGCAACATTCCTAATTAAAAAAGGCGATCTTCCAAGTTCTTTGCTATCCCGTCCATATATGGGTGAGGATTTAACCTTGCCTTCCTCAGAGTCAAGTAAAAACTTAAAAAATGGAATCAGCATGCAAGAAGTTATACTTTCGGATAAGTCTTGTGCTTCCCGTGGGACCACATTCAAAGAACGTCCTTTAAAAGGGGCAGAGTAGGCCAGTTGAAAAAGTGCACTTTTGGCTAGGTCGCCAATTTCTAACAAAAATGTGTCCCAATCAATTTTTTTTGGACGCCCTTTTAAACAGCAACTTTCGTGATTAAAAATGGCGACCTACTCAAACCGTCACTTTGCTTCCCCGTCCATATAGGGGGAAGTATTTGACTTTGCCTTCGTCAGAGTCAAGTAAAATCATTGAAAATAGAATCAGCATGCAGAAAAACATACTTTGAGATAATTGTTTTTTGCCTCCCGTATGACCAGAGTCGTAGAACGTCTTCTGAAGGTGGTAGAGAAGTCCCGCCAAAAAAGTGCACTTTTTGTTAGGTCGCCAATTTCTAACAAAAATGTGTCCCAATCCAGTTTTTATGGACGCTCTTACGAACAGCAATATTCGTGATTAAAAAAATTGCGATCTATCAAAATCGTCACTTTGCTTCCCCGTCCATATAGGGGTGAGTATTTGACTTTGCCTTCGTCAGAGTGAACTAAAAACATTGAAAATGGAATCAGCATGCAAGAAAACAAACTTTGGGATAGATTTTGTTTCTCCTGTGGGACCAGAATCATAGAACGTCCTCTGAGAAGGGTAGGGTAAGACCGCCAAAAAAGTGCACTTTCCGCTAGGTCGGCAATTTCTAACAAAAATGTGTCCCAATCAAGTTATTTTAGACGTTCTTTCGAACGCCAACAATCCTGATTAAAAATGGCGACCTACCAAAATCGTCACTTTGTATGCCCGTCCATATAGGTGAGTATTTGACTTTGCCTTCGTCAGAGTAAAGTAAAAACATTAAGAATGGAATCAGCATACAAGAAAAGATACTTTTAGATAGATTTTGTGCCTCCCCTCGGACCAGAATCACAGAACGTCCCCTGGTAGGGCGTAGGGTAGGCCCGCCAGAAGAGTGCACTTTCGGTTAAGTCGCCAATTTCTAACAAAAAATGTTTCCCAATCAAGTTTTTTTGGACGCTCTTTCAAACAGCAACATTCCTGATTGAAAATGGCGACCTACCAAAATCGTCACTTTGCTTCCCCGTCCATGTAGGGGTAACTATTTGACTTTGCCTTCGTCAGAGTCAAGTAAAAACATTGAAAATAGAATCAGCATGCAAGAAAACATACTTTGGGATAGGTTTTGTGCATCCCGTGGGACCAAAATCATAGAACGTCCTCTGAGGGGGGTAAGGGTAGGCCCGCCAAAAAAGTGCACTTTTGGTTAGGTCGCCAATTTCTAACAAAAATGTGTTCCAATCAAGTTTTTTTGGACGCTCTTTTGAACAGGAACATTTCTGGATGAAAATGGCGACCTACCAAAATCGTCACTTTGCTTCCCCGTCCATATAGGGGTGAGTATATGACTTTGCCTTCGTCAGAGTCAAGAAATGCAAGAAAACATACTTTGGGATAGGTTTTGTGCCTCCCGTAGGACCAGAATCATAGAACGTCCTCTGAGGGGGGTAAGGTAGGCCTGCCAAAAAAATGCACTTTTGGTTAGGTAGCCAATTTCTAACAAAAATGTGTCCCAATCAAGTTTTTTTGGACGCTCTTTCGAACGGCAACATTCCTGAATGAAGATGGCGACTTACCAAAATCGTCACTTTGCTTCCCCGTCCTTATAAGGGTAAGTATTTGACTTTGCCCTCGTCAGAGTCAAGTAAAAACATTGAATATGGAAACAGCATGCAAGAAAACATACTTTCGGATAGGTTATGTGCCTTCTGTGGGACCAGAATCATAGAACGTCCTCTGAGCGGGTAGGGTAGGCCCGCCAGAAAAGTGCACTTTTCGTTAGCTCGCCAGTTTTTAACAAAAATGTGTCCCAATCAATTTTTTTTGGACGCTCTTTCGAACGGCAACATTCCTGATTGAAAATGGCGACCTACCAAAATCGTCACTTTGCTTTCCCGTCCATATAGGGGTGAGTATTTGACTTTGCCTCCGTCAGAGTCAAGTAAAAACATTGAAAATGGAATCAGCATGCAAGAAAACATACTTTGGGATAGATTTTGTGCATCCCGTGGGACCAGAATCATAGAACGTCCTCTGAGGGTGGTAGGGTAGTCCCGTCAAATAAGTGCACTTTTGGTTAGGTGGCCAATTTCTAACAAAAATTTGTCCCAATTAAGTTTTTTTGGACGCTCTTTCGAACGGCAACGTTTCTGATTGAAAATGGCGACCTACCAAAATCGTCACTTTGCTTCCCCGTCCATATAGGGGTGAGTATTTGACTTTGCCTTCGTCATAGTCAAGTGAAAACATTGAAAATGGAATTAGCATGCAAGAAAACCTACTATGGAGTAGGTTTTGTGCCTCCCTTGGGAGCAGACTCATAGAACTGCTCCTGAGGGGGGTAGGGTAGGCCCACCAAAAAGTGCACTTTTGGTTAGGTCGCCAATTTCTAACAAAAATGTGTCCCAACTACGTTTTTTTGGATGTTCTTTCCATTGGCAACATTCCTGATTGAAAATGGCGACCTACCAAAATCGTCACTTTGCTTCCCCGTCCATATAGGGGTGAGTATTTGACTTTGCCTTCGTCATAGTCAAGTGAAAACATTGAAAATGGAATTAGCATGCAAGAAAACCTACTATGGAGTAGGTTTTGTGCCTCCCTTGGGAGCAGACTCATAGAACTGCTCCTGAGGGGGGTAGGGTAGGCCCACCAAAAAGTGCACTTTTGGTTAGGTCGCCAATTTCTAACAAAAATGTGTCCCAACTACGTTTTTTTGGATGCTCTTTCCATTGGCAACATTCCTGATTGAAAATGGCGACCTACCAAAATCGTCACTTTGCTTCCCCGTCCATATAGGGGTGAGTATTTGACTTTGCCTTCGTCATAGTCAAGTGAAAACATTGAAAATGGAATTAGCATGCAAGAAAACCTACTATGGAGTAGGTTTTGTGCCTCCCTTGGGAGCAGACTCATAGAACTGCTCCTGAGGGGGGTAGGGTAGGCCCACCAAAAAGTGCACTTTTGGTTAGGTCGCCAATTTCTAACAAAAATGTGTCCCAACTACGTTTTTTTGGATGTTCTTTCCATTGGCAACATTCCTGATTGAAAATGGCGACCTACCAAAATCGTCACTTTGCTTCCCCGTCCATATAGGGGTGAGTATTTGACTTTGCCTTCGTCATAGTCAAGTGAAAACATTGAAAATGGAATTAGCATGCAAGAAAACCTACTATGGAGTAGGTTTTGTGCCTCCCTTGGGAGCAGACTCATAGAACTGCTCCTGAGGGGGGTAGGGTAGGCCCACCAAAAAGTGCACTTTTGGTTAGGTCGCCAATTTCTAACAAAAATGTGTCCCAACTACGTTTTTTTGGATGCTCTTTCCATTGGCAACATTCCTGATTGAAAATGGCGACCTACCAAAATCGTCACTTTGCTTGCCCGTCCATATAGGGGTGAGTATTTGACTTTGCCTTCGTCATAGTCAAGTGAAAACATTGAAAATGGAATTAGCATGCAAGAAAACCTACTATGGAGTAGGTTTTGTGCCTCCCTTGAGAGCAGACTCATAGAACTGCTCCTGAGGGGGGTAGGGTAGGCCCACCAAAAAGTGCACTTTTGGTTAGGTCGCCAATTTCTAACAAAAATGTGTCCCAACTACGTTTTTTTGGATGTTCTTTCCATTGGCAACATTCCTGATTGAAAATGGCGACCTACCAAAATCGTCACTTTGCTTCCCCGTCCATATAGGGGTGAGTATTTGACTTTGCCTTCGTCATAGTCAAGTGAAAACATTGAAAATGGAATTAGCATGCAAGAAAACCTACTATGGAGTAGGTTTTGTGCCTCCCTTGGGAGCAGACTCATAGAACTGCTCCTGAGGGGGGTAGGGTAGGCCCACCAAAAAGTGCACTTTTGGTTAGGTCGCCAATTTCTAACAAAAATGTGTCCCAACTACGTTTTTTTGGATGCTCTTTCCATTGGCAACATTCCTGATTGAAAATGGCGACCTACCAAAATCGTCACTTTGCTTCCCCGTCCATATAGGGGTGAGTATTTGACTTTGCCTTCGTCATAGTCAAGTGAAAACATTGAAAATGGAATTAGCATGCAAGAAAACCTACTATGGAGTAGGTTTTGTGCCTCCCTTGGGAGCAGACTCATAGAACTGCTCCTGAGGGGGGTAGGGTAGGCCCACCAAAAAGTGCACTTTTGGTTAGGTCGCCAATTTCTAACAAAAATGTGTCCCAACTACGTTTTTTTGGATGTTCTTTCCATTGGCAACATTCCTGATTGAAAATGGCGACCTACCAAAATCGTCACTTTGCTTCCCCGTCAATATAGGGGTGAGTATTTGACTTTGCCTTCGTCATAGTCAAGTGAAAACATTGAAAATGGAATTAGCATGCAAGAAAACCTACTATGGAGTAGGTTTTGTGCCTCCCTTGGGAGCAGACTCATAGAACTGCTCCTGGGGGGGGTAGGGTAGGCCCACCAAAAAGTGCACTTTTGGTTAGGTCGCCAATTTCTAACAAAAATGTGTCCCAACTACGTTTTTTTGGATGTTCTTTCCATTGGCAACATTCCTGATTGAAAATGGCGACCTACCAAAATCGTCACTTTGCTTCCCCGTCCATATAGGGGTGAGTATTTGACTTTGCCTTCGTCATAGTCAAGTGAAAACATTGAAAATGGAATTAGCATGCAAGAAAACCTACTATGGAGTAGGTTTTGTGCCTCCCTTGGGAGCAGACTCATAGAACTGCTCCTGAGGGGGGTAGGGTAGGCCCACCAAAAAGTGCACTTTTGGTTAGGTCGCCAATTTCTAACAAAAATGTGTCCCAACTACGTTTTTTTGGATGCTCTTTCCATTGGCAACATTCCTGATTGAAAATGGCGACCTACCAAAATCGTCACTTTGCTTCCCCGTCCATATAGGGGTGACTATTTGACTTTGCCTTCGTCATAGTCAAGTGAAAACATTGAAAATGGAATTAGCATGCAAGAAAACCTACTATGGAGTAGGTTTTGTGCCTCCCTTGGGAGCAGACTCATAGAACTGCTCCTGAGG
Source organism: Pavona decussata (assembly GCF_977016875.1). Classification (NCBI taxonomy): domain Eukaryota; kingdom Metazoa; phylum Cnidaria; class Anthozoa; order Scleractinia; family Agariciidae; genus Pavona; species Pavona decussata. The sequence goes on along the minus strand of NW_028145916.1, from coordinate 53,787 downwards.
GGGGTAGGGTAGGCCCACCAAAAAGTGCACTTTTGGTTAGGTCGCCAATTTCTAACAAAAATGTGTCCCAACTACGTTTTTTTGGATGCTCTTTCCATTGGCAACATTCCTGATTGAAAATGGCGACCTACCAAAATCGTCACTTTGCTTCCCCGTCCATATAGGGGTGAGTATTTGACTTTGCCTTCGTCATAGTCAAGTGAAAACATTGAAAATGGAATTAGCATGCAAGAAAACCTACTATGGAGTAGGTTTTGTGCCTCCCTTGGGAGCAGACTCATAGAACTGCTCCTGAGGGGGGTAGGGTAGGCCCACCAAAAAGTGCACTTTTGGTTAGGTCGCCAATTTCTAACAAAAATGTGTCCCAACTACGTTTTTTTGGATGCTCTTTCCATTGGCAACATTCCTGATTGAAAATGGCGACCTACCAAAATCGTCACTTTGCTTCCCCGTCCATATAGGGGTGAGTATTTGACTTTGCCTTCGTCATAGTCAAGTGAAAACATTGAAAATGGAATTAGCATGCAAGAAAACCTACTATGGAGTAGGTTTTGTGCCTCCCTTGGGAGCAGACTCATAGAACTGCTCCTGAGGGGGGTAGGGTAGGCCCACCAAAAAGTGCACTTTTGGTTAGGTCGCCAATTTCTAACAAAAATGTGTCCCAACTACGTTTTTTTGGATGTTCTTTCCATTGGCAACATTCCTGATTGAAAATGGCGACCTACCAAAATCGTCACTTTGCTTCCCCGTCCATATAGGGGTGAGTATTTGACTTTGCCTTCGTCATAGTCAAGTGAAAACATTGAAAATGGAATTAGCATGCAAGAAAACCTACTATGGAGTAGGTTTTGTGCCTCCCTTGGGAGCAGACTCATAGAACTGCTCCTGGGGGGGGTAGGGTAGGCCCACCAAAAAGTGCACTTTTGGTTAGGTCGCCAATTTCTAACAAAAATGTGTCCCAACTACGTTTTTTTGGATGTTCTTTCCATTGGCAACATTCCTGATTGAAAATGGCGACCTACCAAAATCGTCACTTTGCTTCCCCGTCCATATAGGGGTGAGTATTTGACTTTGCCTTCGTCATAGTCAAGTGAAAACATTGAAAATGGAATTAGCATGCAAGAAAACCTACTATGGAGTAGGTTTTGTGCCTCCCTTGGGAGCAGACTCATAGAACTGCTCCTGAGGGGGGTAGGGTAGGCCCACCAAAAAGTGCACTTTTGGTTAGGTCGCCAATTTCTAACAAAAATGTGTCCCAACTACGTTTTTTTGGATGCTCTTTCCATTGGCAACATTCCTGATTGAAAATGGCGACCTACCAAAATCGTCACTTTGCTTCCCCGTCCATATAGGGGTGAGTATTTGACTTTGCCTTCGTCATAGTCAAGTGAAAACATTGAAAATGGAATTAGCATGCAAGAAAACCTACTATGGAGTAGGTTTTGTGCCTCCCTTGGGAGCAGACTCATAGAACTGCTCCTGAGGGGGGTAGGGTAGGCCCACCAAAAAGTGCACTTTTGGTTAGGTCGCCAATTTCTAACAAAAATGTGTCCCAACTACGTTTTTTTGGATGCTCTTTCCATTGGCAACATTCCTGATTGAAAATGGCGACCTACCAAAATCGTCACTTTGCTTCCCCGTCCATATAGGGGTGAGTATTTGACTTTGCCTTCGTCATAGTCAAGTGAAAACATTGAAAATGGAATTAGCATGCAAGAAAACCTACTATGGAGTAGGTTTTGTGCCTCCCTTGGGAGCAGACTCATAGAACTGCTCCTGAGGGGGGTAGGGTAGGCCCACCAAAAAGTGCACTTTTGGTTAGGTCGCCAATTTCTAACAAAAATGTGTCCCAACTACGTTTTTTTGGATGCTCTTTCCATTGGCAACATTCCTGATTGAAAATGGCGACCTACCAAAATCGTCACTTTGCTTCCCCGTCCATATAGGGGTGAGTATTTGACTTTGCCTTCGTCATAGTCAAGTGAAAACATTGAAAATGGAATTAGCATGCAAGAAAACCTACTATGGAGTAGGTTTTGTGCCTCCCTTGGGAGCAGACTCATAGAACTGCTCCTGAGGGGGGTAGGGTAGGCCCACCAAAAAGTGCACTTTTGGTTAGGTCGCCAATTTCTAACAAAAATGTGTCCCAACTACGTTTTTTTGGATGCTCTTTCCATTGGCAACATTCCTGATTGAAAATGGCGACCTACCAAAATCGTCACTTTGCTTCCCCGTCCATATAGGGGTGAGTATTTGACTTTGCCTTCGTCATAGTCAAGTGAAAACATTGAAAATGGAATTAGCATGCAAGAAAACCTACTATGGAGTAGGTTTTGTGCCTCCCTTGGGAGCAGACTCATAGAACTGCTCCTGAGGGGGGTAGGGTAGGCCCACCAAAAAGTGCACTTTTGGTTAGGTCGCCAATTTCTAACAAAAATGTGTCCCAACTACGTTTTTTTGGATGCTCTTTCCATTGGCAACATTCCTGATTGAAAATGGCGACCTACCAAAATCGTCACTTTGCTTCCCCGTCCATATAGGGGTGAGTATTTGACTTTGCCTTCGTCATAGTCAAGTGAAAACATTGAAAATGGAATTAGCATGCAAGAAAACCTACTATGGAGTAGGTTTTGTGCCTCCCTTGGGAGCAGACTCATAGAACTGCTCCTGAGGGGGGTAGGGTAGGCCCACCAAAAAGTGCACTTTTGGTTAGGTCGCCAATTTCTAACAAAAATGTGTCCCAACTACGTTTTTTTGGATGCTCTTTCCATTGGCAACATTCCTGATTGAAAATGGCGACCTACCAAAATCGTCACTTTGCTTCCCCGTCCATATAGGGGTGAGTATTTGACTTTGCCTTCGTCATAGTCAAGTGAAAACATTGAAAATGGAATTAGCATGCAAGAAAACCTACTATGGAGTAGGTTTTGTGCCTCCCTTGGGAGCAGACTCATAGAACTGCTCCTGAGGGGGGTAGGGTAGGCCCACCAAAAAGTGCACTTTTGGTTAGGTCGCCAATTTCTAACAAAAATGTGTCCCAACTACGTTTTTTTGGATGCTCTTTCCATTGGCAACATTCCTGATTGAAAATGGCGACCTACCAAAATCGTCACTTTGCTTCCCCGTCCATATAGGGGTGAGTATTTGACTTTGCCTTCGTCATAGTCAAGTGAAAACATTGAAAATGGAATTAGCATGCAAGAAAACCTACTATGGAGTAGGTTTTGTGCCTCCCTTGGGAGCAGACTCATAGAACTGCTCCTGAGGGGGGTAGGGTAGGCCCACCAAAAAGTGCACTTTTGGTTAGGTCGCCAATTTCTAACAAAAATGTGTCCCAACTACGTTTTTTTGGATGCTCTTTCCATTGGCAACATTCCTGATTGAAAATGGCGACCTACCAAAATCGTCACTTTGCTTCCCCGTCCATATAGGGGTGAGTATTTGACTTTGCCTTCGTCATAGTCAAGTGAAAACATTGAAAATGGAATTAGCATGCAAGAAAACCTACTATGGAGTAGGTTTTGTGCCTCCCTTGGGAGCAGACTCATAGAACTGCTCCTGAGGGGGGTAGGGTAGGCCCACCAAAAAGTGCACTTTTGGTTAGGTCGCCAATTTCTAACAAAAATGTGTCCCAACTACGTTTTTTTGGATGCTCTTTCCATTGGCAACATTCCTGATTGAAAATGGCGACCTACCAAAATCGTCACTTTGCTTCCCCGTCCATATAGGGGTGAGTATTTGACTTTGCCTTCGTCATAGTCAAGTGAAAACATTGAAAATGGAATTAGCATGCAAGAAAACCTACTATGGAGTAGGTTTTGTGCCTCCCTTGGGAGCAGACTCATAGAACTGCTCCTGAGGGGGGTAGGGTAGGCCCACCAAAAAGTGCACTTTTGGTTAGGTCGCCAATTTCTAACAAAAATGTGTCCCAACTACGTTTTTTTGGATGCTCTTTCCATTGGCAACATTCCTGATTGAAAATGGCGACCTACCAAAATCGTCACTTTGCTTCCCCGTCCATATAGGGGTGAGTATTTGACTTTGCCTTCGTCATAGTCAAGTGAAAACATTGAAAATGGAATTAGCATGCAAGAAAACCTACTATGGAGTAGGTTTTGTGCCTCCCTTGGGAGCAGACTCATAGAACTGCTCCTGAGGGGGGTAGGGTAGGCCCACCAAAAAGTGCACTTTTGGTTAGGTCGCCAATTTCTAACAAAAATGTGTCCCAACTACGTTTTTTTGGATGCTCTTTCCATTGGCAACATTCCTGATTGAAAATGGCGACCTACCAAAATCGTCACTTTGCTTCCCCGTCCATATAGGGGTGAGTATTTGACTTTGCCTTCGTCATAGTCAAGTGAAAACATTGAAAATGGAATTAGCATGCAAGAAAACCTACTATGGAGTAGGTTTTGTGCCTCCCTTGGGAGCAGACTCATAGAACTGCTCCTGAGGGGGGTAGGGTAGGCCCACCAAAAAGTGCACTTTTGGTTAGGTCGCCAATTTCTAACAAAAATGTGTCCCAACTACGTTTTTTTGGATGCTCTTTCCATTGGCAACATTCCTGATTGAAAATGGCGACCTACCAAAATCGTCACTTTGCTTCCCCGTCCATATAGGGGTGAGTATTTGACTTTGCCTTCGTCATAGTCAAGTGAAAACATTGAAAATGGAATTAGCATGCAAGAAAACCTACTATGGAGTAGGTTTTGTGCCTCCCTTGGGAGCAGACTCATAGAACTGCTCCTGAGGGGGGTAGGGTAGGCCCACCAAAAAGTGCACTTTTGGTTAGGTCGCCAATTTCTAACAAAAATGTGTCCCAACTACGTTTTTTTGGATGCTCTTTCCATTGGCAACATTCCTGATTGAAAATGGCGACCTACCAAAATCGTCACTTTGCTTCCCCGTCCATATAGGGGTGAGTATTTGACTTTGCCTTCGTCATAGTCAAGTGAAAACATTGAAAATGGAATTAGCATGCAAGAAAACCTACTATGGAGTAGGTTTTGTGCCTCCCTTGGGAGCAGACTCATAGAACTGCTCCTGAGGGGGGTAGGGTAGGCCCACCAAAAAGTGCACTTTTGGTTAGGTCGCCAATTTCTAACAAAAATGTGTCCCAACTACGTTTTTTTGGATGCTCTTTCCATTGGCAACATTCCTGATTGAAAATGGCGACCTACCAAAATCGTCACTTTGCTTCCCCGTCCATATAGGGGTGAGTATTTGACTTTGCCTTCGTCATAGTCAAGTGAAAACATTGAAAATGGAATTAGCATGCAAGAAAACCTACTATGGAGTAGGTTTTGTGCCTCCCTTGGGAGCAGACTCATAGAACTGCTCCTGAGGGGGGTAGGGTAGGCCCACCAAAAAGTGCACTTTTGGTTAGGTCGCCAATTTCTAACAAAAATGTGTCCCAACTACGTTTTTTTGGATGCTCTTTCCATTGGCAACATTCCTGATTGAAAATGGCGACCTACCAAAATCGTCACTTTGCTTCCCCGTCCATATAGGGGTGAGTATTTGACTTTGCCTTCGTCATAGTCAAGTGAAAACATTGAAAATGGAATTAGCATGCAAGAAAACCTACTATGGAGTAGGTTTTGTGCCTCCCTTGGGAGCAGACTCATAGAACTGCTCCTGAGGGGGGTAGGGTAGGCCCACCAAAAAGTGCACTTTTGGTTAGGTCGCCAATTTCTAACAAAAATGTGTCCCAACTACGTTTTTTTGGATGCTCTTTCCATTGGCAACATTCCTGATTGAAAATGGCGACCTACCAAAATCGTCACTTTGCTTCCCCGTCCATATAGGGGTGAGTATTTGACTTTGCCTTCGTCATAGTCAAGTGAAAACATTGAAAATGGAATTAGCATGCAAGAAAACCTACTATGGAGTAGGTTTTGTGCCTCCCTTGGGAGCAGACTCATAGAACTGCTCCTGAGGGGGGTAGGGTAGGCCCACCAAAAAGTGCACTTTTGGTTAGGTCGCCAATTTCTAACAAAAATGTGTCCCAACTACGTTTTTTTGGATGCTCTTTCCATTGGCAACATTCCTGATTGAAAATGGCGACCTACCAAAATCGTCACTTTGCTTCCCCGTCCATATAGGGGTGAGTATTTGACTTTGCCTTCGTCATAGTCAAGTGAAAACATTGAAAATGGAATTAGCATGCAAGAAAACCTACTATGGAGTAGGTTTTGTGCCTCCCTTGGGAGCAGACTCATAGAACTGCTCCTGAGGGGGGTAGGGTAGGCCCACCAAAAAGTGCACTTTTGGTTAGGTCGCCAATTTCTAACAAAAATGTGTCCCAACTACGTTTTTTTGGATGCTCTTTCCATTGGCAACATTCCTGATTGAAAATGGCGACCTACCAAAATCGTCACTTTGCTTCCCCGTCCATATAGGGGTGAGTATTTGACTTTGCCTTCGTCATAGTCAAGTGAAAACATTGAAAATGGAATTAGCATGCAAGAAAACCTACTATGGAGTAGGTTTTGTGCCTCCCTTGGGAGCAGACTCATAGAACTGCTCCTGAGGGGGGTAGGGTAGGCCCACCAAAAAGTGCACTTTTGGTTAGGTCGCCAATTTCTAACAAAAATGTGTCCCAACTACGTTTTTTTGGATGCTCTTTCCATTGGCAACATTCCTGATTGAAAATGGCGACCTACCAAAATCGTCACTTTGCTTCCCCGTCCATATAGGGGTGAGTATTTGACTTTGCCTTCGTCATAGTCAAGTGAAAACATTGAAAATGGAATTAGCATGCAAGAAAACCTACTATGGAGTAGGTTTTGTGCCTCCCTTGGGAGCAGACTCATAGAACTGCTCCTGAGGGGGGTAGGGTAGGCCCACCAAAAAGTGCACTTTTGGTTAGGTCGCCAATTTCTAACAAAAATGTGTCCCAACTACGTTTTTTTGGATGCTCTTTCCATTGGCAACATTCCTGATTGAAAATGGCGACCTACCAAAATCGTCACTTTGCTTCCCCGTCCATATAGGGGTGAGTATTTGACTTTGCCTTCGTCATAGTCAAGTGAAAACATTGAAAATGGAATTAGCATGCAAGAAAACCTACTATGGAGTAGGTTTTGTGCCTCCCTTGGGAGCAGACTCATAGAACTGCTCCTGAGGGGGGTAGGGTAGGCCCACCAAAAAGTGCACTTTTGGTTAGGTCGCCAATTTCTAACAAAAATGTGTCCCAACTACGTTTTTTTGGATGCTCTTTCCATTGGCAACATTCCTGATTGAAAATGGCGACCTACCAAAATCGTCACTTTGCTTCCCCGTCCATATAGGGGTGAGTATTTGACTTTGCCTTCGTCATAGTCAAGTGAAAACATTGAAAATGGAATTAGCATGCAAGAAAACCTACTATGGAGTAGGTTTTGTGCCTCCCTTGGGAGCAGACTCATAGAACTGCTCCTGAGGGGGGTAGGGTAGGCCCACCAAAAAGTGCACTTTTGGTTAGGTCGCCAATTTCTAACAAAAATGTGTCCCAACTACGTTTTTTTGGATGCTCTTTCCATTGGCAACATTCCTGATTGAAAATGGCGACCTACCAAAATCGTCACTTTGCTTCCCCGTCCATATAGGGGTGAGTATTTGACTTTGCCTTCGTCATAGTCAAGTGAAAACATTGAAAATGGAATTAGCATGCAAGAAAACCTACTATGGAGTAGGTTTTGTGCCTCCCTTGGGAGCAGACTCATAGAACTGCTCCTGAGGGGGGTAGGGTAGGCCCACCAAAAAGTGCACTTTTGGTTAGGTCGCCAATTTCTAACAAAAATGTGTCCCAACTACGTTTTTTTGGATGCTCTTTCCATTGGCAACATTCCTGATTGAAAATGGCGACCTACCAAAATCGTCACTTTGCTTCCCCGTCCATATAGGGGTGAGTATTTGACTTTGCCTTCGTCATAGTCAAGTGAAAACATTGAAAATGGAATTAGCATGCAAGAAAACCTACTATGGAGTAGGTTTTGTGCCTCCCTTGGGAGCAGACTCATAGAACTGCTCCTGAGGGGGGTAGGGTAGGCCCACCAAAAAGTGCACTTTTGGTTAGGTCGCCAATTTCTAACAAAAATGTGTCCCAACTACGTTTTTTTGGATGCTCTTTCCATTGGCAACATTCCTGATTGAAAATGGCGACCTACCAAAATCGTCACTTTGCTTCCCCGTCCATATAGGGGTGAGTATTTGACTTTGCCTTCGTCATAGTCAAGTGAAAACATTGAAAATGGAATTAGCATGCAAGAAAACCTACTATGGAGTAGGTTTTGTGCCTCCCTTGGGAGCAGACTCATAGAACTGCTCCTGAGGGGGGTAGGGTAGGCCCACCAAAAAGTGCACTTTTGGTTAGGTCGCCAATTTCTAACAAAAATGTGTCCCAACTACGTTTTTTTGGATGCTCTTTCCATTGGCAACATTCCTGATTGAAAATGGCGACCTACCAAAATCGTCACTTTGCTTCCCCGTCCATATAGGGGTGAGTATTTGACTTTGCCTTCGTCATAGTCAAGTGAAAACATTGAAAATGGAATTAGCATGCAAGAAAACCTACTATGGAGTAGGTTTTGTGCCTCCCTTGGGAGCAGACTCATAGAACTGCTCCTGAGGGGGGTAGGGTAGGCCCACCAAAAAGTGCACTTTTGGTTAGGTCGCCAATTTCTAACAAAAATGTGTCCCAACTACGTTTTTTTGGATGCTCTTTCCATTGGCAACATTCCTGATTGAAAATGGCGACCTACCAAAATCGTCACTCTGCTTCCCCGTCCATATAGGGGTGAGTATTTGACTTTGCCTTCGTCATAGTCAAGTGAAAACATTGAAAATGGAATTAGCATGCAAGAAAACCTACTATGGAGTAGGTTTTGTGCCTCCCTTGGGAGCAGACTCATAGAACTGCTCCTGAGGGGGGTAGGGTAGGCCCACCAAAAAGTGCACTTTTGGTTAGGTCGCCAATTTCTAACAAAAATGTGTCCCAACTACGTTTTTTTGGATGCTCTTTCCATTGGCAACATTCCTGATTGAAAATGGCGACCTACCAAAATCGTCACTTTGCTTCCCCGTCCATATAGGGGTGAGTATTTGACTTTGCCTTCGTCATAGTCAAGTGAAAACATTGAAAATGGAATTAGCATGCAAGAAAACCTACTATGGAGTAGGTTTTGTGCCTCCCTTGGGAGCAGACTCATAGAACTGCTCCTGAGGGGGGTAGGGTAGGCCCACCAAAAAGTGCACTTTTGGTTAGGTCGCCAATTTCTAACAAAAATGTGTCCCAACTACGTTTTTTTGGATGCTCTTTCCATTGGCAACATTCCTGATTGAAAATGGCGACCTACCAAAATCGTCACTTTGCTTCCCCGTCCATATAGGGGTGAGTATTTGACTTTGCCTTCGTCATAGTCAAGTGAAAACATTGAAAATGGAATTAGCATGCAAGAAAACCTACTATGGAGTAGGTTTTGTGCCTCCCTTGGGAGCAGACTCATAGAACTGCTCCTGAGGGGGGTAGGGTAGGCCCACCAAAAAGTGCACTTTTGGTTAGGTCGCCAATTTCTAACAAAAATGTGTCCCAACTACGTTTTTTTGGATGCTCTTTCCATTGGCAACATTCCTGATTGAAAATGGCGACCTACCAAAATCGTCACTTTGCTTCCCCGTCCATATAGGGGTGAGTATTTGACTTTGCCTTCGTCATAGTCAAGTGAAAACATTGAAAATGGAATTAGCATGCAAGAAAACCTACTATGGAGTAGGTTTTGTGCCTCCCTTGGGAGCAGACTCATAGAACTGCTCCTGAGGGGGGTAGGGTAGGCCCACCAAAAAGTGCACTTTTGGTTAGGTCGCCAATTTCTAACAAAAATGTGTCCCAACTACGTTTTTTTGGATGCTCTTTCCATTGGCAACATTCCTGATTGAAAATGGCGACCTACCAAAATCGTCACTTTGCTTCCCCGTCCATATAGGGGTGAGTATTTGACTTTGCCTTCGTCATAGTCAAGTGAAAACATTGAAAATGGAATTAGCATGCAAGAAAACCTACTATGGAGTAGGTTTTGTGCCTCCCTTGGGAGCAGACTCATAGAACTGCTCCTGAGGGGGGTAGGGTAGGCCCACCAAAAAGTGCACTTTTGGTTAGGTCGCCAATTTCTAACAAAAATGTGTCCCAACTACGTTTTTTTGGATGCTCTTTCCATTGGCAACATTCCTGATTGAAAATGGCGACCTACCAAAATCGTCACTTTGCTTCCCCGTCCATATAGGGGTGAGTATTTGACTTTGCCTTCGTCATAGTCAAGTGAAAACATTGAAAATGGAATTAGCATGCAAGAAAACCTACTATGGAGTAGGTTTTGTGCCTCCCTTGGGAGCAGACTCATAGAACTGCTCCTGAGGGGGGTAGGGTAGGCCCACCAAAAAGTGCACTTTTGGTTAGGTCGCCAATTTCTAACAAAAATGTGTCCCAACTACGTTTTTTTGGATGCTCTTTCCATTGGCAACATTCCTGATTGAAAATGGCGACCTACCAAAATCGTCACTTTGCTTCCCCGTCCATATAGGGGTGAGTATTTGACTTTGCCTTCGTCATAGTCAAGTGAAAACATTGAAAATGGAATTAGCATGCAAGAAAACCTACTATGGAGTAGGTTTTGTGCCTCCCTTGGGAGCAGACTCATAGAACTGCTCCTGAGGGGGGTAGGGTAGGCCCACCAAAAAGTGCACTTTTGGTTAGGTCGCCAATTTCTAACAAAAATGTGTCCCAACTACGTTTTTTTGGATGCTCTTTCCATTGGCAACATTCCTGATTGAAAATGGCGACCTACCAAAATCGTCACTTTGCTTCCCCGTCCATATAGGGGTGAGTATTTGACTTTGCCTTCGTCATAGTCAAGTGAAAACATTGAAAATGGAATTAGCATGCAAGAAAACCTACTATGGAGTAGGTTTTGTGCCTCCCTTGGGAGCAGACTCATAGAACTGCTCCTGAGGGGGGTAGGGTAGGCCCACCAAAAAGTGCACTTTTGGTTAGGTCGCCAATTTCTAACAAAAATGTGTCCCAACTACGTTTTTTTGGATGCTCTTTCCATTGGCAACATTCCTGATTGAAAATGGCGACCTACCAAAATCGTCACTTTGCTTCCCCGTCCATATAGGGGTGAGTATTTGACTTTGCCTTCGTCATAGTCAAGTGAAAACATTGAAAATGGAATTAGCATGCAAGAAAACCTACTATGGAGTAGGTTTTGTGCCTCCCTTGGGAGCAGACTCATAGAACTGCTCCTGAGGGGGGTAGGGTAGGCCCACCAAAAAGTGCACTTTTGGTTAGGTCGCCAATTTCTAACAAAAATGTGTCCCAACTACGTTTTTTTGGATGCTCTTTCCATTGGCAACATTCCTGATTGAAAATGGCGACCTACCAAAATCGTCACTTTGCTTCCCCGTCCATATAGGGGTGAGTATTTGACTTTGCCTTCGTCATAGTCAAGTGAAAACATTGAAAATGGAATTAGCATGCAAGAAAACCTACTATGGAGTAGGTTTTGTGCCTCCCTTGGGAGCAGACTCATAGAACTGCTCCTGAGGGGGGTAGGGGTAGGCCCACCAAAAAGTGCACTTTTGGTTAGGTCGCCAATTTCTAACAAAAATGTGTCCCAACTACGTTTTTTTGGATGCTCTTTCCATTGGCAACATTCCTGATTGAAAATGGCGACCTACCAAAATCGTCACTTTGCTTCCCCGTCCATATAGGGGTGAGTATTTGACTTTGCCTTCGTCATAGTCAAGTGAAAACATTGAAAATGGAATTAGCATGCAAGAAAACCTACTATGGAGTAGGTTTTGTGCTTCCCTTGGGAGCAGACTCATAGAACTGCTCCTGAGGGGGGTAGGGTAGGCCCACCAAAAAGTGCACTTTTGGTTAGGTCGCCAATTTCTAACAAAAATGTGTCCCAACTACGTTTTTTTGGATGCTCTTTCCATTGGCAACATTCCTGATTGAAAATGGCGACCTACCAAAATCGTCACTTTGCTTCCCCGTCCATATAGGGGTGAGTATTTGACTTTGCCTTCGTCATAGTCAAGTGAAAACATTGAAAATGGAATTAGCATGCAAGAAAACCTACTATGGAGTAGGTTTTGTGCCTCCCTTGGGAGCAGACTCATAGAACTGCTCCTGAGGGGGGTAGGGTAGGCCCACCAAAAAGTGCACTTTTGGTTAGGTCGCCAATTTCTAACAAAAATGTGTCCCAACTACGTTTTTTTTGGATGCTCTTTCCATTGGCAACATTCCTGATTGAAAATGACGACCTACCAAAATCGTCACTTTGCTTCCCCGTCCATATAGGGGTGAGTATTTGACTTTGCCTTCGTCATAGTCAAGTAAAAACATTGAAAATGGAATTAGCATGCAAGAAAACCTACTATGGAGTAGGTTTTGTGCCTCCCTTGGGAGCAGACTCATAGAACTGCTCCTGAGGGGGGTAGGGTAGGCCCACCAAAAAGTGCACTTTTGGTTAGGTCGCCCATTTCTAACAAAAATGTGTCCCAACTACGTTTTTTTGGATGCTCTTTCCATTGGCAACATTCCTGATTGAAAATGGCGACCTACCAAAATCGTCACTTTGCTTCCCCGTCCATATAGGGGTGAGTATTTGACTTTGCCTTCGTCATAGTCAAGTGAAAACATTGAAAATGGAATTAGCATGCAAGAAAACCTACTATGGAGTAGGCTTTGTGCCTCCCTTGGGAGCAGACTCATAGAACTGCTCCTGAGGGGGGTAGGGTAGGCCCACCAAAAAGTGCACTTTTGGTTAGGTCGCCAATTTCTAACAAAAATGTGTCCCAACTACGTTTTTTTGGATGCTCTTTCCATTGGCAACATTCCTGATTGAAAATGGCGACCTACCAAAATCGTCACTCTGCTTCCCCGTCCATATAGGGGTGAGTATTTGACTTTGCCTTCGTCATAGTCAAGTGAAAACATTGAAAATGGAATTAGCATGCAAGAAAACCTACTATGGAGTAGGTTTTGTGCCTCCCTTGGGAGCAGACTCATAGAACTGCTCCTGAGGGGGGTAGGGTAGGCCCACCAAAAAGTGCACTTTTGGTTAGGTCGCCAATTTCTAACAAAAATGTGTCCCAACTACGTTTTTTTGGATGCTCTTTCCATTGGCAACATTCCTGATTGAAAATGGCGACCTACCAAAATCGTCACTTTGCTTCCCCGTCCATATAGGGGTGAGTATTTGACTTTGCCTTCGTCATAGTCAAGTGAAAACATTGAAAATGGAATTAGCATGCAAGAAAACCTACTATGGAGTAGGTTTTGTGCCTCCCTTGGGAGCAGACTCATAGAACTGCTCCTGAGGGGGGTAGGGTAGGCCCACCAAAAAGTGCACTTTTGGTTAGGTCGCCAATTTCTAACAAAAATGTGTCCCAACTACGTTTTTTTGGATGCTCTTTCCATTGGCAACATTCCTGATTGAAAATGGCGACCTACCAAAATCGTCACTTTGCTTCCCCGTCCATATAGGGGTGAGTATTTGACTTTGCCTTCGTCATAGTCAAGTGAAAACATTGAAAATGGAATTAGCATGCAAGAAAACCTACTATGGAGTAGGTTTTGTGCCTCCCTTGGGAGCAGACTCATAGAACTGCTCCTGAGGGGGGTAGGGTAGGCCCACCAAAAAGTGCACTTTTGGTTAGGTCGCCAGTTTCTAACAAAAATGTGTCCCAACTACGTTTTTTTGGATGCTCTTTCCATTGGCAACATTCCTGATTGAAAATGGCGACCTACCAAAATCGTCACTTTGCTTCCCCGTCCATATAGGGGTGAGTATTTGACTTTGCCTTCGTCATAGTCAAGTGAAAACATTGAAAATGGAATTAGCATGCAAGAAAACCTACTATGGAGTAGGTTTTGTGCCTCCCTTGGGAGCAGACTCATAGAACTGCTCCTGAGGGGGGTAGGGTAGGCCCACCAAAAAGTGCACTTTTGGTTAGGTCGCCAATTTCTAACAAAAATGTGTCCCAACTACGTTTTTTTGGATGCTCTTTCCATTGGCAACATTCCTGATTGAAAATGGCGACCTACCAAAATCGTCACTTTGCTTCCCCGTCCATATAGGGGTGAGTATTTGACTTTGCCTTCGTCATAGTCAAGTAAAAACATTGAAAATGGCATTAGCATGCAAGAAAACCTACTATGGAGTAGGTTTTGTGCCTCCCTTGGGAGCAGACTCATAGAACTGCTCCTGAGGGGGGTAGGGTAGGCCCACCAAAAAGTGCACTTTTGGTTAGGTCGCCAATTTCTAACAAAAATGTGTCCCAACTACGTTTTTTTGGATGCTCTTTCCATTGGCAACATTCCTGATTGAAAATGGCGACCTACCAAAATCGTCACTTTGCTTCCCCGTCCATATAGGGGTGAGTATTTGACTTTGCCTTCGTCATAGTCAAGTGAAAACATTGAAAATGGAATTAGCATGCAAGAAAACCTACTATGGAGTAGGTTTTGTGCCTCCCTTGGGAGCAGACTCATAGAACTGCTCCTGAGGGGGGTAGGGTAGGCCCACCAAAAAGTGCACTTTTGGTTAGGTCGCCAATTTCTAACAAAAATGTGTCCCAACTACGTTTTTTTGGATGCTCTTTCCATTGGCAACATTCCTGATTGAAAATGGCGACCTACCAAAATCGTCACTTTGCTTCCCCGTCCATATAGGGGTGAGTATTTGACTTTGCCTTCGTCATAGTCAAGTGAAAACATTGAAAATGGAATTAGCATGCAAGAAAACCTACTATGGAGTAGGTTTTGTGCCTCCCTTGGGAGCAGACTCATAGAACTGCTCCTGAGGGGGGTAGGGTAGGCCCACCAAAAAGTGCACTTTTGGTTTAGGTCGCCCATTTCTAACAAAAATGTGTCCCAACTACGTTTTTTTGGATGCTCTTTCCATTGGCAACATTCCTGATTGAAAATGGCGACCTACCAAAATCGTCACTTTGCTTCCCCGTCCATATAGGGGTGAGTATTTGACTTTGCCTTCGTCATAGTCAAGTGAAAACATTGAAAATGGAATTAGCATGCAAGAAAACCTACTATGGAGTAGGCTTTGTGCCTCCCTTGGGAGCAGACTCATAGAACTGCTCCTGAGGGGGGTAGGGTAGGCCCACAAAAAAGTGCACTTTTGGTTAGGTCGCCAATTTCTAACAAAAATGTGTCCCAACTACGTTTTTTTGGATGCTCTTTCCATTGGCAACATTCCTGATTGAAAATGGCGACCTACCAAAATCGTCACTCTGCTTCCCCGTCCATATAGGGGTGAGTATTTGACTTTGCCTTCGTCATAGTCAAGTGAAAACATTGAAAATGGAATTAGCATGCAAGAAAACCTACTATGGAGTAGGTTTTGTGCCTCCCTTGGGAGCAGACTCATAGAACTGCTCCTGAGGGGGGTAGGGTAGGCCCACCAAAAAGTGCACTTTTGGTTAGGTCGCCAATTTCTAACAAAAATGTGTCCCAACTACGTTTGTTTGGATGCTCTTTCCATTGGCAACATTCCTGATTGAAAATGGCGACCTACCAAAATCGTCACTTTGCTTCCCCGTCCATATAGGGGTGAGTATTTGACTTTGCCTTCGTCATAGTCAAGTGAAAACATTGAAAATGGAATTAGCATGCAAGAAAACCTACTATGGAGTAGGTTTTGTGCCTCCCTTGGGAGCAGACTCATAGAACTGCTCCTGAGGGGGGTAGGGTAGGCCCACCAAAAAGTGCACTTTTGGTTAGGTCGCCAATTTCTAACAAAAATGTGTCCCAACTACGTTTTTTTGGATGCTCTTTCCATTGGCAACATTCCTGATTGAAAATGGCGACCTACCAAAATCGTCACTTTGCTTCCCCGTCCATATAGGGGTGAGTATTTGACTTTGCCTTCGTCATAGTCAAGTGAAAACATTGAAAATGGAATTAGCATGCAAGAAAACCTACTATGGAGTAGGTTTTGTGCCTCCCTTGGGAGCAGACTCATAGAACTGCTCCTGAGGGGGGTAGGGTAGGCCCACCAAAAAGTGCACTTTTGGTTAGGTCGCCAGTTTCTAACAAAAATGTGTCCCAACTACGTTTTTTTGGATGCTCTTTCCATTGGCAACATTCCTGATTGAAAATGGCGACCTACCAAAATCGTCACTTTGCTTCCCCGTCCATATAGGGGTGAGTATTTGACTTTGCCTTCGTCATAGTCAAGTGAAAACATTGAAAATGGAATTAGCATGCAAGAAAACCTACTATGGAGTAGGTTTTGTGCCTCCCTTGGGAGCAGACTCATAGAACTGCTCCTGAGGGGGGTAGGGTAGGCCCACCAAAAAGTGCACTTTTGGTTAGGTCGCCAATTTCTAACAAAAATGTGTCCCAACTACGTTTTTTTGGATGCTCTTTCCATTGGCAACATTCCTGATTGAAAATGGCGACCTACCAAAATCGTCACTTTGCTTCCCCGTCCCTATAGGGGTGAGTATTTGACTTTGCCTTCGTCATAGTCAAGTAAAAACATTGAAAATGGCATTAGCATGCAAGAAAACCTACTATGGAGTAGGTTTTGTGCCTCCCTTGGGAGCAGACTCATAGAACTGCTCCTGAGGGGGGTAGGGTAGGCCCACCAAAAAGTGCACTTTTGGTTAGGTCGCCAATTTCTAACAAAAATGTGTCCCAACTACGTTTTTTTGGATGCTCTTTCCATTGGCAACATTCCTGATTGAAAATGGCGACCTACCAAAATCGTCACTTTGCTTCCCCGTCCATATAGGGGTGAGTATTTGACTTTGCCTTCGTCATAGTCAAGTGAAAACATTGAAAATGGAATTAGCATGCAAGAAAACCTACTATGGAGTAGGTTTTGTGCCTCCCTTGGGAGCAGACTCATAGAACTGCTCCTGAGGGGGGTAGGGTAGGCCCACCAAAAAGTGCACTTTTGGTTAGGTCGCCAATTTCTAACAAAAATGTGTCCCAACTACGTTTTTTTGGATGCTCTTTCCATTGGCAACATTCCTGATTGAAAATGGCGACCTACCAAAATCGTCACTTTGCTTCCCCGTCCATATAGGGGTGAGTATTTGACTTTGCCTTCGTCATAGTCAAGTGAAAACATTGAAAATGGAATTAGCATGCAAGAAAACCTACTATGGAGTAGGTTTTGTGCCTCCCTTGGGAGCAGACTCATAGAACTGCTCCTGAGGGGGGTAGGGTAGGCCCACCAAAAAGTGCACTTTTGGTTAGGTCGCCAATTTCTAACAAAAATGTGTCCCAACTACGTTTTTTTGGATGCTCTTTCCATTGGCAACATTCCTGATTGAAAATGGCGACCTACCAAAATCGTCACTTTGCTTCCCCGTCCATATAGGGGTGAGTATTTGACTTTGCCTTCGTCATAGTCAAGTGAAAACATTGAAAATGGAATTAGCATGCAAGAAAACCTACTATGGAGTAGGTTTTGTGCCTCCCTTGGGAGCAGACTCATAGAACTGCTCCTGAGGGGGGTAGGGTAGGCCCACCAAAAAGTGCACTTTTGGTTAGGTCGCCAATTTCTAACAAAAATGTGTCCCAACTACGTTTTTTTTGGATGCTCTTTCCATTGGCAACATTCCTGATTGAAAATGGCGACCTACCAAAATCGTCACTTTGCTTCCCCGTCAATATAGGGGTGAGTATTTGACTTTGCCTTCGTCATAGTCAAGTAAAAACATTGAAAATGGAATTAGCATGCAAGAAAACCTACTATGGAGTAGGTTTTGTGCCTCCCTTGGGAGCAGACTCATAGAACTGCTCCTGAGGGGGGTAGGGTAGGCCCACCAAAAAGTGCACTTTTGGTTAGGTCGCCAATTTCTAACAAAAATGTGTCCCAACTACGTTTTTTTGGATGCTCTTTCCATTGGCAACATTCCTGATTGAAAATGGCGACCTACCAAAATCGTCACTTTGCTTCCCCGTCCATATAGGGGTGAGTATTTGACTTTGACTTTGCCTTCGTCATAGTCAAGTGAAAACATTGAAAATGGAATTAGCATGCAAGAAAACCTACTATGGAGTAGGTTTTGTGCCTCCCTTGGGAGCAGACTCATAGAACTGCTCCTGAGGGGGGTAGGGTAGGCCCACCAAAAAGTGCACTTTTGGTTAGGTCGCCAATTTCTAACAAAAATGTGTCCCAACTACGTTTTTTTGGATGCTCTTTCCATTGGCAACATTCCTGATTGAAAATGGCGACCTACCAAAATCGTCACTTTGCTTCCCCGTCCATATAGGGGTGAGTATTTGACTTTGCCTTCGTCATAGTCAAGTGAAAACATTGAAAATGGAATTAGCATGCAAGAAAACCTACTATGGAGTAGGTTTTGTGCCTCCCTTGGGAGCAGACTCATAGAACTGCTCCTGAGGGGGGTAGGGTAGGCCCACCAAAAAGTGCACTTTTGGTTAGGTCGCCAATTTCTAACAAAAATGTGTCCCAACTACGTTTTTTTGGATGCTCTTTCCATTGGCAACATTCCTGATTGAAAATGGCGACCTACCAAAATCGTCACTTTGCTTCCCCGTCCATATAGGGGTGAGTATTTGACTTTGCCTTCGTCATAGTCAAGTGAAAACATTGAAAATGGAATTAGCATGCAAGAAAACCTACTATGGAGTAGGTTTTGTGCCTCCCTTGGGAGCAGACTCATAGAACTGCTCCTGAGGGGGGTAGAGTAGGCCCACCAAAAAGTGCACTTTTGGTTAGGTCGCCAATTTCTAACAAAAATGTGTCCCAACTACGTTTTTTTGGATGCTCTTTCCATTGGCAACATTCCTGATTGAAAATGGCGACCTACCAAAATCGTCACTTTGCTTCCCCGTCCATATAGGGGTGAGTATTTGACTTTGCCTTCGTCATAGTCAAGTGAAAACATTGAAAATGGAATTAGCATGCAAGAAAACCTACTATGGAGTAGGTTTTGTGCCTCCCTTGGGAGCAGACTCATAGAACTGCTCCTGAGGGGGGTAGGGTAGGCCCACCAAAAAGTGCACTTTTGGTTAGGTCGCCAATTTCTAACAAAAATGTGTCCCAACTACGTTTTTTTGGATGCTCTTTCCATTGGCAACATTCCTGATTGAAAATGGCGACCTACCAAAATCGTCACTTTGCTTCCCCGTCCATATAGGGGTGAGTATTTGACTTTGCCTTCGTCATAGTCAAGTGAAAACATTGAAAATGGAATTAGCATGCAAGAAAACCTACTATGGAGTAGGTTTTGTGCCTCCCTTGGGAGCAGACTCATAGAACTGCTCCTGAGGGGGGTAGGGTAGGCCCACCAAAAAGTGCACTTTTGGTTAGGTCGCCAATTTCTAACAAAAATGTGTCCCAACTACGTTTTTTTGGATGCTCTTTCCATTGGCAACATTCCTGATTGAAAATGGCGACCTACCAAAATCGTCACTTTGCTTCCCCGTCCATATAGGGGTGAGTATTTGACTTTGCCTTCGTCATAGTCAAGTCAAAACATTGAAAATGGAATTAGCATGCAAGAAAACCTACTATGGAGTAGGTTTTGTGCCTCCCTTGGGAGCAGACTCATAGAACTGCTCCTGAGGGGGGTAGGGTAGGCCCACCAAAAAGTGCACTTTTGGTTAGGTCGCCAATTTCTAACAAAAATGTGTCCCAACTACGTTTTTTTGGATGCTCTTTCCATTGGCAACATTCCTGATTGAAAATGGCGACCTACCAAAATCGTCACTTTGCTTCCCCGTCCATATAGGGGTGAGTATTTGACTTTGCCTTCGTCATAGTCAAGTGAAAACATTGAAAATGGAATTAGCATGCAAGAAAACCTACTATGGAGTAGGTTTTGTGCCTCCCTTGGGAGCAGACTCATAGAACTGCTCCTGAGGGGGGTAGGGTAGGCCCACCAAAAAGTGCACTTTTGGTTAGGTCGCCAGTTTCTAACAAAAATGTGTCCCAACTACGTTTTTTTGGATGCTCTTTCCATTGGCAACATTCCTGATTGAAAATGGCGACCTACCAAAATCGTCACTTTGCTTCCCCGTCCATATAGGGGTGAGTATTTGACTTTGCCTTCGTCATAGTCAAGTGAAAACATTGAAAATGGAATTAGCATGCAAGAAAACCTACTATGGAGTAGGTTTTGTGCCTCCCTTGGGAGCAGACTCATAGAACTGCTCCTGAGGGGGGTAGGGTAGGCCCACCAAAAAGTGCACTTTTGGTTAGGTCGCCAATTTCTAACAAAAATGTGTCCCAACTACGTTTTTTTGGATGCTCTTTCCATTGGCAACATTCCTGATTGAAAATGGCGACCTACCAAAATCGTCACTTTGCTTCCCCGTCCATATAGGGGTGAGTATTTGACTTTGCCTTCGTCATAGTCAAGTAAAAACATTGAAAATGGCATTAGCATGCAAGAAAACCTACTATGGAGTAGGTTTTGTGCCTCCCTTGGGAGCAGACTCATAGAACTGCTCCTGAGGGGGGTAGGGTAGGCCCACCAAAAAGTGCACTTTTGGTTAGGTCGCCAATTTCTAACAAAAATGTGTCCCAACTACGTTTTTTTGGATGCTCTTTCCATTGGCAACATTCCTGATTGAAAATGGCGACCTACCAAAATCGTCACTTTGCTTCCCCGTCCATATAGGGGTGAGTATTTGACTTTGCCTTCGTCATAGTCAAGTGAAAACATTGAAAATGGAATTAGCATGCAAGAAAACCTACTATGGAGTAGGATTTGTGCCTCCCTTGGGAGCAGACTCATAGAACTGCTCCTGAGGGGGGTAGGGTAGGCCCACCAAAAAGTGCACTTTTGGTTAGGTCGCCAATTTCTAACAAAAATGTGTCCCAACTACGTTTTTTTGGATGCTCTTTCCATTGGCAACATTCCTGATTGAAAATGGCGACCTACCAAAATCGTCACTTTGCTTCCCCGTCCATATAGGGGTGAGTATTTGACTTTGCCTTCGTCATAGTCAAGTGAAAACATTGAAAATGGAATTAGCATGCAAGAAAACCTACTATGGAGTAGGTTTTGTGCCTCCCTTGGGAGCAGACTCATAGAACTGCTCCTGAGGGGGGTAGGGTAGGCCCACCAAAAAGTGCACTTTTGGTTAGGTCGCCAATTTCTAACAAAAATGTGTCCCAACTACGTTTTTTTTGGATGCTCTTTCCATTGGCAACATTCCTGATTGAAAATGGCGACCTACCAAAATCGTCACTTTGCTTCCCCGTCCATATAGGGGTGAGTATTTGACTTTGCCTTCGTCATAGTCAAGTGAAAACATTGAAAATGGAATTAGCATGCAAGAAAACCTACTATGGAGTAGGTTTTGTGCCTCCCTTGGGAGCAGACTCATAGAACTGCTCCTGAGGGGGGTAGGGTAGGCCCACCAAAAAGTGCACTTTTGGTTAGGTCGCCAATTTCTAACAAAAATGTGTCCCAACTACGTTTTTTTATATGCTCTTTCCATTGGCAACATTCCTGATTGAAAATGGCGACCTACCAAAATCGTCACTTTGCTTCCCCGTCCATATAGGGGTGAGTATTTGACTTTGCCTTCGTCATAGTCAAGTGAAAACATTGAAAATGGAATTAGCATGCAAGAAAACCTACTATGGAGTAGGTTTTGTGCCTCCCTTGGGAGCAGACTCATAGAACTGCTCCTGAGGGGGGTAGGGTAGGCCCACCAAAAAGTGCACTTTTGGTTAGGTCGCCAATTTCTAACAAAAATGTGTCCCAACTACGTTTTTTTGGATGCTCTTTCCATTGGCAACATTCCTGATTGAAAATGGCGACCTACCAAAATCGTCACTTTGCTTCCCCGTCAATATAGGGGTAAGTATTTGACTTTGCCTTCGTCATAGTCAAGTAAAAACATTGAAAATGGAATTAGCATGCAAGAAAACCTACTATGGAGTAGGTTTTGTGCCTCCCTTGGGAGCAGACTTATAGAACTGCTCCTGAGGGGGGTAGGGTAGGCCCACCAAAAAGTGCACTTTTGGTTAGGTCGCCAATTTCTAACAAAAATGTGTCCCAACTACGTTTTTTTGGATGCTCTTTCCATTGGCAACATTCCTGATTGAAAATGGCGACCTACCAAAATCGTCACTTTGCTTCCCCGTCCATATAGGGGTGAGTATTTGACTTTGCCTTCGTCATAGTCAAGTGAAAACATTGAAAATGGAATTAGCATGCAAGAAAACCTACTATGGAGTAGGTTTTGTGCCTCCCTTGGGAGCAGACTCATAGAACTGCTCCTGAGGGGGGTAGGGTAGGCCCACCAAAAAGTGCACTTTTGGTTAGGTCGCCAATTTCTAACAAAAATGTGTCCCAACTACGTTTTTTTGGATGCTCTTTCCATTGGCAACATTCCTGATTGAAAATGGCGACCTACCAAAATCGTCACTCTGCTTCCCCGTCCATATAGGGGTGAGTATTTGACTTTGCCTTCGTCATAGTCAAGTGAAAACATTGAAAATGGAATTAGCATGCAAGAAAACCTACTATGGAGTAGGTTTTGTGCCTCCCTTGGGAGCAGACTCATAGAACTGCTCCTGAGGGGGGTAGGGTAGGCCCACCAAAAAGTGCACTTTTGGTTAGGTCGCCAATTTCTAACAAAAATGTGTCCCAACTACGTTTTTTTATATGCTCTTTCCATTGGCAACATTCCTGATTGAAAATGGCGACCTACCAAAATCGTCACTTTGCTTCCCCGTCCATATAGGGGTGAGTATTTGACTTTGCCTTCGTCATAGTCAAGTGAAAACATTGAAAATGGAATTAGCATGCAAGAAAACCTACTATGGAGTAGGTTTTGTGCCTCCCTTGGGAGCAGACTCATAGAACTGCTCCTGAGGGGGGTAGGGTAGGCCCACCAAAAAGTGCACTTTTGGTTAGGTCGCCAATTTCTAACAAAAATGTGTCCCAACTACGTTTTTTTGGATGCTCTTTCCATTGGCAACATTCCTGATTGAAAATGGCGACCTACCAAAATCGTCACTTTGCTTCCCCGTCAATATAGGGGTAAGTATTTGACTTTGCCTTCGTCATAGTCAAGTAAAAACATTGAAAATGGAATTAGCATGCAAGAAAACCTACTATGGAGTAGGTTTTGTGCCTCCCTTGGGAGCAGACTTATAGAACTGCTCCTGAGGGGGGTAGGGTAGGCCCACCAAAAAGTGCACTTTTGGTTAGGTCGCCAATTTCTAACAAAAATGTGTCCCAACTACGTTTTTTTGGATGCTCTTTCCATTGGCAACATTCCTGATTGAAAATGGCGACCTACCAAAATCGTCACTTTGCTTCCCCGTCCATATAGGGGTGAGTATTTGACTTTGCCTTCGTCATAGTCAAGTGAAAACATTGAAAATGGAATTAGCATGCAAGAAAACCTACTATGGAGTAGGTTTTGTGCCTCCCTTGGGAGCAGACTCATAGAACTGCTCCTGAGGGGGGTAGGGTAGGCCCACCAAAAAGTGCACTTTTGGTTAGGTCGCCAATTTCTAACAAAAATGTGTCCCAACTACGTTTTTTTGGATGCTCTTTCCATTGGCAACATTCCTGATTGAAAATGGCGACCTACCAAAATCGTCACTCTGCTTCCCCGTCCATATAGGGGTGAGTATTTGACTTTGCCTTCGTCATAGTCAAGTGAAAACATTGAAAATGGAATTAGCATGCAAGAAAACCTACTATGGAGTAGGTTTTGTGCCTCCCTTGGGAGCAGACTCATAGAACTGCTCCTGAGGGGGGTAGGGTAGGCCCACCAAAAAGTGCACTTTTGGTTAGGTCGCCAATTTCTAACAAAAATGTGTCCCAACTACGTTTTTTTGGATGCTCTTTCCATTGGCAACATTCCTGATTGAAAATGGCGACCTACCAAAATCGTCACTTTGCTTCCCCGTCCATATAGGGGTGAGTATTTGACTTTGCCTTCGTCATAGTCAAGTGAAAACATTGAAAATGGAATTAGCATGCAAGAAAACCTACTATGGAGTAGGTTTTGTGCCTCCCTTGGGAGCAGACTCATAGAACTGCTCCTGAGGGGGGTAGGGTAGGCCCACCAAAAAGTGCACTTTTGGTTAGGTCGCCAATTTCTAACAAAAATGTGTCCCAACTACGTTTTTTTGGATGCTCTTTCCATTGGCAACATTCCTGATTGAAAATGGCGACCTACCAAAATCGTCACTTTGCTTCCCCGTCCATATAGGGGTGAGTATTTGACTTTGCCTTCGTCATAGTCAAGTGAAAACATTGAAAATGGAATTAGCATGCAAGAAAACCTACTATGGAGTAGGTTTTGTGCCTCCCTTGGGAGCAGACTCATAGAACTGCTCCTGAGGGGGGTAGGGTAGGCCCACCAAAAAGTGCACTTTTGGTTAGGTCGCCAGTTTCTAACAAAAATGTGTCCCAACTACGTTTTTTTGGATGCTCTTTCCATTGGCAACATTCCTGATTGAAAATGGCGACCTACCAAAATCGTCACTTTGCTTCCCCGTCCATATAGGGGTGAGTATTTGACTTTGCCTTCGTCATAGTCAAGTGAAAACATTGAAAATGGAATTAGCATGCAAGAAAACCTACTATGGAGTAGGTTTTGTGCCTCCCTTGGGAGCAGACTCATAGAACTGCTCCTGAGGGGGGTAGGGTAGGCCCACCAAAAAGTGCACTTTTGGTTAGGTCGCCAATTTCTAACAAAAATGTGTCCCAACTACGTTTTTTTGGATGCTCTTTCCATTGGCAACATTCCTGATTGAAAATGGCGACCTACCAAAATCGTCACTTTGCTTCCCCGTCCATATAGGGGTGAGTATTTGACTTTGCCTTCGTCATAGTCAAGTGAAAACATTGAAAATGGAATTAGCATGCAAGAAAACCTACTATGGAGTAGGTTTTGTGCCTCCCTTGGGAGCAGACTCATAGAACTGCTCCTGAGGGGGGTAGGGTAGGCCCACCAAAAAGTGCACTTTTGGTTAGGTCGCCAATTTCTAACAAAAATGTGTCCCAACTACGTTTTTTTGGATGCTCTTTCCATTGGCAACATTCCTGATTGAAAATGGCGACCTACCAAAATCGTCACTTTGCTTCCCCGTCCATATAGGGGTGAGTATTTGACTTTGCCTTCGTCATAGTCAAGTGAAAACATTGAAAATGGAATTAGCATGCAAGAAAACCTACTATGGAGTAGGTTTTGTGCCTCCCTTGGGAGCAGACTCATAGAACTGCTCCTGAGGGGGGTAGGGTAGGCCCACCAAAAAGTGCACTTTTGGTTAGGTCGCCAATTTCTAACAAAAATGTGTCCCAACTACGTTTTTTTGGATGCTCTTTCCATTGGCAACATTCCTGATTGAAAATGGCGACCTACCAAAATCGTCACTTTGCTTCCCCGTCCATATAGGGGTGAGTATTTGACTTTGCCTTCGTCATAGTCAAGTGAAAACATTGAAAATGGAATTAGCATGCAAGAAAACCTACTATGGAGTAGGTTTTGTGCCTCCCTTGGGAGCAGACTCATAGAACTGCTCCTGAGGGGGGTAGGGTAGGCCCACCAAAAAGTGCACTTTTGGTTAGGTCGCCAATTTCTAACAAAAATGTGTCCCAACTACGTTTTTTTTGGATGCTCTTTCCATTGGCAACATTCCTGATTGAAAATGGCGACCTACCAAAATCGTCACTTTGCTTCCCCGTCCATATAGGGGTGAGTATTTGACTTTGCCTTCGTCATAGTCAAGTGAAAACATTGAAAATGGAATTAGCATGCAAGAAAACCTACTATGGAGTAGGTTTTGTGCCTCCCTTGGGAGCAGACTCATAGAACTGCTCCTGAGGGGGGTAGGGTAGGCCCACCAAAAAGTGCACTTTTGGTTAGGTCGCCAATTTCTAACAAAAATGTGTCCCAACTACGTTTTTTTATATGCTCTTTCCATTGGCAACATTCCTGATTGAAAATGGCGACCTACCAAAATCGTCACTTTGCTTCCCCGTCCATATAGGGGTGAGTATTTGACTTTGCCTTCGTCATAGTCAAGTGAAAACATTGAAAATGGAATTAGCATGCAAGAAAACCTACTATGGAGTAGGTTTTGTGCCTCCCTTGGGAGCAGACTCATAGAACTGCTCCTGAGGGGGGTAGGGTAGGCCCACCAAAAAGTGCACTTTTGGTTAGGTCGCCAATTTCTAACAAAAATGTGTCCCAACTACGTTTTTTTGGATGCTCTTTCCATTGGCAACATTCCTGATTGAAAATGGCGACCTACCAAAATCGTCACTTTGCTTCCCCGTCCATATAGGGGTGAGTATTTGACTTTGCCTTCGTCATAGTCAAGTGAAAACATTGAAAATGGAATTAGCATGCAAGAAAACCTACTATGGAGTAGGTTTTGTGCCTCCCTTGGGAGCAGACTCATAGAACTGCTCCTGAGGGGGGTAGGGTAGGCCCACCAAAAAGTGCACTTTTGGTTAGGTCGCCAATTTCTAACAAAAATGTGTCCCAACTACGTTTTTTTGGATGCTCTTTCCATTGGCAACATTCCTGATTGAAAATGGCGACCTACCAAAATCGTCACTTTGCTTCCCCGTCCATATAGGGGTGAGTATTTGACTTTGCCTTCGTCATAGTCAAGTGAAAACATTGAAAATGGAATTAGCATGCAAGAAAACCTACTATGGAGTAGGTTTTGTGCCTCCCTTGGGAGCAGACTCATAGAACTGCTCCTGAGGGGGGTAGGGTAGGCCCACCAAAAAGTGCACTTTTGGTTAGGTCGCCAATTTCTAACAAAAATGTGTCCCAACTACGTTTTTTTTGGATGCTCTTTCCATTGGCAACATTCCTGATTGAAAATGGCGACCTACCAAAATCGTCACTTTGCTTCCCCGTCCATATAGGGGTGAGTATTTGACTTTGCCTTCGTCATAGTCAAGTGAAAACATTGAAAATGGAATTAGCATGCAAGAAAACCTACTATGGAGTAGGTTTTGTGCCTCCCTTGGGAGCAGACTCATAGAACTGCTCCTGAGGGGGGTAGGGTAGGCCCACCAAAAAGTGCACTTTTGGTTAGGTCGCCAATTTCTAACAAAAATGTGTCCACACTACGTTTTGTTTTGATGCTCTTTCCATTGGCAACATTCCTGATTGAAAATGGCGACCTACCAAAATCGTCACTTTGCTTCCCCGTCCATATAGGGGTGAGTATTTGACTTTGCCTTCGTCATAGTCAAGTGAAAACATTGAAAATGGAATTAGCATGCAAGAAAACCTACTATGGAGTAGGTTTTGTGCCTCCCTTGGGAGCAGACTCATAGAACTGCTCCTGAGGGGGGTAGGGTAGGCCCACCAAAAAGTGCACTTTTGGTTAGGTCGCCAATTTCTAACAAAAATGTGTCCCAACTACGTTTTTTTGGATGCTCTTTCCATTGGCAACATTCCTGATTGAAAATGGCGACCTACCAAAATCGTCACTTTGCTTCCCCGTCCATATAGGGGTGAGTATTTGACTTTGCCTTCGTCATAGTCAAGTGAAAACATTGAAAATGGAATTAGCATGCAAGAAAACCTACTATGGAGTAGGTTTTGTGCCTCCCTTGGGAGCAGACTCATAGAACTGCTCCTGAGGGGGGTAGGGTAGGCCCACCAAAAAGTGCACTTTTGGTTAGGTCGCCAATTTCTAACAAAAATGTGTCCCAACTACGTTTTTTTTGGATGCTCTTTCCATTGGCAACATTCCTGATTGAAAATGGCGACCTACCAAAATCGTCACTTTGCTTCCCCGTCCATATAGGGGTGAGTATTTGACTTTGCCTTCGTCATAGTCAAGTGAAAACATTGAAAATGGAATTAGCATGCAAGAAAACCTACTATGGAGTAGGTTTTGTGCCTCCCTTGGGAGCAGACTCATAGAACTGCTCCTGAGGGGGGTAGGGTAGGCCCACCAAAAAGTGCACTTTTGGTTAGGTCGCCAATTTCTAACAAAAATGTGTCCCAACTACGTTTTTTTATATGCTCTTTCCATTGGCAACATTCCTGATTGAAAATGGCGACCTACCAAAATCGTCACTTTGCTTCCCCGTCCATATAGGGGTGAGTATTTGACTTTGCCTTCGTCATAGTCAAGTGAAAACATTGAAAATGGAATTAGCATGCAAGAAAACCTACTATGGAGTAGGTTTTGTGCCTCCCTTGGGAGCAGACTCATAGAACTGCTCCTGAGGGGGGTAGGGTAGGCCCACCAAAAAGTGCACTTTTGGTTAGGTCGCCAATTTCTAACAAAAATGTGTCCCAACTACGTTTTTTTGGATGCTCTTTCCATTGGCAACATTCCTGATTGAAAATGGCGACCTACCAAAATCGTCACTTTGCTTCCCCGTCCATATAGGGGTGAGTATTTGACTTTGCCTTCGTCATAGTCAAGTGAAAACATTGAAAATGGAATTAGCATGCAAGAAAACCTACTATGGAGTAGGTTTTGTGCCTCCCTTGGGAGCAGACTCATAGAACTGCTCCTGAGGGGGGTAGGGTAGGCCCACCAAAAAGTGCACTTTTGGTTAGGTCGCCAATTTCTAACAAAAATGTGTCCCAACTACGTTTTTTTGGATGCTCTTTCCATTGGCAACATTCCTGATTGAAAATGGCGACCTACCAAAATCGTCACTTTGCTTCCCCGTCCATATAGGGGTGAGTATTTGACTTTGCCTTCGTCATAGTCAAGTGAAAACATTGAAAATGGAATTAGCATGCAAGAAAACCTACTATGGAGTAGGTTTTGTGCCTCCCTTGGGAGCAGACTCATAGAACTGCTCCTGAGGGGGGTAGGGTAGGCCCACCAAAAAGTGCACTTTTGGTTAGGTCGCCAATTTCTAACAAAAATGTGTCCCAACTACGTTTTTTTTGGATGCTCTTTCCATTGGCAACATTCCTGATTGAAAATGGCGACCTACCAAAATCGTCACTTTGCTTCCCCGTCCATATAGGGGTGAGTATTTGACTTTGCCTTCGTCATAGTCAAGTGAAAACATTGAAAATGGAATTAGCATGCAAGAAAACCTACTATGGAGTAGGTTTTGTGCCTCCCTTGGGAGCAGACTCATAGAACTGCTCCTGAGGGGGGTAGGGTAGGCCCACCAAAAAGTGCACTTTTGGTTAGGTCGCCAATTTCTAACAAAAATGTGTCCCAACTACGTTTTTTTGGATGCTCTTTCCATTGGCAACATTCCTGATTGAAAATGGCGACCTACCAAAATCGTCACTTTGCTTCCCCGTCCATATAGGGGTGAGTATTTGACTTTGCCTTCGTCATAGTCAAGTGAAAACATTGAAAATGGAATTAGCATGCAAGAAAACCTACTATGGAGTAGGTTTTGTGCTTCCCTTGGGAGCAGACTCATAGAACTGCTCCTGAGGGGGGTAGGGTAGGTCCACCAAAAAGTGCACTTTTGGTTAGGTCGCCAATTTCTAACAAAAATGTGTCCCAACTACGTTTTTTTGGATGCTCTTTCCATTGGCAACATTCCTGATTGAAAATGGCGACCTACCAAAATCGTCACTTTGCTTCCCCGTCCATATAGGGGTGAGTATTTGACTTTGCCTTCGTCATAGTCAAGTGAAAACATTGAAAATGGAATTAGCATGCAAGAAAACCTACTATGGAGTAGGTTTTGTGCTTCCCTTGGGAGCAGACTCATAGAACTGCTCCTGAGGGGGGTAGGGTAGGCCCACCAAAAAGTGCACTTTTGGTTAGGTCGCCAATTTCTAACAAAAATGTGTCCCAACTACGTTTTTTTGGATGCTCTTTCCATTGGCAACATTCCTGATTGAAAATGGCGACCTACCAAAATCGTCACTTTGCTTCCCCGTCCATATAGGGGTGAGTATTTGACTTTGCCTTCGTCATAGTCAAGTGAAAACATTGAAAATGGAATTAGCATGCAAGAAAACCTACTATGGAGTAGGTTTTGTGCCTCCCTTGGGAGCAGACTCATAGAACTGCTCCTGAGGGGGGTAGGGTAGGCCCACCAAAAAGTGCACTTTTGGTTAGGTCGCCAATTTCTAACAAAAATGTGTCCCAACTACGTTTTTTTTGGATGCTCTTTCCATTGGCAACATTCCTGATTGAAAATGGCGACCTACCAAAATCGTCACTTTGCTTCCCCGTCCATATAGGGGTGAGTATTTGACTTTGCCTTCGTCATAGTCAAGTAAAAACATTGAAAATGGAATTAGCATGCAAGAAAACCTACTATGGAGTAGGTTTTGTGCCTCCCTTGGGAGCAGACTCATAGAACTGCTCCTGAGGGGGGTAGGGTAGGCCCACCAAAAAGTGCACTTTTGGTTAGGTCGCCCATTTCTAACAAAAATGTGTCCCAACTACGTTTTTTTGGATGCTCTTTCCATTGGCAACATTCCTGATTGAAAATGGCGACCTACCAAAATCGTCACTTTGCTTCCCCGTCCATATAGGGGTGAGTATTTGACTTTGCCTTCGTCATAGTCAAGTGAAAACATTGAAAATGGAATTAGCATGCAAGAAAACCTACTATGGAGTAGGCTTTGTGCCTCCCTTGGGAGCAGACTCATAGAACTGCTCCTGAGGGGGGTAGGGTAGGCCCACAAAAAAGTGCACTTTTGGTTAGGTCGCCAATTTCTAACAAAAATGTGTCCCAACTACGTTTTTTTGGATGCTCTTTCCATTGGCAACATTCCTGATTGAAAATGGCGACCTACCAAAATCGTCACTCTGCTTCCCCGTCCATATAGGGGTGAGTATTTGACTTTGCCTTCGTCATAGTCAAGTGAAAACATTGAAAATGGAATTAGCATGCAAGAAAACCTACTATGGAGTAGGTTTTGTGCCTCCCTTGGGAGCAGACTCATAGAACTGCTCCTGAGGGGGGTAGGGTAGGCCCACCAAAAAGTGCACTTTTGGTTAGGTCGCCAATTTCTAACAAAAATGTGTCCCAACTACGTTTTTTTTGGATGCTCTTTCCATTGGCAACATTCCTGATTGAAAATGGCGACCTACCAAAATCGTCACTTTGCTTCCCCGTCCATATAGGGGTGAGTATTTGACTTTGCCTTCGTCATAGTCAAGTAAAAACATTGAAAATGGAATTAGCATGCAAGAAAACCTACTATGGAGTAGGTTTTGTGCCTCCCTTGGGAGCAGACTCATAGAACTGCTCCTGAGGGGGGTAGGGTAGGCCCACCAAAAAGTGCACTTTTGGTTAGGTCGCCCATTTCTAACAAAAATGTGTCCCAACTACGTTTTTTTGGATGCTCTTTCCATTGGCAACATTCCTGATTGAAAATGGCGACCTACCAAAATCGTCACTTTGCTTCCCCGTCCATATAGGGGTGAGTATTTGACTTTGCCTTCGTCATAGTCAAGTGAAAACATTGAAAATGGAATTAGCATGCAAGAAAACCTACTATGGAGTAGGCTTTGTGCCTCCCTTGGGAGCAGACTCATAGAACTGCTCCTGAGGGGGGTAGGGTAGGCCCACAAAAAAGTGCACTTTTGGTTAGGTCGCCAATTTCTAACAAAAATGTGTCCCAACTACGTTTTTTTGGATGCTCTTTCCATTGGCAACATTCCTGATTGAAAATGGCGACCTACCAAAATCGTCACTCTGCTTCCCCGTCCATATAGGGGTGAGTATTTGACTTTGCCTTCGTCATAGTCAAGTGAAAACATTGAAAATGGAATTAGCATGCAAGAAAACCTACTATGGAGTAGGTTTTGTGCCTCCCTTGGGAGCAGACTCATAGAACTGCTCCTGAGGGGGGTAGGGTAGGCCCACCAAAAAGTGCACTTTTGGTTAGGTCGCCAATTTCTAACAAAAATGTGTCCCAACTACGTTTGTTTGGATGCTCTTTCCATTGGCAACATTCCTGATTGAAAATGGCGACCTACCAAAATCGTCACTTTGCTTCCCCGTCCATATAGGGGTGAGTATTTGACTTTGCCTTCGTCATAGTCAAGTGAAAACATTGAAAATGGAATTAGCATGCAAGAAAACCTACTATGGAGTAGGTTTTGTGCCTCCCTTGGGAGCAGACTCATAGAACTGCTCCTGAGGGGGGTAGGGTAGGCCCACCAAAAAGTGCACTTTTGGTTAGGTCGCCAATTTCTAACAAAAATGTGTCCCAACTACGTTTTTTTGGATGCTCTTTCCATTGGCAACATTCCTGATTGAAAATGGCGACCTACCAAAATCGTCACTTTGCTTCCCCGTCCATATAGGGGTGAGTATTTGACTTTGCCTTCGTCATAGTCAAGTGAAAACATTGAAAATGGAATTAGCATGCAAGAAAACCTACTATGGAGTAGGTTTTGTGCCTCCCTTGGGAGCAGACTCATAGAACTGCTCCTGAGGGGGGTAGGGTAGGCCCACCAAAAAGTGCACTTTTGGTTAGGTCGCCAGTTTCTAACAAAAATGTGTCCCAACTACGTTTTTTTGGATGCTCTTTCCATTGGCAACATTCCTGATTGAAAATGGCGACCTACCAAAATCGTCACTTTGCTTCCCCGTCCATATAGGGGTGAGTATTTGACTTTGCCTTCGTCATAGTCAAGTGAAAACATTGAAAATGGAATTAGCATGCAAGAAAACCTACTATGGAGTAGGTTTTGTGCCTCCCTTGGGAGCAGACTCATAGAACTGCTCCTGAGGGGGGTAGGGTAGGCCCACCAAAAAGTGCACTTTTGGTTAGGTCGCCAATTTCTAACAAAAATGTGTCCCAACTACGTTTTTTTGGATGCTCTTTCCATTGGCAACATTCCTGATTGAAAATGGCGACCTACCAAAATCGTCACTTTGCTTCCCCGTCCCTATAGGGGTGAGTATTTGACTTTGCCTTCGTCATAGTCAAGTAAAAACATTGAAAATGGCATTAGCATGCAAGAAAACCTACTATGGAGTAGGTTTTGTGCCTCCCTTGGGAGCAGACTCATAGAACTGCTCCTGAGGGGGGTAGGGTAGGCCCACCAAAAAGTGCACTTTTGGTTAGGTCGCCAATTTCTAACAAAAATGTGTCCCAACTACGTTTTTTTGGATGCTCTTTCCATTGGCAACATTCCTGATTGAAAATGGCGACCTACCAAAATCGTCACTTTGCTTCCCCGTCCATATAGGGGTGAGTATTTGACTTTGCCTTCGTCATAGTCAAGTGAAAACATTGAAAATGGAATTAGCATGCAAGAAAACCTACTATGGAGTAGGTTTTGTGCCTCCCTTGGGAGCAGACTCATAGAACTGCTCCTGAGGGGGGTAGGGTAGGCCCACCAAAAAGTGCACTTTTGGTTAGGTCGCCAATTTCTAACAAAAATGTGTCCCAACTACGTTTTTTTGGATGCTCTTTCCATTGGCAACATTCCTGATTGAAAATGGCGACCTACCAAAATCGTCACTTTGCTTCCCCGTCCATATAGGGGTGAGTATTTGACTTTGCCTTCGTCATAGTCAAGTGAAAACATTGAAAATGGAATTAGCATGCAAGAAAACCTACTATGGAGTAGGTTTTGTGCCTCCCTTGGGAGCAGACTCATAGAACTGCTCCTGAGGGGGGTAGGGTAGGCCCACCAAAAAGTGCACTTTTGGTTAGGTCGCCAATTTCTAACAAAAATGTGTCCCAACTACGTTTTTTTGGATGCTCTTTCCATTGGCAACATTCCTGATTGAAAATGGCGACCTACCAAAATCGTCACTTTGCTTCCCCGTCCATATAGGGGTGAGTATTTGACTTTGCCTTCGTCATAGTCAAGTGAAAACATTGAAAATGGAATTAGCATGCAAGAAAACCTACTATGGAGTAGGTTTTGTGCCTCCCTTGGGAGCAGACTCATAGAACTGCTCCTGAGGGGGGTAGGGTAGGCCCACCAAAAAGTGCACTTTTGGTTAGGTCGCCAATTTCTAACAAAAATGTGTCCCAACTACGTTTTTTTTGGATGCTCTTTCCATTGGCAACATTCCTGATTGAAAATGGCGACCTACCAAAATCGTCACTTTGCTTCCCCGTCAATATAGGGGTGAGTATTTGACTTTGCCTTCGTCATAGTCAAGTAAAAACATTGAAAATGGAATTAGCATGCAAGAAAACCTACTATGGAGTAGGTTTTGTGCCTCCCTTGGGAGCAGACTCATAGAACTGCTCCTGAGGGGGGTAGGGTAGGCCCACCAAAAAGTGCACTTTTGGTTAGGTCGCCAATTTCTAACAAAAATGTGTCCCAACTACGTTTTTTTGGATGCTCTTTCCATTGGCAACATTCCTGATTGAAAATGGCGACCTACCAAAATCGTCACTTTGCTTCCCCGTCCATATAGGGGTGAGTATTTGACTTTGACTTTGCCTTCGTCATAGTCAAGTGAAAACATTGAAAATGGAATTAGCATGCAAGAAAACCTACTATGGAGTAGGTTTTGTGCCTCCCTTGGGAGCAGACTCATAGAACTGCTCCTGAGGGGGGTAGGGTAGGCCCACCAAAAAGTGCACTTTTGGTTAGGTCGCCAATTTCTAACAAAAATGTGTCCCAACTACGTTTTTTTGGATGCTCTTTCCATTGGCAACATTCCTGATTGAAAATGGCGACCTACCAAAATCGTCACTTTGCTTCCCCGTCCATATAGGGGTGAGTATTTGACTTTGCCTTCGTCATAGTCAAGTGAAAACATTGAAAATGGAATTAGCATGCAAGAAAACCTACTATGGAGTAGGTTTTGTGCCTCCCTTGGGAGCAGACTCATAGAACTGCTCCTGAGGGGGGTAGGGTAGGCCCACCAAAAAGTGCACTTTTGGTTAGGTCGCCAATTTCTAACAAAAATGTGTCCCAACTACGTTTTTTTGGATGCTCTTTCCATTGGCAACATTCCTGATTGAAAATGGCGACCTACCAAAATCGTCACTTTGCTTCCCCGTCCATATAGGGGTGAGTATTTGACTTTGCCTTCGTCATAGTCAAGTGAAAACATTGAAAATGGAATTAGCATGCAAGAAAACCTACTATGGAGTAGGTTTTGTGCCTCCCTTGGGAGCAGACTCATAGAACTGCTCCTGAGGGGGGTAGAGTAGGCCCACCAAAAAGTGCACTTTTGGTTAGGTCGCCAATTTCTAACAAAAATGTGTCCCAACTACGTTTTTTTGGATGCTCTTTCCATTGGCAACATTCCTGATTGAAAATGGCGACCTACCAAAATCGTCACTTTGCTTCCCCGTCCATATAGGGGTGAGTATTTGACTTTGCCTTCGTCATAGTCAAGTGAAAACATTGAAAATGGAATTAGCATGCAAGAAAACCTACTATGGAGTAGGTTTTGTGCCTCCCTTGGGAGCAGACTCATAGAACTGCTCCTGAGGGGGGTAGGGTAGGCCCACCAAAAAGTGCACTTTTGGTTAGGTCGCCAATTTCTAACAAAAATGTGTCCCAACTACGTTTTTTTGGATGCTCTTTCCATTGGCAACATTCCTGATTGAAAATGGCGACCTACCAAAATCGTCACTTTGCTTCCCCGTCCATATAGGGGTGAGTATTTGACTTTGCCTTCGTCATAGTCAAGTGAAAACATTGAAAATGGAATTAGCATGCAAGAAAACCTACTATGGAGTAGGTTTTGTGCCTCCCTTGGGAGCAGACTCATAGAACTGCTCCTGAGGGGGGTAGGGTAGGCCCACCAAAAAGTGCACTTTTGGTTAGGTCGCCAATTTCTAACAAAAATGTGTCCCAACTACGTTTTTTTGGATGCTCTTTCCATTGGCAACATTCCTGATTGAAAATGGCGACCTACCAAAATCGTCACTTTGCTTCCCCGTCCATATAGGGGTGAGTATTTGACTTTGCCTTCGTCATAGTCAAGTCAAAACATTGAAAATGGAATTAGCATGCAAGAAAACCTACTATGGAGTAGGTTTTGTGCCTCCCTTGGGAGCAGACTCATAGAACTGCTCCTGAGGGGGGTAGGGTAGGCCCACCAAAAAGTGCACTTTTGGTTAGGTCGCCAATTTCTAACAAAAATGTGTCCCAACTACGTTTTTTTGGATGCTCTTTCCATTGGCAACATTCCTGATTGAAAATGGCGACCTACCAAAATCGTCACTTTGCTTCCCCGTCCATATAGGGGTGAGTATTTGACTTTGCCTTCGTCATAGTCAAGTGAAAACATTGAAAATGGAATTAGCATGCAAGAAAACCTACTATGGAGTAGGTTTTGTGCCTCCCTTGGGAGCAGACTCATAGAACTGCTCCTGAGGGGGGTAGGGTAGGCCCACCAAAAAGTGCACTTTTGGTTAGGTCGCCAGTTTCTAACAAAAATGTGTCCCAACTACGTTTTTTTGGATGCTCTTTCCATTGGCAACATTCCTGATTGAAAATGGCGACCTACCAAAATCGTCACTTTGCTTCCCCGTCCATATAGGGGTGAGTATTTGACTTTGCCTTCGTCATAGTCAAGTGAAAACATTGAAAATGGAATTAGCATGCAAGAAAACCTACTATGGAGTAGGTTTTGTGCCTCCCTTGGGAGCAGACTCATAGAACTGCTCCTGAGGGGGGTAGGGTAGGCCCACCAAAAAGTGCACTTTTGGTTAGGTCGCCAATTTCTAACAAAAATGTGTCCCAACTACGTTTTTTTGGATGCTCTTTCCATTGGCAACATTCCTGATTGAAAATGGCGACCTACCAAAATCGTCACTTTGCTTCCCCGTCCCTATAGGGGTGAGTATTTGACTTTGCCTTCGTCATAGTCAAGTAAAAACATTGAAAATGGCATTAGCATGCAAGAAAACCTACTATGGAGTAGGTTTTGTGCCTCCCTTGGGAGCAGACTCATAGAACTGCTCCTGAGGGGGGTAGGGTAGGCCCACCAAAAAGTGCACTTTTGGTTAGGTCGCCAATTTCTAACAAAAATGTGTCCCAACTACGTTTTTTTGGATGCTCTTTCCATTGGCAACATTCCTGATTGAAAATGGCGACCTACCAAAATCGTCACTTTGCTTCCCCGTCCATATAGGGGTGAGTATTTGACTTTGCCTTCGTCATAGTCAAGTGAAAACATTGAAAATGGAATTAGCATGCAAGAAAACCTACTATGGAGTAGGTTTTGTGCCTCCCTTGGGAGCAGACTCATAGAACTGCTCCTGAGGGGGGTAGGGTAGGCCCACCAAAAAGTGCACTTTTGGTTAGGTCGCAAATTTCTAACAAAAATGTGTCCCAACTACGTTTTTTTTGGATGCTCTTTCCATTGGCAACATTCCTGATTGAAAATGGCGACCTACCAAAATCGTCACTTTGCTTCCCCGTCCATATAGGGGTGAGTATTTGACTTTGCCTTCGTCATAGTCAAGTGAAAACATTGAAAATGGAATTAGCATGCAAGAAAACCTACTATGGAGTAGGTTTTGTGCCTCCCTTGGGAGCAGACTCATAGAACTGCTCCTGAGGGGGGTAGGGTAGGCCCACCAAAAAGTGCACTTTTGGTTAGGTCGCCAATTTCTAACAAAAATGTGTCCCAACTACGTTTTTTTATATGCTCTTTCCATTGGCAACATTCCTGATTGAAAATGGCGACCTACCAAAATCGTCACTTTGCTTCCCCGTCCATATAGGGGTGAGTATTTGACTTTGCCTTCGTCATAGTCAAGTGAAAACATTGAAAATGGAATTAGCATGCAAGAAAACCTACTATGGAGTAGGTTTTGTGCCTCCCTTGGGAGCAGACTCATAGAACTGCTCCTGAGGGGGGTAGGGTAGGCCCACCAAAAAGTGCACTTTTGGTTAGGTCGCCAATTTCTAACAAAAATGTGTCCCAACTACGTTTTTTTGGATGCTCTTTCCATTGGCAACATTCCTGATTGAAAATGGCGACCTACCAAAATCGTCACTTTGCTTCCCCGTCCATATAGGGGTGAGTATTTGACTTTGCCTTCGTCATAGTCAAGTGAAAACATTGAAAATGGAATTAGCATGCAAGAAAACCTACTATGGAGTAGGTTTTGTGCCTCCCTTGGGAGCAGACTCATAGAACTGCTCCTGAGGGGGGTAGGGTAGGCCCACCAAAAAGTGCACTTTTGGTTAGGTCGCCAATTTCTAACAAAAATGTGTCCCAACTACGTTTTTTTGGATGCTCTTTCCATTGGCAACATTCCTGATTGAAAATGGCGACCTACCAAAATCGTCACTTTGCTTCCCCGTCCATATAGGGGTGAGTATTTGACTTTGCCTTCGTCATAGTCAAGTGAAAACATTGAAAATGGAATTAGCATGCAAGAAAACCTACTATGGAGTAGGTTTTGTGCCTCCCTTGGGAGCAGACTCATAGAACTGCTCCTGAGGGGGGTAGGGTAGGCCCACCAAAAAGTGCACTTTTGGTTAGGTCGCCAATTTCTAACAAAAATGTGTCCCAACTACGTTTTTTTGGATGCTCTTTCCATTGGCAACATTCCTGATTGAAAATGGCGACCTACCAAAATCGTCACTTTGCTTCCCCGTCCATATAGGGGTGAGTATTTGACTTTGCCTTCGTCATAGTCAAGTGAAAACATTGAAAATGGAATTAGCATGCAAGAAAACCTACTATGGAGTAGGTTTTGTGCCTCCCTTGGGAGCAGACTCATAGAACTGCTCCTGAGGGGGGTAGGGTAGGCCCACCAAAAAGTGCACTTTTGGTTAGGTCGCCAATTTCTAACAAAAATGTGTCCCAACTACGTTTTTTTTGGATGCT
This sequence comes from Pavona decussata, assembly GCF_977016875.1. Lineage (NCBI taxonomy): Eukaryota > Metazoa > Cnidaria > Anthozoa > Scleractinia > Agariciidae > Pavona > Pavona decussata. The sequence goes on along the minus strand of NW_028145916.1, from coordinate 15,060 downwards.
CTTTCCATTGGCAACATTCCTGATTGAAAATGGCGACCTACCAAAATCGTCACTTTGCTTCCCCGTCAATATAGGGGTGAGTATTTGACTTTGCCTTCGTCATAGTCAAGTAAAAACATTGAAAATGGAATTAGCATGCAAGAAAACCTACTATGGAGTAGGTTTTGTGCCTCCCTTGGGAGCAGACTCATAGAACTGCTCCTGAGGGGGGTAGGGTAGGCCCACCAAAAAGTGCACTTTTGGTTAGGTCGCCAATTTCTAACAAAAATGTGTCCCAACTACGTTTTTTTGGATGCTCTTTCCATTGGCAACATTCCTGATTGAAAATGGCGACCTACCAAAATCGTCACTTTGCTTCCCCGTCCATATAGGGGTGAGTATTTGACTTTGACTTTGCCTTCGTCATAGTCAAGTGAAAACATTGAAAATGGAATTAGCATGCAAGAAAACCTACTATGGAGTAGGTTTTGTGCCTCCCTTGGGAGCAGACTCATAGAACTGCTCCTGAGGGGGGTAGGGTAGGCCCACCAAAAAGTGCACTTTTGGTTAGGTCGCCAATTTCTAACAAAAATGTGTCCCAACTACGTTTTTTTGGATGCTCTTTCCATTGGCAACATTCCTGATTGAAAATGGCGACCTACCAAAATCGTCACTTTGCTTCCCCGTCCATATAGGGGTGAGTATTTGACTTTGCCTTCGTCATAGTCAAGTGAAAACATTGAAAATGGAATTAGCATGCAAGAAAACCTACTATGGAGTAGGTTTTGTGCCTCCCTTGGGAGCAGACTCATAGAACTGCTCCTGAGGGGGGTAGAGTAGGCCCACCAAAAAGTGCACTTTTGGTTAGGTCGCCAATTTCTAACAAAAATGTGTCCCAACTACGTTTTTTTGGATGCTCTTTCCATTGGCAACATTCCTGATTGAAAATGGCGACCTACCAAAATCGTCACTTTGCTTCCCCGTCCATATAGGGGTGAGTATTTGACTTTGCCTTCGTCATAGTCAAGTGAAAACATTGAAAATGGAATTAGCATGCAAGAAAACCTACTATGGAGTAGGTTTTGTGCCTCCCTTGGGAGCAGACTCATAGAACTGCTCCTGAGGGGGGTAGGGTAGGCCCACCAAAAAGTGCACTTTTGGTTAGGTCGCCAATTTCTAACAAAAATGTGTCCCAACTACGTTTTTTTGGATGCTCTTTCCATTGGCAACATTCCTGATTGAAAATGGCGACCTACCAAAATCGTCACTTTGCTTCCCCGTCCATATAGGGGTGAGTATTTGACTTTGCCTTCGTCATAGTCAAGTGAAAACATTGAAAATGGAATTAGCATGCAAGAAAACCTACTATGGAGTAGGTTTTGTGCCTCCCTTGGGAGCAGACTCATAGAACTGCTCCTGAGGGGGGTAGGGTAGGCCCACCAAAAAGTGCACTTTTGGTTAGGTCGCCAATTTCTAACAAAAATGTGTCCCAACTACGTTTTTTTGGATGCTCTTTCCATTGGCAACATTCCTGATTGAAAATGGCGACCTACCAAAATCGTCACTTTGCTTCCCCGTCCATATAGGGGTGAGTATTTGACTTTGCCTTCGTCATAGTCAAGTAAAAACATTGAAAATGGAATTAGCATGCAAGAAAACCTACTATGGAGTAGGTTTTGTGCCTCCCTTGGGAGCAGACTCATAGAACTGCTCCTGAGGGGGGTAGGGTAGGCCCACCAAAAAGTGCACTTTTGGTTAGGTCGCCAATTTCTAACAAAAATGTGTCCCAACTACGTTTTTTTGGATGCTCTTTCCATTGGCAACATTCCTGATTGAAAATGGCGACCTACCAAAATCGTCACTTTGCTTCCCCGTCCATATAGGGGTGAGTATTTGACTTTGCCTTCGTCATAGTCAAGTGAAAACATTGAAAATGGAATTAGCATGCAAGAAAACCTACTATGGAGTAGGTTTTGTGCCTCCCTTGGGAGCAGACTCATAGAACTGCTCCTGAGGGGGGTAGGGTAGGCCCACCAAAAAGTGCACTTTTGGTTAGGTCGCCAATTTCTAACAAAAATGTGTCCCAACTACGTTTTTTTGGATGCTCTTTCCATTGGCAACATTCCTGATTGAAAATGGCGACCTACCAAAATCGTCACTTTGCTTCCCCGTCCATATAGGGGTGAGTATTTGACTTTGCCTTCGTCATAGTCAAGTGAAAACATTGAAAATGGAATTAGCATGCAAGAAAACCTACTATGGAGTAGGTTTTGTGCCTCCCTTGGGAGCAGACTCATAGAACTGCTCCTGAGGGGGGTAGGGTAGGCCCACCAAAAAGTGCACTTTTGGTTAGGTCGCCAATTTCTAACAAAAATGTGTCCCAACTACGTTTTTTTGGATGCTCTTTCCATTGGCAACATTCCTGATTGAAAATGGCGACCTACCAAAATCGTCACTTTGCTTCCCCGTCCATATAGGGGTGAGTATTTGACTTTGCCTTCGTCATAGTCAAGTGAAAACATTGAAAATGGAATTAGCATGCAAGAAAACCTACTATGGAGTAGGTTTTGTGCTTCCCTTGGGAGCAGACTCATAGAACTGCTCCTGAGGGGGGTAGGGTAGGCCCACCAAAAAGTGCACTTTTGGTTAGGTCGCCAATTTCTAACAAAAATGTGTCCCAACTACGTTTTTTTGGATGCTCTTTCCATTGGCAACATTCCTGATTGAAAATGGCGACCTACCAAAATCGTCACTTTGCTTCCCCGTCCATATAGGGGTGAGTATTTGACTTTGCCTTCGTCATAGTCAAGTGAAAACATTGAAAATGGAATTAGCATGCAAGAAAACCTACTATGGAGTAGGTTTTGTGCCTCCCTTGGGAGCAGACTCATAGAACTGCTCCTGAGGGGGGTAGGGTAGGCCCACCAAAAAGTGCACTTTTGGTTAGGTCGCCAATTTCTAACAAAAATGTGTCCCAACTACGTTTTTTTTGGATGCTCTTTCCATTGGCAACATTCCTGATTGAAAATGGCGACCTACCAAAATCGTCACTTTGCTTCCCCGTCCATATAGGGGTGAGTATTTGACTTTGCCTTCGTCATAGTCAAGTAAAAACATTGAAAATGGAATTAGCATGCAAGAAAACCTACTATGGAGTAGGTTTTGTGCCTCCCTTGGGAGCAGACTCATAGAACTGCTCCTGAGGGGGGTAGGGTAGGCCCACCAAAAAGTGCACTTTTGGTTAGGTCGCCCATTTCTAACAAAAATGTGTCCCAACTACGTTTTTTTGGATGCTCTTTCCATTGGCAACATTCCTGATTGAAAATGGCGACCTACCAAAATCGTCACTCTGCTTCCCCGTCCATATAGGGGTGAGTATTTGACTTTGCCTTCGTCATAGTCAAGTGAAAACATTGAAAATGGAATTAGCATGCAAGAAAACCTACTATGGAGTAGGTTTTGTGCCTCCCTTGGGAGCAGACTCATAGAACTGCTCCTGAGGGGGGTAGGGTAGGCCCACCAAAAAGTGCACTTTTGGTTAGGTCGCCAATTTCTAACAAAAATGTGTCCCAACTACGTTTTTTTGGATGCTCTTTCCATTGGCAACATTCCTGATTGAAAATGGCGACCTACCAAAATCGTCACTTTGCTTCCCCGTCCATATAGGGGTGAGTATTTGACTTTGCCTTCGTCATAGTCAAGTGAAAACATTGAAAATGGAATTAGCATGCAAGAAAACCTACTATGGAGTAGGTTTTGTGCCTCCCTTGGGAGCAGACTCATAGAACTGCTCCTGAGGGGGGTAGGGTAGGCCCACCAAAAAGTGCACTTTTGGTTAGGTCGCCAATTTCTAACAAAAATGTGTCCCAACTACGTTTTTTTGGATGCTCTTTCCATTGGCAACATTCCTGATTGAAAATGGCGACCTACCAAAATCGTCACTTTGCTTCCCCGTCCATATAGGGGTGAGTATTTGACTTTGCCTTCGTCATAGTCAAGTGAAAACATTGAAAATGGAATTAGCATGCAAGAAAACCTACTATGGAGTAGGTTTTGTGCCTCCCTTGGGAGCAGACTCATAGAACTGCTCCTGAGGGGGGTAGGGTAGGCCCACCAAAAAGTGCACTTTTGGTTAGGTCGCCAGTTTCTAACAAAAATGTGTCCCAACTACGTTTTTTTGGATGCTCTTTCCATTGGCAACATTCCTGATTGAAAATGGCGACCTACCAAAATCGTCACTTTGCTTCCCCGTCCATATAGGGGTGAGTATTTGACTTTGACTTTGCCTTCGTCATAGTCAAGTGAAAACATTGAAAATGGAATTAGCATGCAAGAAAACCTACTATGGAGTAGGTTTTGTGCCTCCCTTGGGAGCAGACTCATAGAACTGCTCCTGAGGGGGGTAGGGTAGGCCCACCAAAAAGTGCACTTTTGGTTAGGTCGCCAATTTCTAACAAAAATGTGTCCCAACTACGTTTTTTTGGATGCTCTTTCCATTGGCAACATTCCTGATTGAAAATGGCGACCTACCAAAATCGTCACTTTGCTTCCCCGTCCATATAGGGGTGAGTATTTGACTTTGCCTTCGTCATAGTCAAGTGAAAACATTGAAAATGGAATTAGCATGCAAGAAAACCTACTATGGAGTAGGTTTTGTGCCTCCCTTGGGAGCAGACTCATAGAACTGCTCCTGAGGGGGGTAGAGTAGGCCCACCAAAAAGTGCACTTTTGGTTAGGTCGCCAATTTCTAACAAAAATGTGTCCCAACTACGTTTTTTTGGATGCTCTTTCCATTGGCAACATTCCTGATTGAAAATGGCGACCTACCAAAATCGTCACTTTGCTTCCCCGTCCATATAGGGGTGAGTATTTGACTTTGCCTTCGTCATAGTCAAGTGAAAACATTGAAAATGGAATTAGCATGCAAGAAAACCTACTATGGAGTAGGTTTTGTGCCTCCCTTGGGAGCAGACTCATAGAACTGCTCCTGAGGGGGGTAGGGTAGGCCCACCAAAAAGTGCACTTTTGGTTAGGTCGCCAATTTCTAACAAAAATGTGTCCCAACTACGTTTTTTTGGATGCTCTTTCCATTGGCAACATTCCTGATTGAAAATGGCGACCTACCAAAATCGTCACTTTGCTTCCCCGTCCATATAGGGGTGAGTATTTGACTTTGCCTTCGTCATAGTCAAGTGAAAACATTGAAAATGGAATTAGCATGCAAGAAAACCTACTATGGAGTAGGTTTTGTGCCTCCCTTGGGAGCAGACTCATAGAACTGCTCCTGAGGGGGGTAGGGTAGGCCCACCAAAAAGTGCACTTTTGGTTAGGTCGCCAATTTCTAACAAAAATGTGTCCCAACTACGTTTTTTTGGATGCTCTTTCCATTGGCAACATTCCTGATTGAAAATGGCGACCTACCAAAATCGTCACTTTGCTTCCCCGTCCATATAGGGGTGAGTATTTGACTTTGCCTTCGTCATAGTCAAGTAAAAACATTGAAAATGGAATTAGCATGCAAGAAAACCTACTATGGAGTAGGTTTTGTGCCTCCCTTGGGAGCAGACTCATAGAACTGCTCCTGAGGGGGGTAGGGTAGGCCCACCAAAAAGTGCACTTTTGGTTAGGTCGCCAATTTCTAACAAAAATGTGTCCCAACTACGTTTTTTTGGATGCTCTTTCCATTGGCAACATTCCTGATTGAAAATGGCGACCTACCAAAATCGTCACTTTGCTTCCCCGTCCATATAGGGGTGAGTATTTGACTTTGCCTTCGTCATAGTCAAGTGAAAACATTGAAAATGGAATTAGCATGCAAGAAAACCTACTATGGAGTAGGTTTTGTGCCTCCCTTGGGAGCAGACTCATAGAACTGCTCCTGAGGGGGGTAGGGTAGGCCCACCAAAAAGTGCACTTTTGGTTAGGTCGCCAATTTCTAACAAAAATGTGTCCCAACTACGTTTTTTTGGATGCTCTTTCCATTGGCAACATTCCTGATTGAAAATGGCGACCTACCAAAATCGTCACTTTGCTTCCCCGTCCATATAGGGGTGAGTATTTGACTTTGCCTTCGTCATAGTCAAGTGAAAACATTGAAAATGGAATTAGCATGCAAGAAAACCTACTATGGAGTAGGTTTTGTGCCTCCCTTGGGAGCAGACTCATAGAACTGCTCCTGAGGGGGGTAGGGTAGGCCCACCAAAAAGTGCACTTTTGGTTAGGTCGCCAATTTCTAACAAAAATGTGTCCCAACTACGTTTTTTTGGATGCTCTTTCCATTGGCAACATTCCTGATTGAAAATGGCGACCTACCAAAATCGTCACTTTGCTTCCCCGTCCATATAGGGGTGAGTATTTGACTTTGCCTTCGTCATAGTCAAGTGAAAACATTGAAAATGGAATTAGCATGCAAGAAAACCTACTATGGAGTAGGTTTTGTGCTTCCCTTGGGAGCAGACTCATAGAACTGCTCCTGAGGGGGGTAGGGTAGGCCCACCAAAAAGTGCACTTTTGGTTAGGTCGCCAATTTCTAACAAAAATGTGTCCCAACTACGTTTTTTTGGATGCTCTTTCCATTGGCAACATTCCTGATTGAAAATGGCGACCTACCAAAATCGTCACTTTGCTTCCCCGTCCATATAGGGGTGAGTATTTGACTTTGCCTTCGTCATAGTCAAGTGAAAACATTGAAAATGGAATTAGCATGCAAGAAAACCTACTATGGAGTAGGTTTTGTGCCTCCCTTGGGAGCAGACTCATAGAACTGCTCCTGAGGGGGGTAGGGTAGGCCCACCAAAAAGTGCACTTTTGGTTAGGTCGCCAATTTCTAACAAAAATGTGTCCCAACTACGTTTTTTTTGGATGCTCTTTCCATTGGCAACATTCCTGATTGAAAATGGCGACCTACCAAAATCGTCACTTTGCTTCCCCGTCCATATAGGGGTGAGTATTTGACTTTGCCTTCGTCATAGTCAAGTAAAAACATTGAAAATGGAATTAGCATGCAAGAAAACCTACTATGGAGTAGGTTTTGTGCCTCCCTTGGGAGCAGACTCATAGAACTGCTCCTGAGGGGGGTAGGGTAGGCCCACCAAAAAGTGCACTTTTGGTTAGGTCGCCCATTTCTAACAAAAATGTGTCCCAACTACGTTTTTTTGGATGCTCTTTCCATTGGCAACATTCCTGATTGAAAATGGCGACCTACCAAAATCGTCACTCTGCTTCCCCGTCCATATAGGGGTGAGTATTTGACTTTGCCTTCGTCATAGTCAAGTGAAAACATTGAAAATGGAATTAGCATGCAAGAAAACCTACTATGGAGTAGGTTTTGTGCCTCCCTTGGGAGCAGACTCATAGAACTGCTCCTGAGGGGGGTAGGGTAGGCCCACCAAAAAGTGCACTTTTGGTTAGGTCGCCAATTTCTAACAAAAATGTGTCCCAACTACGTTTTTTTGGATGCTCTTTCCATTGGCAACATTCCTGATTGAAAATGGCGACCTACCAAAATCGTCACTTTGCTTCCCCGTCCATATAGGGGTGAGTATTTGACTTTGCCTTCGTCATAGTCAAGTGAAAACATTGAAAATGGAATTAGCATGCAAGAAAACCTACTATGGAGTAGGTTTTGTGCCTCCCTTGGGAGCAGACTCATAGAACTGCTCCTGAGGGGGGTAGGGTAGGCCCACCAAAAAGTGCACTTTTGGTTAGGTCGCCAATTTCTAACAAAAATGTGTCCCAACTACGTTTTTTTGGATGCTCTTTCCATTGGCAACATTCCTGATTGAAAATGGCGACCTACCAAAATCGTCACTTTGCTTCCCCGTCCATATAGGGGTGAGTATTTGACTTTGCCTTCGTCATAGTCAAGTGAAAACATTGAAAATGGAATTAGCATGCAAGAAAACCTACTATGGAGTAGGTTTTGTGCCTCCCTTGGGAGCAGACTCATAGAACTGCTCCTGAGGGGGGTAGGGTAGGCCCACCAAAAAGTGCACTTTTGGTTAGGTCGCCAGTTTCTAACAAAAATGTGTCCCAACTACGTTTTTTTGGATGCTCTTTCCATTGGCAACATTCCTGATTGAAAATGGCGACCTACCAAAATCGTCACTTTGCTTCCCCGTCCATATAGGGGTGAGTATTTGACTTTGCCTTCGTCATAGTCAAGTGAAAACATTGAAAATGGAATTAGCATGCAAGAAAACCTACTATGGAGTAGGTTTTGTGCCTCCCTTGGGAGCAGACTCATAGAACTGCTCCTGAGGGGGGTAGGGTAGGCCCACCAAAAAGTGCACTTTTGGTTAGGTCGCCAATTTCTAACAAAAATGTGTCCCAACTACGTTTTTTTGGATGCTCTTTCCATTGGCAACATTCCTGATTGAAAATGGCGACCTACCAAAATCGTCACTTTGCTTCCCCGTCCATATAGGGGTGAGTATTTGACTTTGCCTTCGTCATAGTCAAGTGAAAACATTGAAAATGGAATTAGCATGCAAGAAAACCTACTATGGAGTAGGTTTTGTGCCTCCCTTGGGAGCAGACTCATAGAACTGCTCCTGAGGGGGGTAGGGTAGGCCCACCAAAAAGTGCACTTTTGGTTAGGTCGCCAATTTCTAACAAAAATGTGTCCCAACTACGTTTTTTTGGATGCTCTTTCCATTGGCAACATTCCTGATTGAAAATGGCGACCTACCAAAATCGTCACTTTGCTTCCCCGTCCATATAGGGGTGAGTATTTGACTTTGCCTTCGTCATAGTCAAGTGAAAACATTGAAAATGGAATTAGCATGCAAGAAAACCTACTATGGAGTAGGTTTTGTGCCTCCCTTGGGAGCAGACTCATAGAACTGCTCCTGAGGGGGGTAGGGTAGGCCCACCAAAAAGTGCACTTTTGGTTAGGTCGCCAATTTCTAACAAAAATGTGTCCCAACTACGTTTTTTTGGATGCTCTTTCCATTGGCAACATTCCTGATTGAAAATGGCGACCTACCAAAATCGTCACTTTGCTTCCCCGTCCATATAGGGGTGAGTATTTGACTTTGCCTTCGTCATAGTCAAGTGAAAACATTGAAAATGGAATTAGCATGCAAGAAAACCTACTATGGAGTAGGTTTTGTGCCTCCCTTGGGAGCAGACTCATAGAACTGCTCCTGAGGGGGGTAGGGTAGGCCCACCAAAAAGTGCACTTTTGGTTAGGTCGCCAATTTCTAACAAAAATGTGTCCCAACTACGTTTTTTTGGATGCTCTTTCCATTGGCAACATTCCTGATTGAAAATGGCGACCTACCAAAATCGTCACTTTGCTTCCCCGTCCATATAGGGGTGAGTATTTGACTTTGCCTTCGTCATAGTCAAGTGAAAACATTGAAAATGGAATTAGCATGCAAGAAAACCTACTATGGAGTAGGTTTTGTGCCTCCCTTGGGAGCAGACTCATAGAACTGCTCCTGAGGGGGGTAGGGTAGGCCCACCAAAAAGTGCACTTTTGGTTAGGTCGCCAATTTCTAACAAAAATGTGTCCCAACTACGTTTTTTTGGATGCTCTTTCCATTGGCAACATTCCTGATTGAAAATGGCGACCTACCAAAATCGTCACTTTGCTTCCCCGTCCATATAGGGGTGAGTATTTGACTTTGCCTTCGTCATAGTCAAGTGAAAACATTGAAAATGGAATTAGCATGCAAGAAAACCTACTATGGAGTAGGTTTTGTGCCTCCCTTGGGAGCAGACTCATAGAACTGCTCCTGAGGGGGGTAGGGTAGGCCCACCAAAAAGTGCACTTTTGGTTAGGTCGCCAATTTCTAACAAAAATGTGTCCCAACTACGTTTTTTTGGATGCTCTTTCCATTGGCAACATTCCTGATTGAAAATGGCGACCTACCAAAATCGTCACTTTGCTTCCCCGTCCATATAGGGGTGAGTATTTGACTTTGCCTTCGTCATAGTCAAGTGAAAACATTGAAAATGGAATTAGCATGCAAGAAAACCTACTATGGAGTAGGTTTTGTGCCTCCCTTGGGAGCAGACTCATAGAACTGCTCCTGAGGGGGGTAGGGTAGGCCCACCAAAAAGTGCACTTTTGGTTAGGTCGCCAATTTCTAACAAAAATGTGTCCCAACTACGTTTTTTTGGATGCTCTTTCCATTGGCAACATTCCTGATTGAAAATGGCGACCTACCAAAATCGTCACTTTGCTTCCCCGTCCATATAGGGGTGAGTATTTGACTTTGCCTTCGTCATAGTCAAGTGAAAACATTGAAAATGGAATTAGCATGCAAGAAAACCTACTATGGAGTAGGTTTTGTGCCTCCCTTGGGAGCAGACTCATAGAACTGCTCCTGAGGGGGGTAGGGTAGGCCCACCAAAAAGTGCACTTTTGGTTAGGTCGCCAATTTCTAACAAAAATGTGTCCCAACTACGTTTTTTTGGATGCTCTTTCCATTGGCAACATTCCTGATTGAAAATGGCGACCTACCAAAATCGTCACTTTGCTTCCCCGTCCATATAGGGGTGAGTATTTGACTTTGCCTTCGTCATAGTCAAGTGAAAACATTGAAAATGGAATTAGCATGCAAGAAAACCTACTATGGAGTAGGTTTTGTGCCTCCCTTGGGAGCAGACTCATAGAACTGCTCCTGAGGGGGGTAGGGTAGGCCCACCAAAAAGTGCACTTTTGGTTAGGTCGCCAATTTCTAACAAAAATGTGTCCCAACTACGTTTTTTTGGATGCTCTTTCCATTGGCAACATTCCTGATTGAAAATGGCGACCTACCAAAATCGTCACTTTGCTTCCCCGTCCATATAGGGGTGAGTATTTGACTTTGCCTTCGTCATAGTCAAGTGAAAACATTGAAAATGGAATTAGCATGCAAGAAAACCTACTATGGAGTAGGTTTTGTGCCTCCCTTGGGAGCAGACTCATAGAACTGCTCCTGAGGGGGGTAGGGTAGGCCCACCAAAAAGTGCACTTTTGGTTAGGTCGCCAATTTCTAACAAAAATGTGTCCCAACTACGTTTTTTTGGATGCTCTTTCCATTGGCAACATTCCTGATTGAAAATGGCGACCTACCAAAATCGTCACTTTGCTTCCCCGTCCATATAGGGGTGAGTATTTGACTTTGCCTTCGTCATAGTCAAGTGAAAACATTGAAAATGGAATTAGCATGCAAGAAAACCTACTATGGAGTAGGTTTTGTGCCTCCCTTGGGAGCAGACTCATAGAACTGCTCCTGAGGGGGGTAGGGTAGGCCCACCAAAAAGTGCACTTTTGGTTAGGTCGCCAATTTCTAACAAAAATGTGTCCCAACTACGTTTTTTTGGATGCTCTTTCCATTGGCAACATTCCTGATTGAAAATGGCGACCTACCAAAATCGTCACTTTGCTTCCCCGTCCATATAGGGGTGAGTATTTGACTTTGCCTTCGTCATAGTCAAGTGAAAACATTGAAAATGGAATTAGCATGCAAGAAAACCTACTATGGAGTAGGTTTTGTGCCTCCCTTGGGAGCAGACTCATAGAACTGCTCCTGAGGGGGGTAGGGTAGGCCCACCAAAAAGTGCACTTTTGGTTAGGTCGCCAATTTCTAACAAAAATGTGTCCCAACTACGTTTTTTTGGATGCTCTTTCCATTGGCAACATTCCTGATTGAAAATGGCGACCTACCAAAATCGTCACTTTGCTTCCCCGTCCATATAGGGGTGAGTATTTGACTTTGCCTTCGTCATAGTCAAGTGAAAACATTGAAAATGGAATTAGCATGCAAGAAAACCTACTATGGAGTAGGTTTTGTGCCTCCCTTGGGAGCAGACTCATAGAACTGCTCCTGAGGGGGGTAGGGTAGGCCCACCAAAAAGTGCACTTTTGGTTAGGTCGCCAGTTTCTAACAAAAATGTGTCCCAACTACGTTTTTTTGGATGCTCTTTCCATTGGCAACATTCCTGATTGAAAATGGCGACCTACCAAAATCGTCACTTTGCTTCCCCGTCCATATAGGGGTGAGTATTTGACTTTGCCTTCGTCATAGTCAAGTGAAAACATTGAAAATGGAATTAGCATGCAAGAAAACCTACTATGGAGTAGGTTTTGTGCCTCCCTTGGGAGCAGACTCATAGAACTGCTCCTGAGGGGGGTAGGGTAGGCCCACCAAAAAGTGCACTTTTGGTTAGGTCGCCAATTTCTAACAAAAATGTGTCCCAACTACGTTTTTTTGGATGCTCTTTCCATTGGCAACATTCCTGATTGAAAATGGCGACCTACCAAAATCGTCACTTTGCTTCCCCGTCCATATAGGGGTGAGTATTTGACTTTGCCTTCGTCATAGTCAAGTGAAAACATTGAAAATGGAATTAGCATGCAAGAAAACCTACTATGGAGTAGGTTTTGTGCCTCCCTTGGGAGCAGACTCATAGAACTGCTCCTGAGGGGGGTAGGGTAGGCCCACCAAAAAGTGCACTTTTGGTTAGGTCGCCAATTTCTAACAAAAATGTGTCCCAACTACGTTTTTTTGGATGCTCTTTCCATTGGCAACATTCCTGATTGAAAATGGCGACCTACCAAAATCGTCACTTTGCTTCCCCGTCCATATAGGGGTGAGTATTTGACTTTGCCTTCGTCATAGTCAAGTGAAAACATTGAAAATGGAATTAGCATGCAAGAAAACCTACTATGGAGTAGGTTTTGTGCCTCCCTTGGGAGCAGACTCATAGAACTGCTCCTGAGGGGGGTAGGGTAGGCCCACCAAAAAGTGCACTTTTGGTTAGGTCGCCAATTTCTAACAAAAATGTGTCCCAACTACGTTTTTTTGGATGCTCTTTCCATTGGCAACATTCCTGATTGAAAATGGCGACCTACCAAAATCGTCACTTTGCTTCCCCGTCCATATAGGGGTGAGTATTTGACTTTGCCTTCGTCATAGTCAAGTGAAAACATTGAAAATGGAATTAGCATGCAAGAAAACCTACTATGGAGTAGGTTTTGTGCCTCCCTTGGGAGCAGACTCATAGAACTGCTCCTGAGGGGGGTAGGGTAGGCCCACCAAAAAGTGCACTTTTGGTTAGGTCGCCAATTTCTAACAAAAATGTGTCCCAACTACGTTTTTTTGGATGCTCTTTCCATTGGCAACATTCCTGATTGAAAATGGCGACCTACCAAAATCGTCACTTTGCTTCCCCGTCCATATAGGGGTGAGTATTTGACTTTGCCTTCGTCATAGTCAAGTGAAAACATTGAAAATGGAATTAGCATGCAAGAAAACCTACTATGGAGTAGGTTTTGTGCCTCCCTTGGGAGCAGACTCATAGAACTGCTCCTGAGGGGGGTAGGGTAGGCCCACCAAAAAGTGCACTTTTGGTTAGGTCGCCAATTTCTAACAAAAATGTGTCCCAACTACGTTTTTTTGGATGCTCTTTCCATTGGCAACATTCCTGATTGAAAATGGCGACCTACCAAAATCGTCACTTTGCTTCCCCGTCCATATAGGGGTGAGTATTTGACTTTGCCTTCGTCATAGTCAAGTGAAAACATTGAAAATGGAATTAGCATGCAAGAAAACCTACTATGGAGTAGGTTTTGTGCCTCCCTTGGGAGCAGACTCATAGAACTGCTCCTGAGGGGGGTAGGGTAGGCCCACCAAAAAGTGCACTTTTGGTTAGGTCGCCAATTTCTAACAAAAATGTGTCCCAACTACGTTTTTTTGGATGCTCTTTCCATTGGCAACATTCCTGATTGAAAATGGCGACCTACCAAAATCGTCACTTTGCTTCCCCGTCCATATAGGGGTGAGTATTTGACTTTGCCTTCGTCATAGTCAAGTGAAAACATTGAAAATGGAATTAGCATGCAAGAAAACCTACTATGGAGTAGGTTTTGTGCCTCCCTTGGGAGCAGACTCATAGAACTGCTCCTGAGGGGGGTAGGGTAGGCCCACCAAAAAGTGCACTTTTGGTTAGGTCGCCAATTTCTAACAAAAATGTGTCCCAACTACGTTTTTTTGGATGCTCTTTCCATTGGCAACATTCCTGATTGAAAATGGCGACCTACCAAAATCGTCACTTTGCTTCCCCGTCCATATAGGGGTGAGTATTTGACTTTGCCTTCGTCATAGTCAAGTGAAAACATTGAAAATGGAATTAGCATGCAAGAAAACCTACTATGGAGTAGGTTTTGTGCCTCCCTTGGGAGCAGACTCATAGAACTGCTCCTGAGGGGGGTAGGGTAGGCCCACCAAAAAGTGCACTTTTGGTTAGGTCGCCAATTTCTAACAAAAATGTGTCCCAACTACGTTTTTTTGGATGCTCTTTCCATTGGCAACATTCCTGATTGAAAATGGCGACCTACCAAAATCGTCACTTTGCTTCCCCGTCCATATAGGGGTGAGTATTTGACTTTGCCTTCGTCATAGTCAAGTGAAAACATTGAAAATGGAATTAGCATGCAAGAAAACCTACTATGGAGTAGGTTTTGTGCCTCCCTTGGGAGCAGACTCATAGAACTGCTCCTGAGGGGGGTAGGGTAGGCCCACCAAAAAGTGCACTTTTGGTTAGGTCGCCAATTTCTAACAAAAATGTGTCCCAACTACGTTTTTTTGGATGCTCTTTCCATTGGCAACATTCCTGATTGAAAATGGCGACCTACCAAAATCGTCACTTTGCTTCCCCGTCCATATAGGGGTGAGTATTTGACTTTGCCTTCGTCATAGTCAAGTGAAAACATTGAAAATGGAATTAGCATGCAAGAAAACCTACTATGGAGTAGGTTTTGTGCCTCCCTTGGGAGCAGACTCATAGAACTGCTCCTGAGGGGGGTAGGGTAGGCCCACCAAAAAGTGCACTTTTGGTTAGGTCGCCAATTTCTAACAAAAATGTGTCCCAACTACGTTTTTTTGGATGCTCTTTCCATTGGCAACATTCCTGATTGAAAATGGCGACCTACCAAAATCGTCACTTTGCTTCCCCGTCCATATAGGGGTGAGTATTTGACTTTGCCTTCGTCATAGTCAAGTGAAAACATTGAAAATGGAATTAGCATGCAAGAAAACCTACTATGGAGTAGGTTTTGTGCCTCCCTTGGGAGCAGACTCATAGAAC
>NW_028145915.1:100000-103233 GCF_977016875.1 Pavona decussata | reverse complement strand
CTCAGGGAGTAACGCGTTTCATTTCGTTTAACAAATTTAGATGATAAATATTCAGGAACAAGACCATTTAAAGACTTGTATACCATTATGGATTTCTGTATTTGAAATTGAGTGCTCAAATCTTACCAATCGAGTTGTCTAATTAAACGGTTAGCATCAGCATCATAGCTAGAGAAGGTTAAAACGCGAGCGGCACGGTTCTGAAGCTTCTGTAGCCTGTCAAATAATGTTTTACCACAATTACCCCAGGCAACTTATTTATATGCAACTTTAGGCTTGCGAACTAGCATAATTAACTGACTAACGGTGCGTGACTTTAATAGTTTTTCATTTCCTCGAGATAGATAGGAGAAAACGGTTTTGTCTCCCAGTCGCGGACAGTTAAACAAGCGCTCAAGGCAGCTTGAAGATCAATAATGTTGGTGAAAAAAGCCATTTTCAACGATACTAACGTTTTAAAAATCGATAAAAAGTTTCCCCAGCAAAGTGATTGCAAGAACGATAACGCTTTCGAAATCTACCCGCTTTTTATCCAAAACAGACAATATAAATCTTAAGATCCAATCAGAGTGGGTATAAAGCGGGCAAGCCTAGGCAAGTTTATTGTTTCCTTTGTATTAGAGTGACGCTCATTAGTAACGGCACTAATTAATATGGAGGAAGACACTTATTAGTATGCAGGAAGGCAGGGAAGGCAAAGGGAAGGCACTAACGAGGCTTATCTTCCAACATCTATAACTACTCACTGGAGACAGTGATTATCTGTTTTCCTCCCTTTTTATCGCAATGATAGCATACATAATGCCCATTCTTATTGGGAACTGTCGTTTGTCATGCGTTTGCGGGATTTCGAATAACCTAAAAATCATCGCTTCCTTGATAGCGCAGGGCAATTTTTTATTTATTTTAGTTTAGTCACGCAACTTCTGCTGATAAACTTCGCCTTTCGTTCTTTTGTGTTGCGTTATTTTTCTATTGTGTTTCAATGAATAGATGCGTTCCGCGAATTGTCACTTTAACAATACCATACACAAAAGACTGCTGTGATTGACGTCCAAAATGAAGCTCATTTGCATTTTACGAGCGACGTGTTTTAATGGGCGCGATTTCGTAATGCGGAATTTACTGTTCCCAACTTAGCCAGCTTCTCTTCTACTATCCACTTGCCAGTTGCACAGCTGACATAGCTGTAGACTCTAGCCTCGCCTCATCTTGCTTGCGTGTTAGGATCAAGGCATCCAAGGCAGATCCTTTTTGCAAAGATTGTTTCAGATACATTGGTCGTGGAAACCTCCCTTTGCGTGCCGTTCATCCGATGCTGGCTTATTTTTCCCTCCGAGGCGATTCCCCTGGCCCATTATTTCTCCTGCAGAATGGACAACCGCTGTCTCGTGCTATCTTGACTGACTGGCTACGGCAGACAATGTCTGCTGCGGGATTTCAGGGAACTTCTCCAGTCGCAGCTTTCGTATGAATGGTGGCCCAGATCATCTTACCCAGGCTCTTGGGCGTTGGACCAGCAACACCTACCAGCTTTAAATCAGGACTCTATCCGAATATCTGGCTGGCTTGTCCTATTCTCTAGTTTGAGTTAATTGGCCCATGCGTTGCTCAACTTTGTGGCCTCCTACTTCTAATTTTTGAGGGTCTGCCAAGCGCCATCGATTGCTGTTCATTTTACTGGCTCTTGCGTGGTGGGCGTTCGTCGCACGAGGTGGTTTGAATGCCAGTGCTCCTTGGCTTGGGCCCTGTATGAGTGCCATTCACTGTGCCTTTCCTGCTGATCGTAGAGCTGATGGTCAAGGCGTGGTAAGTCCCTTCCGTTGCAATTCACTAGCGTTTAAGTAGGTGGTGCTTGAGGTTGTTGGAGTCGGAGGCCCTTTTCCCCCACCCCCTTTCCTGTGTCGCGGGCCCCTCCTTGTTCAAGCACTAAGGGCTAGGGGGTCTTGGTGGTGGCCACTCGCTGGCTTTGCCATGAATACCTCCTTCCCCGTGCCTGATTGCTGCCTGGCTCCACCAACCTTCTAGGCACCAGCTCCCTAGCTCATCTATTGTTGATGACTTTAAATGTGGCTAAATGTTATTTAAGGCAAGGTTAAAGTCAGTTCAAGATCGGGAAGCAGCCGCCTCTTGTCACGGCTCAGGGAGCGACCTTTGTATTCTCTGCTAGGGGGGCGCCCCATGGTTCGCATCGCATTTGCTTGCTTGCAGGCATGTGAGATAGGTCATTTTGCCTGCCTTATTGTCAAGCCCCCCCCCCCCCCCCCCCCTGCTCTCCGCCCTCCCTTTGGTAAGTATCGGGTCTGGTAAATACTCCACTGATTGGGTTCAGTGTGATGGTGCCGTTGGTGGTGGCCGCTCGCACGGTTGCCAGAGTTACCTCCTTCCCCGTGCCTGATTGCTGCCTGGCTCCACCAACCTTTTAGGCGCCGGCTCCTACGCTCATCTATTGTTGATGAGTATTTTTTTATTCATTAAAACCTGTTCAATGATATAATTTTCTGGTGTGCAAACTGTTACAAAATGTTATTTACTTACAAATACGTTAAATTCTTCAAGCCACGGAAAACACTTTCGTTCAGCTGGGTCAAATTGTTGTCGTTGAGAAGACTGCAGATCATTTAAAAAGAAAACATTTTTTAGTGAATTTAAAGTGAAAACGTTTTGTACCGATCTTGGTAAATAATAATAATAATAATAATAATAATAATAATAATAATAATAATAATAATAATAATAATAATAATAATAATAATAATAATAATAATAATAATAATTTATACAATAAAGAATTGAAAAATTGTCAAATACTTGTGAATTGTTCGTGGCTAGTCTGACGCAGCGTTTCGTCTCGGCCAAGAGACTCTTCAGAGATCTTTAGAATTTGTAGGCAAACTCGTTGAGCATCACGCTCAAAGTCCCGTTCGCAAATTCAAGATGTTAGCAGTCTGGCCCTTTATCGCAGAAGGACGGGACTTTGAGCGTGATGCTCAACGAGTTTGCCTACACAGGCCCGTAGCAAGGCTAAAACAACTGAGGGGGCTCAGCAAAATGGATAAACAAAACTACCCCCCCCCCCCCCCCCCGTCACCGCCAAAAAACCAGACTGATTAGGGCGTTTAAGATGCAACGAGAACATAAAAAAAAAAAAAAAACAGAAAAAAAAGTAGATTTAGTAAGTAAAACAATAACTTTGCACCTGCATCACACTTTTTGGTACATCTTTTTTGCCG